>NC_133655.1:268859104-269459104 GCF_009905375.1 Apium graveolens | reverse complement strand
TGACTGGCGGGGTTGTGTTGCAACACCCGCCATTGCTTCATTTTTTGATACTTCTGAGCTAGATACCTGTACTTCCATGTCTGTGACTTGGGTTATTTGTATGTCCGTGGCTTGATCCACTCTGCGTCTTTTTGGGTCTGCAATTCTTATTTCCAAATTTTCGGGCCCATGTGATTTTCCTTCCAAATCTTCATTTTGAATTTGCGTATTTATCTGATATACATTATCCTGAATAGCCAGCTGCTTAGTTCCTTCATTTGCTCCTACATTCTCTCCCTGAAATAACATGTTTCCATTTTGATCACTTCCTGAATTTTTGCTGTTTGTTGAACCAAAGCATAATTCACGGCATTCTATCTATCTGTATTAACTGCTCCCTTATCACCGGAATAACTCGCCTGAGAACTACCTCCTTGTCGGAGCCATTTTGAACCTATGGTATGAGTCTTTCTTCGTGGGTCAGCTCGGAGCCACGAACCATATGGTTTATCTATCATCTCCACCGGTTTGTCAAAAATTTCATCACAATACCTTTCAGCATGTCCTATGAGACCACAGATGAAACAAAAAGTTGGGATTGCTTCATACTGAAAATTAACCCAGCACCATTCTTTTTCCGACTTCCGTAGCTTCATTCTTCGTTTGATAGGTTTATCGAGTGGCAGAGTCACTCTAACTCTTAAGAATTCCCTCCAGACTCCCACAAAATTGTTGGGATCCCCTTCCACATACTTACCTATATAATTTCCAACATCCTTAATAACTCGCTGTGACATGAATCCTGCGGACATGCCATGTAGTTGGACCCAGAGATCCATTTCATTTATCACCAGTTTTCTGGGATCTTCTCCCTCCTTGAGTCTTACCATCACCAGGTGGAACCGCCCGAATGTCCAAGGACTACCTTCGATCACCCTTTTTATATCCAGTTCATGATAAAACTGGAATAAGAATCTGTTATTATCCAACTGCTTTACGTACAATCCTCTCCCAGGTCTCCACAAAGACGCCATCTTGTGCTGCATGGCTTGGAAATCGATGTGCGAATCCGTTAGGAAGCGTCCAATCAAACACCATCGTGTATCGATTTCACTTAAATCCTCTGCATTCTCAGCATAGCTTATTCCTCCGCTTTCCTCCTCTTCTATTTGTATCCTAGCAAAGGCCTCCTCCATCTCCCTTACGTTTGACTGATGTTTATCCATTGAATAGATCTCCAGTAACAAAGAGTGCCAGATAAAGAACGAGAATAACAGAAAAACTATATAACAACGAAGAGAGAAACTCTCACAGACTCAAACATGTCAATAGACAAGACTCAATTAACTTGATACTAACATGGTTTGTCTAGAAGTACATATAATTATGTTGCTAAGATTTAAAATTACAATAAATATCATATCTTTAATTAATCATGAAATTCGGATTTCTCGCACATTGTCATGTGTACCTATTAATTTGAGTGTACAATTATGGTGTTCCATCTTCATAAAATTTCGTTATTTTTAATATACATGTTATCAGAGGAATTTGGTAAAATATTCGGAAAAGTTGTTGCGGAAATAACAAAAAAATTGCGGAGATTTAGGTCAAAAATCGGGCTTATTGTGACAACTGAGCATGTCTGATCTGCCGAAACCAGGAGGTGTTTGTGATTGCATTTGGATTGAATTTGCAAAGATTCTCAGCATGATGGCAGTCTTGGCAGAATACTTCCTACTCAGTCGTGGGTGCCCGAAAATGGTCTCACAAAGACTCTACTCGAAATCTAGCGGGGAATGTAAGTGTTCAACCTATAAATGGCCTACATATCGTATATTTATAAGAATCAAGTTCATATGCAGTTCTATTGAAAATTTAAAATCTGAATATTTAACCGTCAAAAACCCATTCATCTCCTTTGGAATAATCTCAAAGATAGATTTGATCACCAAAAACTTGTTCATCTACCTCATGCCCAGTTTGACTGGCTTAACATAAGCTTACAAGATTTCAAATATGTTGTTGAGTATAATTTTGCCTTATTGAAAATAAGCTCAAAACTGACCTTGTGTGGTGAGAATATTACTGATGCTGACATGATTGAAAAGACGCTCTCAACCTTTCATCCCAACACTATGATTCTAATATAATCGAAGGTTTTGGGAAAACTAACTTTTCTCTACCAAATGAAACACAAGTTCATATACCAAATGCCCTATACTCTAGCAAGTCAACTAGGAACCTCTTAAATTTTAATGATATTCGTCTTAATAATTTTTACGTGGAAACTACTAGTGAGGATGAAAAATAATATCTCCTAATCACTTCATCTACCTCAGGATATAAGAAAATCATGGAGAAATTACCATCAGTCTCTTATGGGTTGTATACCACACAAATAAAGGTCATTGAGTCTTACAATGTCACTATCCCCAAAATCGTTGATCCAAAATCTCTTATTCCGTGGCGTGATAGACTTGGTCATCCATGAGTCTCTATGATGTATCGTATTATAGAAATTCTACGGGACATACTCTTAGATACCACAAGATCATACCACAAGATGAACTTCCTTGTTCAGCTTGTTCTCTAATAATTAATTGTTCGACCATCTCCCGTTAAACTTCAAACCGAATCCCCCAAGTTCTTAGAACGGATCCAAGGTGACATTTGTGGTCCCATTCGTCCATCTTCAGGCCCATATAGATATTTCATGATTTTAATTGATGCATCAACCAGATGGTCTCATGTATGTCTACTTTCTACCCGAAATTTAGCTTTTGCCAAACTGCTTGCCCAAATAATAAAGTTACGAGCCCAATTCCCTGACCATCCTATTAAATCAATTTGTTTAGATAATACTGCTGAATTTACATCCTCAACTTTCAATGATTATTGTATGATGGTAGGGATCTCAGTCGAACATCCAGTAGCGTACGTACATACCCAAAATGGTTTGGCAAAATCTTTGATTAAAAGACTTCAACTTATCGCTCGTCCCTTACTTTTTAGAGCCAACTTACCTACATCTGTTTGGGGTCATGTTATATTACATGCTGTGAACCTAATAAGAATTAGGCCATCCTCCTATCATAAAAAATCTCCCCATCAATTAACACTTGGTCAAATTCCTGATGTCTCTCATTTTAGGATTTTTGGTTGTGCCGTATATGTTCCCATTGTCCCACCTCAAAGGTTAAAGATGGGACAGCAAAGGAAGATGGGTATATATGTCAGTTTTGATTCACCAACTATTATAAAATATCTTGAACCACTAACTGGGGATATTTTTACTGCTCGCTATGTTGATTGTCGTTTTGATGAGTCAATATTTCCGACATTAGGGGGAGATAAATTATTGCATAAATCAAACCCTGACATGACATGGAATACATCAGGATTAAATGCTTTAGATTCGCGAACTAATCAATGCGAATCCAAAGTTCAAAGAATTATTCATATGCAAAATATTGCTAATCAAATGTCAGATTCTTTTAGTGATTCTAGGCATATTGTTAAATCACATATACCTACCATTAATGCCCCAGCAAGGGTTGAAATACCTATTCATAAATCAGTTCCCGAAGAATTGATTAATAATTCAAAACCACGCCAGAAGCGCGGTAGACCAATTGGTGCAATAGATGTTGTACCACGAAAACGGAAAACGATTGGACATGCCTCTGAAGTGGCAAATGTTCCAGACAATGCCCCAGAAGTGGTATCACCTCCTGAAGAGGTTAAAACCCCTGAAGTGGCAGTGAAAAAACCACCAGAAGTGGTATTGCCTCTAGAAGAGGATATTGCCTCTGAAGTGGCACATACTTCCGTAAAAGCAAAGGTACCTGAAAGTTATGAGATCTTATTGAGTTATGTACATAACGGAAAATTATTGGATCTGGGAGTATTGAAGTTAACGATGTATATGCTTTTTCCGTGACATGTGATATTATTATGAACTCCGATCCAGAACCACAAAATGTGAAGAATGTCGACTAAGAGATGATTGGCCAAAATGAAAAGTTGCAATCCAGGAAGAATTGCAATCCTTGCGCAAGAGAAATGTATTTGGACCTGCAGTCCGAACACCAGTTGGTGTGGTCCCCGTGGGGAACATATGGGTATTTGTACGCAAACGAAATGAAAGAAATGAAATTGTAAGATATAAATCCCGGCTCTTAGCCCACGGATTCTCACAAAAGCCTGGATTTGATTACTAGGAGACTTACTCCCTTGTGATGGATGGAGTTACTTTTCGTTTTCTTATGGGTATGGCTTGTATGAAAAAATTGGAAACACGTCTAATAGACGTTGTGACAGCCTACCTATATGGATCACTTGATAGTGATATCTATATAAAGATCCCTGAAGGATTAAAATTGGATGAGTCTAAGACTCGTCATTTATACTCCGCTAAATTACAACGATCAATATATGGACTGAAACAATCTGGTCGTATATGGTACAACAGGTTTAGTGAATACCTATTGAATGATGGGTATGTTAATGATAAAGTTTGTCCATGTGTGTTTATTAAAAGATCTCAAACTGGTTTCGTTATTATTGTTGTATATGTGGATGATTTGAATATTGTAGGTACTTCTGAAGATATTACTAATGCTGCTAATTATTTAAAAAATGAGTTTGAGATGAAAGATCTTGGAAAGACAAAGTTCTATTTAGGTTTACAGGTGGAACACTTATCTTCGGGAATATTTGTTCATCAATCAACCTACACGGAAAAAGTTCTTGATCGATTTTACATGGACAAATCTTATCCTCTAACTACACCAATGGTGGTTCGGTCACTTGAAGTTGAAAAGTATCCATTTCGTCCCATAATAGAAGATGAAGATCCACTTGGACCAGAAGTTCCATATCTCAGTGCAATTGGCGCTCTTATGTACCTCCCAAACAACACACGACCTGATATTGCTTTTGTTGTGAATCTATTAGCAAGATTCAGTTCAGATCCAACTAAAAGACATTGGGATGGAATCAAGCATATATTGAGATATCTTCGCAGGACAATTGATCTTGGATTATTCTTTCCAAATAATTCGAAATCACAGTTGGTTGGATATGCAGATGTTGGATACTTGTCAGATCCTCATGTTGGACAATCACAGACAAGTTACCTATTCACATAATGCGGTACTGCTATCTCTTGGAAATCTATAAAACAGACCATTGCTGCAACTTCATCAAATCACGCAGAATTACTAGCAATCCATGAAGCAGGTAGGGAATGTGTCTGGCTACGATCCATAATCCAACATATTCTGCATTCATGCGGATTATCAAATGTTATAGACGACCCCACTATTTTCTTTGAAGATAATTCAACTTGCATTAAACAATTAAAGGAAGGATATATCAAGGGAGATCGAACAAAATACATCTTACCAAAATTCTTTTACACTCACGAATTACAAGAGAATGGAGATATTGAGGTACAACAAGTTCGATCATGTGATAATCTAGCGGTTATACTTACAAAGTCACTACCGACATCAACATTTGAAAAGTTACGAAATAAAATCGGAATGCGAAGATTGAAAAACATATTACATCAGGATGTCAATATATGAGATATGTTATTCAGGGGGAGACTGTACTCTTTTTCCTTCATCAAGATTTTTATCCCACCGGGTTTTTCCTTGCAAGGTTTTAATGAGACAGTCAATCTTTGAGATACTCACATTTGACAATAAGGGGGTGTTATAATAATGATTGTCAAATCTTACTAAGAAAGACTCGCGATACTTACTCAGAAAGACTTGCAATACTTATTAAGAAAGACTTAATTTAATATTGGAAGCTTGTCACGAAAATCAAGATTTTGTTAACCTGACTAATAAAACTTACCTATTAAGTTTTCTCAGTATAGTTGATAAAACTCTATTATAAATAGAAGTTTTGCCTAGTCATTTGTACTTGAATAATCACAGTAGAAGTAATAATATTCTTAAGATCTCTTTTTTTCTTTTTTACTCTATAATTTATACTTTATTTATATCAAAACTCTGTTTTTTGTCAATAAAAAACTTATAAAGTTCAAAAATTTACTTTTTAAAAATCATGATTCTAGTAGCAAAGTAGGCAAGTGTATATACTGAATATATAACAAGACTACACACTAACTCAGCCCCCGATTTAACATAAGTATTGTCGTGCTATCACATATTCTGCCTTATTTCTATTTTTTTATGGAACATGTGCTAATTAGAATTGCCTTGTTTTTATTATTAAAAAATATGATCACATGTGATGTGCTAAAATGAAATAAAAATTGGGCCTGGGCCCTAAGGGTATGGGTTCGGAAATTTGTCTCCACATATCCATTATGTATCCACTACCACTAATCTATGGTTCCATTTCCTTGAAAAAACATGGTTTGCGCGAACATGCTGAATCTAATGTACAGCTTAATTTGAACATCAAGCAAACAAGGATGTCTTTTGTCTTTTTTCAGTTTCAAATATAAAATGCTCTCCAAAACCAAACACAAAATTTCACCATTTTTATTAACCTTAAATCCAAACACTTCACCTATCCTTTCAAATCCTCATTTTTCTTGTCAATTCTCCACTCAAACCAAACTCACCTCACTTATAAACTCAACACCATCCAGTCTTCTTAAAACCAAAACACTCCATTCTTATTATCTTGTCTCTGGTTTATTTCATCAAACACATAATGATCATAACAAAGTACCAATCTTTGGGCCCCACCTTGTAAATTTTTATGCTAAATTTGGAAACTTTAAGGATGCTTTTCTTGTATTTAACCATCTCCCAGCTCACCAGAAAAACAACATTGTTTCTTGGAACTCGATCCTTAAAAACTTTCTTGATTTGGGTATGTTTTGTCAAGTTATTGAATTTTTTCACTTAATGTTGAATCAAGATTTAGTAGTTCCAGATAATTACACATACCCTTTGGTTCTTAAGGCTTGTTCTGCCTTGTTTGATCTTCAAGAAGGCAAAAAGATTCAAACTTTAATACAAATTAACCAAGAATGTCACAATTTTATTCCTAGTATACATGTACATTGTGCATTGATTGATATGTTTGCTAAATGTGGTAGCGTAAATGATGCAACAATGATATTTGAAGAAATGTCTTATAGAGATTTAAAGTCGTGGACTGTTATGATATGCGGTGCTCTGCTTAATAGAGAGTATTTTGAAGCAATGTGTTTGTTTAAAAGAATGAGATTTGAGGGGTTTAGGCCTGATTCTGTGAGTGTGGTAGCTGTTCTTCCTGCTTGTAGTAGATTGGAATTTAGTAGAAATAAGAAACTTGGAATGGCATTGCACGGGTGTGCGATTAGGTGTGGATTTGAGGGTGATTTGTTTGTTTCGAATGCACTAATAGATATGTATTGTAAGTGTGGAGATACCCTTGAAGGTGAATTTGTGTTCTGCAACATGGTGCATAAGGATGCAGTTTCTTGGGGAACACTGATTGCTGGTTATTCGCAGAACTGTGAATGCCAGAAGAGTGTATATTTGTATATGGAGATGACAATGTCAGGTTTAAGGACGAGTGCAGTCACTGTAGCTAGCGTTCTTCCTGGATTTGGCAAGCTTGGATTGTTGAAGCAGGGGAAAGAGATGCACAACTATATATTGAAACAAGGGTTTGAAGATGATATTGTTGTTGGGAGTGCATTAATTGATATGTATTCTAACTGTGGCTCCAGCAGAGAAGCGGAACATGTTTTTAAAATGGCATCACAGAGAGATATTATGTTATGGAACTCGATGATTGCTGGGCATTCTAGCAATGATCAGAATGATTCAGCTTTTAGGGTGTTCCGTGGAATCTGGGATTGTATGCTAAAACCAAATTCCATCACCTTGATGAGCATCCTTCCTATATGTACTAAATTGGGAGCTCTTAAACAGGGGAAGGAAATTCATGGTCATGCAATTAGAAGCTCGTTGTCATATGCCATCTCTGTTGGAAATTCTCTCATTGATATGTACTGCAAATGTGGGTTCTTACAACTAGGAGTCGACCTTTTTAATTTCATGGAGAAAAATGTTGTCACGTATAACATAATCATCTCTTCTTTTGGGATTCATGGATACGCAGAGAAAGCATTCTCATTTTTCCACCATATGAAGGCTGCTAGAGTAAAACCTACTAAACTCACCTTTATTGCTCTCTTATCAGCATGCAGTCACGCAGGTCTTGTTGATAGAGGTTGGTCTGTATTCCATTCCATGATCAACCATTACGGAATACAGCCAGATATGGAACACTACTCTTGCATGGTGGACCTTCTAGGTAGAGCAGGTCATATTGAAGAGGCATGTGATTTTATCAGTAGGATGCCAATGGAACCAGAAAATGACATTTGGTTAGGCTTATTAGGCGCATGTAGACTTCATAACAAATTAGAGCTAGCTGAAGAAGTCGGGAAGCATATTCTGCAAACAGGTTTGACAGATTCTGGTGGTCACATTCTTATGTGCAACTTGTATGCATCTGCTGAGAGATGGGAAGATGCATCAAAGGTCAGGATTATGCTAAAAGAGAATGGATTGACAAAGAAACCAGGGCACAGCTGGATTCAGGTTGATCGCCAAATTCACGTGTTCAAAGCTAGGCACACAAATCATACAGAATTTGAAAATGTCTGCCCAGTATTGGAGAATTTGTTGCTGGAGATGAAAAAGGAAGAGTATATATCAGAACCGAACCTACTTTCTTAAAGTAATTATTGTCATTTGTGGCTGAGATTTTGAGCAGGCAATTGAACAAGCACAGTGCTAGGATACAGCATCCGGGATATCATAAATCCTATCGAGGCTTATTTATGGTTCCCTCTGAATTTACTACTATTAAACCTATCAGATAACGAGAAAGCACAGTGCACAACAACAAAAAAAAAAGTATCATGAGAAGCCTACAAGCCTTCCCAGCATCTCCAGCAGGGGTTAATTTTGAAGTCTGGCTTTGATTAGGGTCTCATTTGTATGACAGCGGTTCTGAAAAGATTGATGCATGAATTGATTCCACCAAAAGATTTGTAGGATGCTGTTGCTCTAAGAAGCCATATGTAACAATTCACATTACACATTCTTTAATAGCTTAATGATATAGAGTATATGTTAAACTGGATTGTAGTGCTAGATTCTAGACGCACCTTCTATTACATCAACTGAGAGGGTAAGATATACTATGAGATACAGTCCCTGGAAACAGAAACGTGATTCAAGGTAGTGTCAAATTTACTAAATTGTTTAATTTACGGATGTTGAGTACTATATATAGAATGTGGGAAGTCAGAACTGAATAATTATAAGAAAGAAGCCATCCTTTTGTGACAACCAGTTCCTCTGTTATCTTACCTTCCAGACATGATAGCTAGTTAGCTACTAACAAACAAGCACTCGCATGAATACATTAACCAAGTATAAAGCTACAACTTCAACTATACAATTGCTCTTAATGTTAACTAATATATTCAGGGCTCTTAACTATCTTGTGGTAACATCTCCATCATGCTCAAGACCGGTGGGCTTGACATTAGTAGAGGGCGTCCTCTTTCAGACACTCTGCTATCACATATTTCAGTTGAAGCATTTTTTGCCTTGCCGACTGCAACAAATGAACCAGTTGCAATTATGTCAGGTTGAACTTACAGTTTATCAATAAGGTATATTGTCATGAAGAATTAGATCACAGAATCGAGCAGTCAACAAAAGTTTAGACAGTTTCACACTGTCATGTCACATGTAAGTATTCAAATACCAAAACTTTCATTGACGGTTGACCTTACCCCAAAAAGTAAACCTCAACGAGATAATAATACAGGAATGCATGCGAAATTGCTCTACGACACTTATTTAGATTGTAAGAAAAGGAGGTCACCTTCTGAACGGTGTTTATTTTTCTTTGAGCATCATTGAGTCGGGTGTTTATTGCTTCTTCCACTTGAATCAGAAGTTTGCCATGTGATGCATCTGACAATACAGCAAACATGTTTGAAAGAATCAAAAGGTAATATTTTGGAGAATTAATATCGACTTGGCTGTCTTATCCTGTTTAAAACTCTCAGTCATGTAAGCAAGCTGCCTAAAACCATTATAGAAGTGCAAGGAATATAACTTAGCAGATAACATCTACCTCATAACGAAAGAAGATTGGCATGATTGTTAGCTCAGCTCTTTTAATTAGAATAACATCAAATATTATATTATCATTTAACATAGACAGTGTAAGGCCCTGCTGAGGAAGAGCTACATAATCCAATTTTTATAAATTAGAGTCTTAGAGTTGCCAGTTTCCAGTTATCACAATAGAAATGCAGAAGTGAAAAACATGCAACATACTCGAAGCACAGGCATCAACTGTGGTGTGCATCTTTTAGTTAGTGCTTACTTTTGTTACCTTATTTTAACCGTAAGACTTCATATTTAAAATCAGTGTATTAAATATATTCAACAAACAAATAAATAAAGAAATGGATCTGAAGTCGAATACATAGTTTTGTCTATACTTGGAGGAAAATACTCTAGAAAAGAGAAGCAAAAAGATAACTTGTAGCTATTTGAACAAGTCAATAGCCGGTACCATGGTAAAGCCGATGCAAGATACATAATTAAACTTATCAAGTGAAAAGAATACTAAAATCAATTTGGAATATCATATTCAAAGAGGATTTCATACTTTGCTCTTCAGCTATGTCTTTAAATTCTGTCTGCTGTAATTCCAGCCCTTCAAGAGTATTTTTGCAATCCTGAAGATGGACATTAACCTCATTTCTGAACCTTTCATATATATCCTCGAGTTTTCCTTGTTGCTCTGCATATAAATGCACCAATCATAAGCTACACTCAACAAAAAGATATCCACAGAAACACTCATATGAAAGACGGGAAGCAACATTGACATGAAATAGAGATGAATAAACAGGGATGCCAAAAGTGTGTTTCCTTCTAAATGGCTATAAAGTCCATGCTAACTACCCTACCCAAGGATTATAATTTTTGAAGCATAAATATTCATCCAAAAGTCCACAATCCATGACGAATCTGTTTAGTTTTAGCACACAGTATTCCTTTTAACAAAATATAGGATCAGGTAAAAGATTACCTTAAAATGATGATTGTACTATACATTTAATTGGATTAATATACATAGACAAAAAATATGGTAAGCAAATAGTAGCTCTATATGCCCTTTTGTCAAAAGGGACGAGAAAATTCACTTACAATCTAACTTCAAAAAATTTATAGATTACAAAGAAGTAACTACAGCTCCATTCAGCTGATCATTTTAGAAATATTCAATTAATCAAGTATGAGAATAGAGCAGTCAATACTATATAGAGTGTGTATATTTTTTCAGTTTGAGGAAGATAAACAGCATTGTCTGAGTTCAAAACTGTGGAGAACTACGGTAGAAGTTTGCAGGAAAGAAGCAAGGGGTGATAGGTCAATAGACATTAACAAACCAGGGGCATCAATAATAAAAGCCTAATACTGATTGGTAATAAAAACAACAAAATCTGAAAAGATATAAAATAACAATCAGATATAAATAGTCTGAAAAAATGTAACAAGTAGAGCAATATTTTCATTCGAAACTTCTCATGTACCCCAATTCTCTCTCCCTATACACACACATACGCACCAAATACATGGTGCTTGTTAATGCAAGTGAGTATATAAAATACAAGTATGCTGATAGATCAGAACTTAGGCAACTTGAACAATTACAAGCCATAAAAGTATGCCCTATTGCCTTCTCTATCTATATATATCGGTCGCTATCTTCACGTGGTTACGTGAAGTCAAGACGAAACATAACATTTTTATAAACTTATCATAGTTGCAAATAAATCACCTTGGAATTTAGTCTCTAGACGTCTCCTTTTAGTTTTACCAATGCCAGTCAGCTTCCCCCTGAAACAGCATCCAGGGTGAATTTAAAATTTAAAGGCATTGCAGTTGTAACATTTATATTTTGGCTACATACACATCTTTTTGAATCTGCAATTCAGCATTCTGCAGCTGTAACTGCATTTCCATGGCAACAGACGTCAAAATTTCAGCAGATTTTTTGTTAGCCGCCAACTTCATTTTGCTTTTTACTCTTTCCAAAACCATAGCAAACAAAGATACAGCTCTGGAGAAAGCAAAGCCAAACATAAAGAGGAAATCTATTTATATGATATAATGGAACTCTTATTGCTTTATTTAACTAGAAAAATACCTGGCAAGACCATCCTCTTCATTCAGTTCAGAGGGAAGCCCGTGGAATTTTCCAAACACTGTACAACACCATATAAAAAGATGAAAATGACAGCAATTGGGTATTTGGGTAAAAAAGATCCCAAAAGTACAAAACACCAGAAAATATACAGACCAATCAAAGGTCAGAAAATACTTATACCCTGTGGAGGGGTTGAGCAGGGACTAGACATGGTAGCATCAGCACCGTCACTGATACGGCACCTCTTAGTTTGACGGAATAAACATTCTGGTTCCTGAGCTTTGACAACTTCTGGTGTTTCGGCTTCACTGGGACCTGCATGTATCCATCAAATAATAAAGCTGGTTGGAATCTTACTATTTAACCCATTTCACAGCATGCTTGCAGTTGGACCATTCAGTAAAGCTAACAGAATGGCTTTTCACCGAATAATGGTACATAGGATAATTTATGCCAAGAAATACAAATTTACTAATTATTTTTTATATATATCTAAGAGTAAAAGCCCAAGCCCAGAAGTTATCTCCGCCAGAGGGGCAGGCACTACGAACCGCATGCACCAAATCTCTTAAGAGCGAGTGACAACTACAATTTTTTGGTCAAAAAAGGGAAAAAAACTCAAATCATCTAAATTACATTCGAATGAGATGAATCCGCATGGAATTAAGATATATATGTATGCAGAGGAATAAAGAGCTAAATATGACAGCAAAAAAAAAAGAGCTGAATATGACTGCCACAATCCAGCTGACAGTAAAGCAAATAATCTTGCTTGCTACATACAGATCACCGGATAATTGAGTCTTCTTGCATTTCACCAACTAGTGGAACTGAACCATATTCAAAAGGCCAGTTATTCAACTTAATGTTCATATTATCTAAATGGTTGTATAATGCAAATAGAGGACAAATGCACATGAAATGAAGCATATGTATTCAGAGGAAGAAAAAACTGGATACAATTGCCACAATCCAGCTGAAAGTATAGCATATTATCAGGCTTCCTATCAACTACATACATGTCACCTAATAATTCAGAGTCTTCCGGCATTTGATCAATTGGTGAAATTGAACCATATGATGGCAATCACAAGGTTATATCTCTTAACAAAGTTTTACATAGAGAGCATATTCAAAGTCAGCAAATACACATTAGGGATGCTAGATGTATATGGGTGTCAGCATATATAACCTTCAGTAGATGAATCTCCATCAGAGCTTTCACAGCCATCTGCCTCAGATGACGATGTAGATGGGCTGTTTACTGTATTGGTTTCTTTCAGGCTGGGAAGTGACTTCTCAACAAGGGGATCTTCATGCACTACTTCATCATCCTATAGTTTCAGTCAAGGAAAAAGCCAAAAAAATCAAGCCTAAATACAGACTACAAAGTAGAACAATTCATTGATTTACTATTGAAGTAGCATTTTGTTTGGAAGGATACAGCTAATTCTGTTTCTTTCTTCTTTTTGTCACTCTCTAGCGTTGAAGCAGAGAAACTCTTGAAGCTCCGGATATTTTCAATGCTAGATACTTCCTTGAGTCCCTTCATAGGACTATGAGCAGCCTCCTGTTTTTCCTTGTCATTTTTTGGTGAGGAGTCACAAAAATAGGTTTCTGTGGTGGGTTTTATTCCAAGTGTAGGTGTGCTGAAGTCAAACTGCGGCTCAACGGTGTTCTTTAGAGATGGGACCATGTCTTCTTCATCCACATATTCTCGGAACATAGATTCATATTTACCACCCAAGTTATCAGTGTTCTCCATGATCAGGTATTGGCAAGTACCTCTGTTTCCCTTTTGGCAAGTATCTCTGTTTCCCTTTAAAGAGAAACCACAAAGTTTACCTTTATCATTTTCCAATCCAGATGAATTCTCAATGCAATCTTCCTTATTTCTACAATCAGTTACTTTTAGAGTTTCATCAGCATTGTCGCGTTTCGAAAGATGCAATTTGCGTGGCTCAGTCCTTAAACTCTTTTTCTTCTCGCTCTTGGAAAGAGAAACGCCAATAATAGCAGGATTAATTTTCCTGGAAAGTCCTTCTTCAAAAGAGAATATGGTTTTTTCTGGCTGCTTATGTTTATTACTAGATGATGGAGCATTTTTAGCTTTCCGTTGCTGGACTGTAGTAGGTCTCTTCCGAGTCAAAGAGCGCGTCACTGGCCTCTTCATGGTGTGATTTGGACTGTCAGAATCACTTTCTATTGAATCAGAATTTTGTCTGGGCTTCACATCTGAACCTGTCTTCTTATCACTGTTCAGTTCTGGTTCTGGATTATCAGTACAAGTCTTCAGAGTCTGAGAGTTTGAAAATTGCTTGGTTGGTGTTGACACAGTTCCCAGGACTTCCCAGATCTTCGTTCGTAAAATATCACTTCCCTTGTTTTCTGTATTTTCAGCTTTCTCTTGCGCCACTTCGCTAACTGGTACTTTTAACTCCTGTGCAGTTGCAAATGGAATTTCTAAAACCCTGTTAGAGCTACCGTCTCCCTGTCCCTTCATTGCAAAAATACCAATGCTGAACTTCTTCTGCACTCCATCATCAATCTGCAGTCCACCATTAGATCTCTGACTTTGATTAAACAAAGTGATCGGAGCCTGTTGTGCATCACAAACTCCCTGTGAAATTGGTAAATTTTGCTGGAAAGATCTAGTACTAACCCAGGGGGAACTCTCCTTCTCTGCAGCCTCATTTTGTTTTTCTTTACTCGGACCCTTGACCTTTTCATACTTGCGCATATCTTCCATGGTATCCACTTTGCTAGAACCGAGATTTTGAATGACAACAGCAGTAGCAGGAGCATCTTCTCCTATGTCACTAGGCTTTGCTTTCGTAGGTTGATCAACTACAATTCCTATAGAGATCTTCTTGGGTTGACTACTCGGACGGTAATTGCTCCTAAAACTCCGGCACTGACTCATCTTATCCTGATATTTACGATCACAGTCTGTTCACAGAAATTGATTTTCTAAAACTTAGCACATACTGCAACAAGTTTACATATCAAACAACTACTAAATTCACAAAACAGTTTATTAGCTCATACCGCAACAAACTGCAAATCAAAACAATTACCAACGTGTAATTACAGTAGATCAACACAAACAGCAACAAATACACAAATCAACACAATTAATTAAATTATTATTCAATAGGCCTATGATACTCAAAGATAAACCAACACAAATCAATGCAGTTAACATATGCAATAAAACAAGGCGTGTGAGAACTAGAAACAGCAGGTCAGCTACTGACATCTCGCAAATCTAGATACCTAATTAGTTAGCCATCTCAATTAGCACAATTCAAGTTAAATCTCGGATCAATATGAGCACAAATCACTATCATAAGACACTCAAACAAACTTCAATCAGCAGATCCAACAACGACAAGCTTTCCAGAAACAACAATTCTAGTTCTAGAAACCCTAGATATTAACACTCTCTCTCTCTCACACACACACAGCCGCGATAGAAGTAAGCATACAAATCTCTCTCTCTCTCTCTCTCTCTCTCTCTCTCTCTCCCCCTCCCTCCCTCTCTCTTATAGCAACGATATAAGTAAGTATACACACAACGAAAAGTAGTGTTGAGAAGGCAGGGATCTAATTCAAAGCTAAACTCGAAAATGAAAAACAGATCGGAATTAAAATATAATACAACATGAAAGAGAGATAAACAGTAAGTTAATAAATAAATTTCAACGAAAAATTGATAATCAAACTAGTAATTGACAGAGAAACGATGTGAATTGAGTTATTGATCACGTACCGGAGAGCGAGAAACAACGATGTCGAGAGCTCCGATCGGCGCTTTCAGAACTAAAATAAATGAGGAAAATTCAAAATGAGAGGACAATGCAGGAAATAAAGAAGAAGCGGGAAAAAAAATGAAATGAGAATGAAATTTCTTGTGTCCCAGGCAAGGGTTTAATACTAATATACAACTGTAGTATTCTTTTACTGCGGAGCCGAGTTTTGTTCGAGCGGAGTCGAGTTTAATTTTTTTTTAAAATGAACCGACCCGAGTTAAGCCGAGTTTAATAACCAAGCGGAAAGTGATGTTTAGGCTCGGCTCGTTTAAAAAATCCGAACACATCCGAACACGAGTTTGTTCACGAACAACCGAGTTTAGCCGAACTCGAGCCGCGTAGAGCTTTTCACTAATAGTTTGCATATATTTTTCAACCGAATAATTTTAAACCATAATTTATAATTTTATATGTTGTATCTTGATCAACTACTAGTCTTATCATACAATTATATATGCACACTCATAATTTACACTTGTATTTATAATATTTTATTTTTCAAGAAGACTTTAAAATATATTCAATTTTATTTTTAAATATTGAGATATTCGTAACTTATAAATCATACATTACTTCTAAAAATAACGATGTCAAAATTTTATTATATTTTATTATTTTAATTAAATTTGATTTATGTAAATTACAAATTATTTAATGATATTTATGAAATATAAAGAATTGGAAATGGATGTAACATGATAACAATTTGACAATTTACTTACCAAAAAAATAAGTGTTGAATTTATACAATAAACAAAAATATACTAATAAAAATATTCAAGTGATCGGTAATAATTTATTATTTGTAATATATATAAATCTTATCCGAGCCGAGTCGATTTACCGGGTTCGAGCCGAGTCTGAGCTGAACCTGGATTAAATGAGCCGAGTCCGAATCAAACACAATTTTTTTTTGGCTCAACTTGTTTATTTATCGGAGCTTATTTTCATATTAAAGATCAGCTAGTTTAAGAAAATGAACCGAATCGAGTTCACTTAAATGAGCTGATCCCGAATTTTGTTCACAAGCAACTCTATTTATTTGCAGCTCACTCCATGTACTTTAAGGGTGTGTTCCAATGCCATCCAATTTTAAAAACTTGAAAAAACGAAAAACATATTCAGATTACGTCAATTTCCGATCTTTTTAATTTATAAATTTGAATAAATAATCATCCTATTGTGATATTTTTAAACATATTTAATTAAATCAAATCATTTAAATTTTCCTTATTTATAAACCTAAATAAATACTTTTCATTGTGAAATTTTATTTTTATGATCAGTGCTACATGTAACATATCACCAAAAAAATTCCAAATCAAGCGACAGATTTTAATCCGGGGGCTAATATTATTATTATAACACTTACCAATAATACATTGTCACATTAATATTAGGGGAGTTATTTAGAGAAATTTTTGGGAGCATTTTTTTATTTTTATTATAACAAGTATTTTATGTGTTTGTGGATAATTTTATACAATAGAATCTTGATAAATAAATATTCAATAAAAGAATATGTCATCAAATAAATATTTATTGTCGGTCCCAATATAATATAGACAATATACTTTTGATCTCGATAAATAAATAATCTCATTTAATAAATAAAATATTTGGGTCTTAAGATATTCATTTATTGAGATTTAACTATGAATATAAAATGTGATATTGCATGTGTCTGTTTACGGGCTTAAGAGCTAGGATCATGGTTGTAAAAATCGGAAATCGACACTAATCGGAAGAGGTACCGATTAGCGATTAATCGATAAATCGGGGATTAATCGGAAGGATTAATCAAAGCAATAATCGGAGGTTTATTTAATACCAATTTTTTAATATTATAAATAAACAATACATATGTTATATGTACTAAAAAAGGAAGAAAAAACAAGTTTTAAGATACTTGAAATGGGCTTCGGAGAAATAGCCCATTGCAACGACCCATAAATACATCCAAAATTGTGACTGATGTAGTTTATTGTATTATTTTTTATCTCCTTAATTGCAACCGACCACCAACTCAGCCGTCGCCGCCTCTCTCCCATTTTCTCCGGCAAGCTGATAGATCTATAAGCTTCTCGTAATCCGTGTCATCTTCTTCACCTGGATAACCAACTACTCTGCAAGCATTTAAGTTTCTTCATAACCCGATTTCTTCAACTTTGACCCGATTTTCTCCGATTTTGACTATTTTTCTCGAAAAAATGTTTTATCCGGCGATTATGCAAAATCAGATCGGTAGGAGGCCGATCAACGATTACTCGACCGATTAATCGGAGTAATCGCCGATTTTAAGAACACTGGCTAGGATATATAAAAGTAACAAACAGGTGTAGAGATGGATAAATGATGCACATACAGAAAACTGATCTCATGTTTTTAGGGGTAAATGTAGAAAAATATAAATTATGTTATAATTAGGGCTGAGCAAAACCGAACCGAAACCGAAAAACCGAACCGAACCATGCTAATTCGGTTCGGTTCAGTCCTAAAGTTTTCAGAAATTCGGTCTATTCGGTCCGAACTGAATTTGGACTGAATAGACCGAAATAAAATTCAGTTCGGTTCGGTTCTTTTCACAAATATTTCGGTCCGGACCGAATAGACCGAATCATAAATACTATAATTTTGTATTATATATATTTTACATATATCTTAAAAATTATAATCAAAATTTTTAATTTGTAATTATATTTATGAAGTATTAGAACTCTACATATCACATTACTTTAATTATATTTTAAAATTTACAATTTATGATTTAATTTTTAATGCAAATTTATTTTTGAAAAAAAAAATCGGACTATTCGGTCCTAAACCGGACCGAACCGAATTATTTCGGTTTGATTCGGTCCGGTCCATAATATAACTTCGTTCCGGTTCGGTCCAAGAAAAAATGACTATTCGGTTATTCGGTCTATTCGGTTCGGTCCGGTTTTGGACCGAACCGACCGAATGATCAACCCTAGTTATAATGATGATTGTCAAATTTTATTAAGAAAGACTCGCTATACTTACTAAGTAAAACTTACTATACTTATCAAGAAACACTTAATTTAATATTAGAAGCTTGTCACGAAGATCAAAATTTTGTTAACTTGACTAACAAAACATACCTATTAAGTTTTCTTAGAGCATTTCCAAAGCTAATAGCTAAAATGGTTAGCTAAATGATCATTATCTAAAAATTTGTTGAATCTGTAAGAGGTTTTACTGCAGTGGTACTAGGTATAATGGTTAGCTATTTTCAGTAAAATTATTTTTTTACTATATATATATGAAAATTTTATATGTTAAAATAATTTTAGTATATATTTAGTTAAATACACGTGAAAATATAAATAAGATATTCAATGAAAATATATTAAATATAATAGCAATTTAATATTATTTCAATTGAAATATAATAACATGTTTAAATATAATCAAACATAATTAATAAACATTACTTATATATCTATTATAAAATATATAATTATATTATATTATATTATTTCTATTTGTATTCATAAAAATATGCATTGTATATTAAAATAAATATAATAAAGTTTAAAATATTAAATATAAAACAAGAATTTTAATATATTTTGATTTATATATATATATATATATATGTAATATAAATATATGTATATATTAATGTGCAGAGTAGGTTAAATTTTAAATAAGGCACCAAAAACCAAAACTGACCTGGATGTTTTAGTTATTGGTTAGAGGATCAACAGATATAGAAGACGGGATGGAGGATATCTAAAATTATTGCTAACAGGTCTAATGGTTGGAGTGATATATTTTTTAATTAATATCTAATTAATGCTGCCACATAGACTTCTCTTCTATATATAATAGGAGAACAAGAGGATAAATTCATGAGATTAAAAAGTCTCAATTGAACCTAAGTCTTCAGGTTCACAAGCACATCACCTTACCACTACACCACACTGTTACTTAAGATTTTTATCATACACATAATATGTGAGTGTCGTAAATAACGACAATTTATTTAACTTTAAACATGGTTACTAATATATTTGTAGAGTTAGTTTTGAACAATTGAATTTGAAATATAAAGTTAAGTACAATATATAAACGGATCATTACCTTATTTATTAAATAATTTAGTTTGAAAAGTATGTCTCATATATTTTTAATATATATTTTTAATAAAAAAATAAATTGTACATATAGTTAATTTTTTATATGTTAAAAAGAGATACACTTATATAAATAATATATATATATATGTACTACATATTTAGATAAGTTATAATTAGCGTATTTCAATTTATTTCGAATTCAAAATTAGAATTTGACCCATTTTTCAAAAAATATTTGAAATCTGACTAAATGGTCTGCACATAAATACCATGTCACTACTTAGGTTTAATTTGAATTAAGAGTTTGACGAGAAAAACTTACCAACAAAATTAATATCTTTGGGATCTTTATAGAATCAAGTCAATTGATTTATGTATCAAAATTACTAGCTTCAAATTCAAAATTTTATCCATTTTAAAAAATACTCGAAATTTGAATACATGACCCAACCAAAATATATCATCACTATCTAGATTTAATAAATTTAAATTATGAGCTCGACGGGAATATCTTACCAATAAGGATAAATTTTATAATATCTTATATTAATAAAAATTAATATTTTTGAGCTCTTTATACGATCAATTCAATTGATATTATGTATCAAAATTACTATTTTTATACTATTTTATTTGCAGAACATATATGGACTCCCGTACTGAACTAAAAACAAGGACTCTCATATATATATATATATATATATATATATATATATATATAAGAAACTTGTAAAATTATATAATTCAATATTTTGAAAAATAAAAATTAAATTAGCAATAATAAATTTACAAAAAAAATATTTAGTGTTGGAAAATATTGTACAACTATTTTAAATTATTTAAAAAAAGTTTAAAACTATAATGTATTGTACTATTTGATTTAATCCATGTTATGCTATCTAAATAAAATAAATAATATTAGTCGATATTTTGAAAGGATTAACAAGTTCAACTAATATTTTAAAAAAATCATCAAATTGAAAATATTTAATTTTAAAAAAATAGTATACAATGTTATCAAGTTACAATAAAAAGAAATATTAGTATCATAAATGAAAGAAACTTTAAAATGATTTGAATGATTATATTAGTACAAATTTATCTTCAGATTCTTAAAAAAAAACTTCTGAATATTAGTAGTTAATCTTGACAATATATGAATTATTTTTATGTCAGATCCATGACTCATGCTCTGTTGATTAAAAATAGATATTTTTTGATTTTCAGTGCTACTACGACTACGATATATAAATAATTATAATTTATTTATTAGATAATTATAATTTTTGAATAATCATAAATACATGTTCTTTGAGTAATTTAAAGAATAACAATTAGATATATACATGCCCAAGATATCTAAAATATAAATAAACGAGACCAACATAATTTACCCAAAAATATAATAAATAATAATTTATATACATACACACACATGTGACTTTTTCATAAAAAATATTAAAAGATTCAATTTTGATGTTGTATTTTAGAGTTATTGATATATATACTAGAAGAAAATAACAAAAGTTTTTTATGTTCTGAAAATAAGAATGATCAATTAAATTTAAGTTTTTTTTTAATGTGTTAAAAACTAAATAGATTATGTCAATTTTAATTTATGAATTGACAATAACCTGACATCTTATAAAATTAACTTTGTATAATGGAGATGATTAAAAGCTAAATACATGGTCGAGATCAACTTTAGTTAATGAATTAAGACATTAGCAATTAGCAACGATATTAAATTAACATAAACGTTGAATTAAAGAAATTATATTTTCCATAAAAATAAACTTATATTAATTGAACTGTAAATTCTATTTTGTTGAATATTACGATTGCAGCTCTTGGCCACTTTAATTATGCATTACTGATCCTCTAATCCTTTTAAATTAAGCAACATAATTGTAAATTAGTAATGACTTTAGTAATAAAATACCTCATTACTCCGGGTTTATTTGACCAAAACTCAAAAAATTTACTCGACTCTGCAATACACATATATGTTAATTTTTAGTTTCTTTTTATAAACATATTGACAATATTTGATGGATTAACTACAATTTTTTTCTTTTACACATACAGTACAGTGACTACTCTGCTTGTATTCATTTAATAAATATAAATTACACGACACAAATAAGAAAATATGTATTATAGTTAATGAGATATATTTAAAAACGTTAAGAACGTTGTTAATATTTTACATGAAATCATACACATTGATAGATACTCAACTTGTATTTGATATATTTTAGACGTTATACAATATTTATCAATAAGAAAACGATTAAGAATTTTACTTATATAATTGTATGATGTACAAAAAAAATTTAGAAAATGACTCGTGCCTCGCACGAGTTATTATGCTAGTTTTACCTAACAGGTGAAATGGTTGGAGATGCTCTTAGTATAGTTGATAAAACTCTGCTGTAAATAGAAGTTTTGCCTAATAATTTGTACTTGGACAATCACAGTAATAATATTTTTGAGATCTCTCTCTTTCTTTCTTACTCTATAGATATAGTTTATTTATATCACGTTATCAGCACGAGCACGAGTATCTACCAATTGAAACTTGATTCTCGAAAGAGGTACGACTTATTCTGACCCACAAGTATCTATCAACTAAAACTATTTAGTAAAAGAGGTACGATTTCTTTTACTCATTTTTATTCTAATAATTGTTACATATTTATTAATGTTATTAATTAAAATTTATGAAGAGGGATATGCCGTCAAGTAATACTATAAAGACGGTTTTTCCGTCAAGTAATACTATAAAGATAGCTCTACCGTCAAGTAATACTACTACAAAGATGGCGCTGCCGTCAAGTAATAATCAAAAGTTTTCTGGCCGGCTATGCCGTCGTAACTTTTGTATAAAGTTATTATTTCAACTTTCCTGTTTAAATATTATGTGAAATATTATATCTTCTTTAAAATCTATTCAGAATGGCGAATCTTGCAAAATTAGAGTTTGTTGCCTTGGATGTATCTAGGGATAATTATCTATCTTGGGTAGCCGATGCTGAATTACACCTTAGTGCTAACGGGTTAAATGACACCATAGAATCGGGAAAAACTCCAAGCATTGAACAAAATGCATAGACTATCATTTTTCTTACGCATCACATTCATGAAAATTTAAAATCTGAATAATTAACCATAAAAAACCCACTCACCCTTTGGAATAATCTCAAAGATAGATTTGATCACCAAAAACTTGTTCATCTACCTCATGCCCGGTATGTATAAATGACTTAACATAAGGTTACAAGATTTCAAATTTGTTGCTGAGTATAATTCTGCCTTATTCAAAATAAGCTCAAAACTGACCTTGTGTGGTGAGAATATTACTGATGCTGACATGATTGAAAAGACGCTCTCAACCTTTCATCACAACACTATGATTCTGGCGCAATAATATCGGGAGCGCAACTTTCAAAAATATAGTGAGCTGATATCTCTCCTTCTTGTAGCTGAAAAGAACAACGAGTTGTTATTGAAAAATTATCAGATGCGTCCCACATGCTCTGCCCAATTACTTGAAGTACATAAACATCATAAACATCATTCCGGAAGAATGGATGTGGGAAAGGGCATAGAGGAGGACGAGATTACGGACGGAATCGTGGACGCGGAAATTTTTGTGGTCAGATTCGTAATTAGTATAACTCTGGTCACCTAAAGTGGTAGCATGATGGATACAACAACAACTCTGGCCACCAGAAGTGGCAGAATGAGATGCCAAATAAAAGGAAGGCACCACCAGAAGGGGATACTAGAGATATCTGCTTTAGATGTGGGGCTCATGGGCATTGGACTCGTACTTGTCGTACACCCAAACATCTTGTAGAATTTACGAGTCATCTAAAAAGTAGAATGGACAAAGGATGGAAACAAACTTGGCTAGCTATAATGATGAACTGATGATTAAGACCACAAATGAACTAGAAAATGGTGTTAATATCTACTATGGCCTAGATAACTAGTTTTCATATGCACTTCTTTTATATCATGTGCTGCATCTACTTGTTTCGACATCTACTTCCATGTACTTGTTTTATGTTCTTGTTCTGTGTTCTAGTTTTTTATACTTTGTTTATCTTAATAAAGTCATTTTTTTCACTTATATATATGTACACAGCACAAATATGTGAGACATATGTATTGCTGACTGCGCAACTACTCATACAATTCTACAAAATCAGAAGTATTTTTCTCAGTTAACTAAAACCAACTCACAAGTATGGACAATTTTGGGTACGTCTAATATAATAAAAGATTTTGGGAAGGCTAATTTTTCTCTACTGAATGAAACACGGGTTCATATACCAAAAGCCCTATACTCTAGCAAGTCAACTAGGAACCTCTTATGTTTTAAGAATATTCGTCTTAATGATTTTCACGTGGAAACTACTAGTGAGGGTGGAAAAGAATATCTCCTAATCACTTCATCTACCTCAGGCTATAAGAAAATTTTGGAGAAATTACCATCAGTCTCTTATGGGTTGTATACACACAAATAAAGGTCATTGAGTCTTACAATGTCACTATTCCCAAAATCGTTGATCCAAAATCCCTTATTCAGTGGCATGATAGACTTAGTCATCCAGGAGTCTCTATGATGGATCGTATTATAGGAAATTCTATGGGATATCCTCTTAGACACCATATGATCATACCACAAGATGAACTTTTTTGTTTAGATTGTTCTCTAGGAAAATTAATTATTCAACCATCTTATGTTAAACTTCAAACCGAATCCCCCAAGTTCTTAGAACGGACCCAAGGTGACATTTGTAGTCTCATTCATCCATCTTCAGGCCCATTTAGATATTTCATGGTTTTAATTGATGCATCAACCAGATGGTCTCATGTATGTCTACTTTCCACCCGATATTTAGCTTTTGCCAAACTGCTTGCCCAAATAATAAATTTACTAGCCCAATTCCCTGACCGTCCTATTAAATCAATTCGTTTAGATATCTTCTGAATTTACATCCTCAACTTTCAATGATTATTGTATGACGGTAGGGATCTCAGTCGAACATCTAGTAGCGTACGTACATACCCAAAATGGTTTGGCAGAATCTTTGATTAAAAGACTTCAACTTATCGCTCGTCCCTTACTTCTTAGAGCCAACTTACCTACATCTGTTTGGGGTCATGCTATATTACATGTTGCGAACCTAATAAGGATTAGGCCATCATCCTATCATAAACAATCTCCCCATCAACTAGCACTTGGTCAAATTCCTGATGTCTCTCATTTTAGGATTTTTGGTCATGCTGTATATGTTCCCACTGCCCCACCTAAAATGTTAAAGATGGGACCGCAAAGGAGGATGGGTTATATGTCGGTTGTCATTTTGATGAGTCAATATTTCCGACATTAGGGGGAGATAAATTATTGCATAAGATAAACCCTGACTTGACATGAAATACATATGGATTAAATGCTTTAGATCCGCGAACTAATCAATGTGAATCTGAAGTTCAAAGAATTATTCATATGTAAAATATTGCTAATCAAATGCTAGATGCTTTTAGTGATTCTAGGCATATTGTTAAATCACATATACCTGCCATTAATGCCCCGACAAGGGTTGAGATACCTATTCATAAATCAGTTCATGAAGAATTGATTAATAATTTAAAACCACGCCAGAAGCGCGGTAGACCAATTGGTGCAAAAGATGTTGCACCACGAAAATGGAAAATGATTGGACATGCCTCTAAAGTGGAAAATGTTCCAGACAATACCCCAGAAGTGGTATCACCTCCTGAAGAGGTTAAAACCCCTTAAGTGGCAGTGAAAAAACAACCAAAAGTGGTATTGCCTCTAGAAGAGGATATTGCCCCTGAAGTGACACATACTTCCGTAAAAGCAAAGGTACCTGAAAGTTATGAGATCTCAGTGAGTTATGTACATAACGAAAAATTATTGGATCGTGGGAGTATTGAAGTTGATGATGTATATGTTTTTTCCGTGGCATGTGATATAATTATGAACTCCTATCCAGAACCACAAAATATGGAAGAATGTCGACAAAGAGATGATTGGCCAAAATGGAAAGTTACAATCCATGAACAATTGCAATCCTTGCGCAAGAGAAATGTATTTGGACCTGCAGTCCGAACATCAGCTGGTGTGGTCCCCGTTGGGAACAGATGGGTATTTGTACGAAAACGAAATGTGAGAAATGAAATTGTAAGATATAAAGTTCGGCTCGTAGCCCAAAAAATTCTCTCAAAGGCGTGGATTTGATTATCAAGAAACTTACTCTCCTGTGATGGATGGAGTTACTTTTCATTTTCTTATGGGTATGGCTTGTATGGAAAAATTGGAAACACGTCGAATGGATGTTGTAACAGCCTACCTATATGGATCACTTGATAGTGATATCTATATGAAAATCCCTGAAGGATTAAAATTGGATGAGACTAAGACTCATCATTTATACTCAATTAAATTACAACGATCAATATATGGACTAAAATAATTTGGTCGTATGTGGTACAACAGGCTTAATGAATACATATTGAATGGTGGGTATGTTAATGATAAATTATGTTCATGTGTGTTTATTAAAAGATCTCAAACTAGTTTCATTATTATTGATGTATATGTTGATGATTTTAATATTATAGGTACTTCTGAAGATATTACTAATTATTTAAAAAATGAGTTTGAGATGAAAGATCTTGGAAAGACAAAGTTCTGTTTAGGTTTACAGGTGGAACACTTATCTTCAGGAATATTTGTTCATCAATCAACCTACACAGAAAAAGTTCTTGATCGATTTTATATGGACAAATATCATCCTCTAACTACACCAATGGTGGTTCAATCACTTGAAGTTGAAAAGGATCCATTTCGTCCCAGAAAAGAAGATGAAGATCCACTTGGACTAGTAGTTCCATGTCTCAGTGCAATTGGCGCTCTTATGTACCTCGCAAACAACACACGACCTGATATTGCTTTTGTTGTGAATCTACTAGCAAGATTCAGTTCAGATCCAACTAAAAGACATTGGGTAGAAATCAAGCATATATTGAGATATCTTCGCGGGATGATTGATTTTGGATTATTCTTTCCAAATAATTCGAAATCACAACTGGTTGGATATGCAGATGCTAGATACTTGTCAGATCCTCATGTTGGACGATCACAGACATGTTACTTATTCACATATTGCGGTACTATTATCTCTTGGAAATCTACAAAACATACCATGGCTGTAACTTCATAAAATCACGCAGAATTACTAGCAATCCATGAAGCAAGTAGGGAATGTGTTTGGCTACGATCCATAATCCAACATATTTGGCATTCATGTGGATTATCAAATGTTATAGACGGCCCCACTATTTTGTTTGAAGATAATTCAACTTGCATAAACAGTTAAAGGAATGATGTATCAAGGGAGATCGAACAAAACACATCTGACCGAAATTCTTCTACACTCACAAATTACAAGAGAATGGAGATATTGAGGTACAACAAGTTCGATCATGTGATAATCTAGCGGATATACTTATAAAGTCACTACCGACATCAACATTTGAAAAACTATGAAATAACATCAGAATGTGAAGATTGAAGAACATATTACATCAAGATGTTAATATGTGAGATATTTTATTCAGGGGGAGACTATACTCTTTTTCCTTCGTCAAGGTTTTTATCCCACCGGGTTTTTCCTTACAAGGTTTTAACGAGGCAGTCAATCTTTGAGATACTCACATTTGACAATCAAGGGGGAGTGTTATAATGATGATTGTCAAATCTTACTAAGGAAGACTCGCGATACTTACTAAGGAAGACTCGCGATACTTGTCAAGAAAGACTTAATTTAATATTGGAAACTTGTCACAAAAATCAAGTTTTGTTAACCTGACTAAGAAAACATATTAAGTTTTCTTAGTATAGTTGATAAAGCTCTACTATAAATAGAAGATTTTCCTAGTCATTTATACTTGAACAATCAGAGAAAAGTAATAATACTTTTGAGATCTCTCTCTTTCTTTCTTACTCTATAATTTATAGTTTATTTATATCAAATTATAGTTTACTATACTATTTTAATTCTTAATTATAGTTCGGAAAATGGGAGAAAACACGGTATTCCATTTTTCACATTTTCTGTTAGAAATTAATGAATGAATGTTTTTTTTTGTAAAAATATTTATGAAATAGTGAGCAAGTGAAAGGGCCCTAGGTGTCGCAATTTAGAGCTTTGATTAGACCTGACAACATTCTGTGTCGTGTACAAACGTTCGGTGTACTTTCATATTTTCGTGTATCAAATCTTAAACCCGAACCCGACCCAGATTTGCATTCGTGTACCAATTTGGTGACACTAACCCGGAACTAATATATTCGTATTTAACCACTTTAGTACATAAAGTATACAGATTATATACTGTTAGGAATATATGTGCATTAGTTTGATGATATGTTTAACAAAACACTTAAGTAGAAATTTAGTGTCTGTAGCCTCAACGGATAAGACCACTTTGGCTATCCGTTGATGGTGTAGCTTTACTTAGAAATAAGTCTAGTATTGTAGCATATTTCAGTCTCTGTATTTAAAATGTAATTCTTAGAAGTTGAGAGAAACTATGAGTCATGTTGACTACTAGATGATATGCAGATAGGAAGGCCAATTGTAAATATTTCATGCCTTGTAATTTTGTATAAATGAAGTGGTATCAACGGATGACTTAAAGACCTTCAACGGATGAGAAGCTAAGCTTCAACGGATGTCTCTAAAGCTTCAACGGATAACATCCTTCAACGGATGAGAGCATCAACGGATAAATGCATCAACGGATGAAAGCTTCAACGGATAACATCCTTCAACGGATGAAGTCATCAACGGATGAAAGCTTCAACGGATGTTCTGCTAATTAGCCGTTGATAAGTGGTAGTTGTACCTACAAACAGAGGCACATGGGTTGTCAGAGAAAACTGAGATGTGGTAGCCGAATTTCAGGATCAACAGAAAAAGCAGCCGTTCTTCTTTAGTACAAAGATGCAATAGTCAACAAAGTACTTGAGTGAACAGGAAAAGAAGCAAGTGAAGAACTTATTTTACTATTGTAATTTAATATTGTTTTTCACTTGTACACTTGGTAATATATAAACCAAGAAGAAGCTAGTAATTAGAGAGAGATTTTCCAGAGCTGTTAAGAAATATCTTGAGAGAAAATTCATCTAGTTTGTACTAGGATGCAGCTGTGATCAACATTGTTGAACACAGATTTTCTAATATACCATCTCTGGTGGAACAACAAATCCACCAGAAAAGTTTTTAAAGTTTGTTGTGTTCTTTACATTTTGTGTTTGAATATATATCTGTCTGCATTAGCTCAAAGCAATTCATACACTTGTTCATCTAGAACACACTGCTTTAATAAACTTCTCAAAACCTGAAAAAGTTTTGAGATTTACATTCAACCTCCCTTCTGTAAATCTCATTGTTAGTCCTCTAGGAATAACAATTGGTATCAGAGCAAGCTCTTGACACACAAAGAGTTTAAAGATCTTGGAATCTAACAAAGATGAGTAAGAAGGATATTGGAGTAAAGATCCCAGTTCTTGACAAAGACAGTTATCACCACTGGAAGGTGAAAATGCACCTTCATCTCAGGATGGAAACCCATGACTGTTTCCTTAAGAAACTCTCAGGATTATAAGGACTTTACTCTTGAAAGATTATATGGAATCTTGAAGACTTATGAACTAGAGTTGGAACAGGATGAGGTATTGGAGAGGGGGAGAAAGAAAGGAGGTTCAGTTGCATTGGTAGCTGAAAATGAGAAAGCATGCAGAAAAGAAACTGTGAGATCTACATCAAGCTCCAAAGATGGTGTAAGAAATCCAGAATCAGACAAGGGTAAAGAGCAAGTTGCTGAAAATGAAGACAACTCCAGTCAAGATGACTCTGATGGTATTGATGAGCATCTTGCATTTCTGTCCAGGAGATTTGCAAAGATGAAGTTCAGGAAAAACACTAGAGCCACTAAACCCTATAAGAACATGGTGGACAAATCCAAGTTCAAGTGTTTTAATTGTGGTATAAGTGGACACTTTGCAAGTGAGTGCAGAAAGCCAACCTCTGAAAAGAAGAAATTTGAACAAGTAGATTACAAAAAGAAATATTTTGATCTGCTCAAACAGAAGGAAAGGGCTTTCATTACTCAAGAAAAGGACTGGGCAGCTGATGGAGATGAAGAGGATGAAGATGTGGATTATGTCAACCTTGCTCTCATGGCTGATTCTGAAGAAAACGAAGTTAGTTCATCAAGCAATCAGGTAATCACTACTGATTTAACACAGCTTACTAAAGAAGAATGCAATGATGCTTTCAATGACATGTCTACTGAATTGTATCATTTGCGTGTGTCTCTTAAATCTCTTGCTAAAGAAAATAGTAGGATCAAAGAGAACAATCTGTTTTTAAGCAATAGAAATACTGTGTTAGAAAATAAGTTGATTGACCTAGAGAAAACCAAATTGCATTGTATATCTGTTGAGAATGAACTAGCTGAATCTGTTAAGAAAGTAGAAATACTTTCCAATCAATTAGAGAAAGAGCAAGAGGTGATTAAAGCCTGGAAAACATCTAGGGATGTAAGTGCTCAAATTGCCAAAGTCCAAGGAATTGAATCATTCTGTGAAACTGCCTGGGATAAAAATAAAAAGAAACTGGAATTAATTGATGGACTGTCAACGGATGTGGAATCAACGGATGATGAAAGTTATCCGTTGAAGGAAGAAAAGGAACATCCGTTGAAGGTTCCTCAATTAAAACAGGCAGATGTTTCTAAAAGAGAAAATCTAAAGAAACTCAACAAAAAGTTTGGTTCAACTTCAAAGAACTTTGTCAAAGAAGAAGCAAGCACATCCAAAGATGTCAGAAAGGTGAATGTAGGGCACATGACCTTAGAACAGTTAAACAATAGGCTCAAGATGGTTGAGGATAAAAAGGAATCCAAAAGGAAATCCAACAGAAATGGGAAGGTAGGAGTTAACAAACATAACAATTACACACCTGATAAGTATGCTCCTAGAAAAAGCTGTGTGCATTGTAGTAGTGTTAATCATCTATCTGCTAATTGTAAATCTATTAAGAAATCTCCCATAACTGTACCCTCTTCCATGCCTAACATGTCTGTATCACCTCTACATGCTATGCCTGTTATGTCTCAACAAAATCCTTATGCACATTTTGCAAACATGCCATATTTTAACAATCCTTATCTTGCTGCATTCAGTATGCCTCAATTGCCATACAATATGCCAATGTGGAATAACATGTATGCACAATCCATGCCTAATAATTCTATAAATGTGCTGGATAATGTTGTGACTAACCCTACACCTCAACCAACCACATCTAAGACCAAGGTTGACTCAAACTCACCTAAGTCTAAAGATGCAGGAGGAATGAAGTCTAGGAGAAAGGCTAACAAGAATGGACCCAAGGAAACTTGGGTACCAAAATCAAATTGATTGATTTTGTGGTGTGCAGGAAAATAGAAGAAATCTATGGTACTTGGACAGTGGCTGTTCAAGACACATGACTGGAGATTTCTCCCTGCTCACAGAGTTTAAAGAGAGAGCTGGCCCCAGCATAACCTTTGGAGATGACAGCAAAGGGTTTACTATAGGATATGGCTTGATTTCAACAAGGAATGTCATCATTGAAGAAGTTGCATTAGTTGATGGTCTCAAGCACAACTTACTGAGTATCAGTCAACTATGTGATAGAGGGAATACAGTTTCCTTCAATTCTGAAGCCTGTGTTGTCACTAGTAAGAAAGACAACAAAGTGGTTCTAACTGGAGTTAGAAAAGGAAATGTGTACTTAGCTGACTTCAACTCTACAGATGCAGAATCTATTACTTGTCTCTTCAGCAAAGCAAGTTCAGTTGAGAGTTGGCTATGGCACAAGAAGCTATCCCATTTGAATTTCAAGACAATGAATGATCTAGTCAAAAAGGACTTAGTAAGAGGAATTCCTCTTGTTGAATTCTCAAGGGATGGTCTGTGTGATGCTTGTCAGAAAGGCAAACAAAGGAAAGCATCATTTCAGAAGAAGCTTGAAACAACAATTGATGAACCATTACAGCTGCTACATATGGATTTGTTTGGACCAGTCAATGTATTGTCAATAGCAAGAAAAAGATATTGCTTAGTGATTGTAGATGATTTCTCAAAGTTCTCATGGGTCTGTTTTCTTGGATCAAAGGATGAAGCAAGTGAAATCATTATCAATCACATCAGGCAAGTCAATAATCATCCTGACTTGAAGGTAAGAAACATTAGGAGTGACAATGGAACTGAGTTCAAGAATTTGACATTAAGGCTGTTCTGTGAAGAAAATGGAATCATGCATGAGTTCTCAGCTCCAAGAACACCTCAGCAAAATGGGGTAGTTGAAAGAAAGAACAGATCTTTAATTGAGGCTGCCAGAACAATGCTTGAAGAATCAAAGTTACCAACATATTTTTGGGCTGAAGCTGTTAATTGTGCCTGTTTCACTCAAAATATTTCTTTGATCAATCAAGCTAAAGGCATGACTCCTTATCAGTTGTTCAAGAAAAGAAAACCAACTCTAAACTTTCTTCATGTCTTTGGATGTAAATGTTTTATACTGAGGAATCAATCTGACCATAAAGGGAAGTTTGATGCAAAGGCTGATGAAGGAATATTTGTTGGTTATTCAGCTGGAAAATCTTATAGGGTCTACAATCTAAGAACCAACATTGTTATGGAATCTGTGCATGTTGTGTTTGATGATAAAAAGATTGATGGACTAACAGATGAGGAACATTATGAGAGACTCAAATTTGACAATATTGAAATATATTGTGATGATAGTGAAGAAGAGATTGATGGAGACGACACTTCAAAAGGAATACAAAATTTGCTCCTGGATAATGCACAAAATTCAGCATCCGTTGAAAGACATTGTGCATCATCCGTTGAAGTACTTAATGAAGCATCCGTTGATCATAGCTCATCAACTGATAATCAATTTACATCATTAATTGATGGAACTCCAAGTTCCCTGCAAAGGACCAACAACTCAGGGGGAGTTTCAACTAATCAAAACTCTATCTCACATCATGACAATACTGAGATCACCTCATCTAGAGCTCATCTTCCACCTCAAAGGAAATGGACCAAGAATCATCCCTTTGAACTGATCATTGGTGATGCATCATCTAAAGTGCAAACAAGAAGAGCTACTCAAGATGAATGTCTGTATAGTAGTTTTCTATCTCAGGAGGAACCTAAGAAAGTGGAAGAAGCCTTATTGGATCCAGATTGGATATTAGCTATGCAGGAAGAGCTAAACCAATTTGAGAGAAACCAAGTTTGGAAGCTGGTACCCAAACCAAAGAACAAGAGTCCTATTGATACAAAATGGGTATTCAGAAATAATATGGATGAAAATGGCATTATCATAAGGAATAAAGCCAGATTGGTTGCTAAAGGCTATTCTCAGCAAGAGGGAATAGATTTTGATGAGACATATGCTCCTGTTGCAAGACTTGAAGCTATCAGAATCTTTCTAGCCTATGCAGCCCATGCCAATTTCAAAGTCTATCAAATGGATGTCAAGAGTGCATTTCTAAATGGGAAATTAGAGGAAGAAGTCTATGTAAGTCAACCTCCAGGATTTGAAGATCCAAATTTTCCAGACTATGTGTATTATCTGTTGAAAGCACTCTATGGACTGAAGCAAGCACCTAGAGCCTGGTATGAAACATTATCAAAATTTCTTTTGGAGAATCACTTCACTAGAGGTACTGTTGATAAAACTCTCTTCTTTAGAAATGTTAATGGCTCTAGTATACTTGTTCAAATTTATGTAGATGACATAATATTTGGTTCTAAAGATAATAAACTTTGTAAAAAGTTTGCTAAGCTAATGCAAAGTAATTATGAAATGAGCCTAATGGGAGAACTAACCTATTTTCTTGGTTTACAAATTAAACAAGTTAGTAATGGAATTTTCATTAGTCAAACTAAATATATTCATGATCTTTTAAAGAAGTTTGACTTAATGGAATGTTCATCTGCAAAAACTCCCATGGCCACTGCCACCAAACTTGAATTAAATAAGACTGAAAGGTCTGTGGACATTACAAGTTATAGAGGCATGGTTGGTTCACTTTTATATTTAACTGCTAGCAGACCAGATATAATGTTTGCTACATGTCTGTGTGCTAGATTTCAAGCTGATCCTAGGGAGTCTCACTTAATTGCTATCAAAAGAATTTTCAGATATCTCAAGGGTACACCAAATTTAGGAATTTGGTATCCTAGAGAATCTGGCTTTGATCTAATTGGTTATTCAGATGCAGACTATGCAGGTTGCAAAATAGACAGGAAAAGTACAACAGGCTCCTGCCAATTCCTGGGAAACAAGCTTGTATCATGGTTTAGCAAAAAGCAAAATTCAGTCTCTACTTCTACAGCTGAGGTTGAATACATTGCTGCTGGAAGTTGCTGTTCTCAAATGTTATGGATGAGGAATCAACTCCTTGATTATGGACTTCATGTTGATAGAATACCTATCTTTTGTGACAACACAAGTGCCATAGCCATAACAGAGAATCCTGTGCAGCACTCAAGGACCAAGCACATTGATATTAAGTACCACTTCATCAGGGAGCATGTCATGAATGGTACAGTGGAACTACATTTTGTTCCAAGTGAACAACAAATTGCTGACATATTTACCAAGTCACTTGATGAATCAACATTCACAAGATTGGTAAGTGAGCTAGGTATGCTTAATTACTCTTAAAATTCATGTCTTCTTTGCAATTTGAAGTGAAGCCTGAAATATATTAGTTGCTAGAACAAATTTGACTTTTAACAAAGTTTATTCCATCAACGGATGTTCCCTATCCGTTGAAAGTCAAAATTGCTCTATCAACGGATATTCATTATCCGTTGAAAGACAAGTATATCTCTGGAACTTTTATCCGTCAACGGAAAAAGCTGAAGTACCTTTCAACGGATGACAATTTACATTATCCGTTGAAATGTCACATCAGACGTTTGAGGTGTTTCACAGCCGTTGATTCTATTTTCTTAACCGTTGATACCATACATACATCTGTATGTATTGGTTTTAAAGGTAGTTATTAGAATACTTACAGTTTATTCTTAAACGGCTGAAATTCACTAACACCTATTTATTGATTAATCCTTTATTTATTTCTTTTTCTTTGAAAGCATATAAGCCCTTCTGATTGTTCATTATTACTTTACGCTTTCTTAGAATTTCAAGCATTTACCATTTTCTCTCTCCAAAACCTTCAAGTTATTCTCTGCAATTTCTACTCACAACAATGGCACCAGTCGTGAAGATTATGTCTCAATCTGGGTTCATCTACGAGAAGAACAATTTCATAGCTCTGGTAGAAAAGAATGAAGCCCACTCAGATTATCACAAAATGATGGACTTCATCAAAAATTGTAAACTTAGCTATGCAATGCTGGAAGCCCCAACGATTTTCTGTGAAGTAGTTGAGGAGATTTGGACAACTGCTGAGTTCAACTCCATGGATATGACTATCTCCTTCACTCTCAAAGGTAAAAATCACTGTATTAACTGTGATGACTTACAAGCATGTTTTAAATTACCTGAGAACAATGCCATGACACCACACACTGATAGTGATGTATCCAGCATGTTAGATTCCATAGGTTACTCTCTTAACTCTGCTAATTTAGGGGGTATTAGACGAAAAGGCCTTAGGAAAGAATGGTGTTTTCTTGGGGATGCCTTCATAAAGGTTTTCTCTGGGAAAATTAGTAATTTTGATGCCATAACTTCATCTCTTGTTAATATGTTCTATATGCTTGTTTCTGATAGGTACTTTAACTTTAGCAACTATGTGATGCTAGAATTAGGTACTAGATTAGGTAACAAAGCTAATAGACCTAATAACATCTATTATGCTAGATTCTTTATGTTATTGGCTAACCATGTTGCTGAAGGTTTAGTCATTATCAATGAGAATAATAAACTCAAGTGCTGGGCACAAGAGAAAAGAGTTCTTGCAGACTTATTGAGAATGGATCTCAACAGCAGTGTGCAATTGGTATATTTACCAATCATGAATGCACCCCAGGTAGGTGAGGTAATTGCTTCTACAACTCCTACTTCTTCCAACCCCTCTATTTCTTTATCTTCTAGTGTGGCCATGAAATCTGTGTCAATGCCCCAACAGATTTCTACCAAGGTCACCAAATCTAAACTTTCAAAATCCAAGACAAAGAAAACCACCTCTGTTGTTTCTCAAAAGACAACAGTTGTAACAACAACCATTAACCCTGAGGGAAGTGATCAGGGTGTGAGTGGTGAGGGGAGGGGTGAACATCAAAGAAACCCCCAGGATAAGGAAGGAGAGTTGAGTGCTTCCCAAGCTAGCCAAGCCCCAGTTTCTCAAAAAGCTGTGGTGGTTGAAAAGGTTTCTAGCACATCCCTAGTAGCATCCTCCCAAAAGGATGTTACTATTGAAAAGAGTTCCCAACCAGGAACACAGAACAAAAGAGGGAGGGACACTAAAGCCAAACACTCACCTACAAAAGCTTTTATTAGAAGAAAGAAGGCTAGAACCCAATCTTCTACACAGGGTGCACACACTGCACAGATACATCCATCTGTCTCTGTGCCTTCTCAAACTCAGTTTGATGTGACTCCAATAAATGTGGAGTCACAGCCCCATTCTCTCACAATAACTACACATCAATCACCAAATACTTCTTCACCATCTCTGGATGTGGATATGTTATTCCCATCAATTCCTGATTCTCCCTCTTTACAACTCAGGGAGGAGCCCCACTCAAATACAGGTGATCATCATCTTTTAGATGATTTGTTGGATCACCCGCAAATTCTTTCAGATATAATTGAAGAATCTGTATCAACACATATCAAATCAATCTATACAGATTCAACAGTTATATCACTTTCAATTTCATCTTCTTTTCCTTCTTCAACGGATATCACTCATCCGTTGACAAGTGGTTGCTCTTCAACGGATAAGCTTAACAGCAGTTATCCGTTGATAACAACAGTTTCACCTTCAACGGATATTCCACATCCGTTGATAGTCTCTACACAAATAACTGAAATGATTCCAAGTGTAGAAGACATGAATACTGTGCAATCACTTTTAGGATTGAGGGCAGGGAGTGAAAATTTGAGTGAGAGGCTGGGTTGCTCCCAGGCAAAAGGAGAGATTGAGAGCACAAAAATGCATGCTATTTCTTCCAGCATGGCAAAAGTCAGTGAGTGGAGTACCACCTTAGAAGGTGAAGGTGAGGGAGTGAGATGTGTGAGCCAGGGGGAGCCCCTGATGCAAGAACATAGAGAAAAAGAGAGAAAAGCAGGTACAGTTGATACAAGGGTGAAACCAGCCATTGCTCATGAGTCAATGATTGTGGATGATGCTGAAAAGGAAAGACAATTTCAGCAACATTACAAAGCTGTAATTGATAACATTTCCTTGGATGCTGACACTTTTACTCATCCTGTGACAGCCTATCAAATGTTGGCTGCTCAGGGCAATGAGGAGGCAGAAAGGACACTACATCTAGTGCACACAACAGAATCTCTTCAAAGGGATAAAGCTGCTATTAACAGGATGCCTTCTACAGCTGGTGAGCCATCTGAGGAATTTGGAGTAAATTCTGATGATGATGACTCTATTTCTTCTGATGGAAGCATGAACATAGGGGGAGATGAAGACCCTAGTTCCATTCCTAATCTACCTGAATGGGCCCTGACTAAGGAGCATAGAACAGGTGAATTCAATGTCCACTTGGTCAAACAAATCATCACTATTCAACAGGCCATTCAGAACACTTCAAATGCAAATATCAAGGCTATCCTCCAAGCTCACCTGGACTCACTGCATCTCATGAAGTTGCAGAAAGTAAAGCAAAATATGAGTCTAGATGATCTCAGGAAAGATATTGCTGACTTGAAATCCTTCACTTCAGAAAAATTGGATTCAGTCATGCCCTATGGTACTTTGCAGGACTTGGTTTCGAGATTGAAAAAGGAATCAGTTACTGAACAAAGGCTGGCCAAGTTGGAAGACAGAGTTCAAGGAATTGAAGACTCTGTTGCCACCCTTCTTCTCAACCAACAATCTCAAACCAATCTCCTAATGCAGCTGGCAAAAGCACAAGGCTTGACCCCTCTCCTTGATGATAACAAAAAGGGGGAGAATAAAAGGGAAGGGGAAGGAGAGCCCTCTACAAAGATTCAGATATCTAAAGTGCTAGTTCCTGCCATCACTACCTCTCCAATCATTCAAATCAAGGGAAAACCTGATGGAATTGATTTGATTCAGCTAGCAGCAGCTGAAATACAAATGAAAGAACAATGGAGGAAAATTGATGAAAGGTTATAATTGGTGTTTGGTTCTACACAAAATAAATCAACATCTGTGAAATTTAGCACAAAGATTGAACCAATCAACATGGAGCTCAAGCCAGTAGGGAGAAATAAGGTTGGAGAGACTTCTTTCAAGAATTTAAAACCTATGGTTCTAAAGCCTAACACTAGATCCAGTATGGACTCCACAAAGAATCCCCTAGACTTTGCTCAGATAAAGGAAGTAGACTTTCCTCTTCCAAAACCTGATGGAGACAAAGTTCTAAGTGCAAGCATCATAAAGAAGAAGGAGACCAAGGACAAGGGTGAGAGAATGAACATGGCCTTTATCTATAGAGAGGGAAAGAGTATCTGTGTGATGCAAGGACATCCCAAATTTCTAAAGGCTAAAAGGGAAGAAACCAGAAGGTTGAAGAAAGAAGCTGTAAAACTCAAGGCTGACAAAAGAGCACAAGCAAAGCTTGAAAAACAGCTAAAGTCAAGCCAAGTTGAAGAAATGAAAGGAATTGAAGTCAGGGGTGAAGAAAAGATTGCTAACTTAGATGAGGTTCTTGGGAGCATATTTGGTGAAAATATGGAGGAAAGAGAGGAATGGCAGAAGGGAAACAGAAGAAAGGCCAAGGCACACAGAAGGAGTGAAGATAACCCTGAAGATACCAAATCTATATCTAAACCACTACCTTCCATACCTGAACCTTTTGTTGCTGATCCCTCTATAAATATCCATGGTGAACCAATCATTCCAAAAGAGGAACCTATTGATTGGGACAACATCACATTGCCTACCTTTGTAACCAATATACCATTACCAAAGAAACAGAAAAGAAAATCTAAATCTACACCTCCCCTAACCTCTAAGAAATTCACTCAAAAACAAAAACCTAACCCTAAGCCACCCATTTCTAAAGATGATTATGTTCACATCTGTGACATAAAAGAAGCTTCAGACATTAATCTCTATCTGGATGAGCTGGAGGAAGTAAGGGGAATAGCTGCCTACAGACAGCTACCAGAGAGATTGGTGTTCAGATATAAGGGAGCTGGGGAAAGAACATGGCCTCTCTACAGGATTCTAAATGAAGGCTACTCTACCTTGATCAGAGTCTTTTCAGCCATCAAAAAGGATTCTGGCTTTACCAGAACAGCCAAGACTGAAATTCTCAACAAGATTGCCAACATAAGGAAGACTTGGAGGGAACCAAATGCTTTGCCCAGAACCTTACTCATACAAGAAAGGGGAACTAAAATTCACAAATCACCTCATTGGTTGATGGAATTTAGAGATGACAAAGGAGTCAGAAGATTTTTCAGACTTGAAGACCAACTCAAGATTGCCAGCAATGAAACTCTCAAGGAAATGCAATCTAAGTTGGATATCAGTGATGAAGATGAAGCTGAATTCTTCAGACAACTCCAACTCCAACTTGAGGAAAATGACAAAGGGCTAGGAAAGAAAACCAGGGAACAAAGAAGAAAATGATGATTTGCTCAGGCTAGAGGAGCACCCTTGGAAATACTGTAAATCTTCAATTACCTCCTAGTACATACACTTTTGCAGCACTTTTTATATTTCTACTTAGTTTCAATTCAAATATTTGTTAAGTGTTTTGTTATCATCAAGTTAACCCTGAATTTATGCCTACAGTTCTTATAGACATAAATAGGGGGAGATTGTTAGGAATATATGTGCATTAGTTTGATGATATGTTTAACAAAACACTTAAGTAGAAATTTAGTGTCTGTAGCCTCAACGGATAAGACCACTTTGGCTATCCGTTGATGGTGTAGCTTTACTTAGAAATAAGTCTAGTATTGTAGCATATTTCAGTCTCTGTATTTAAAATGTAATTCTTAGAAGTTGAGAGAAACTATGAGTCATGTTGACTACTAGATGATATGCAGATAGGAAGGCCAATTGTAAATATTTCATGCCTTGTAATTTTGTATAAATGAAGTGGTATCAACGGATGACTTAAAGACCTTCAACGGATGAGAAGCTAAGCTTCAACGGATGTCTCTAAAGCTTGAACGGATAACATCCTTCAACGGATGAGAGCATCAACGGATAAATGCATCAACGGATGAAAGCTTCAACGGATAACATCCTTCAACGGATGAAGTCATCAACGGATGAAAGCTTCAACGGATGTTCTGCTAATTAGCCGTTGATAAGTGGTAGTTGTACCTACAAACAGAGGCACATGGGTTGTCAGAGAAAACTGAGATGTGGTAGCCGAATTTCAGGATCAACAGAAAAAGCAGCCGTTCTTCTTTAGTACAAAGATGCAATAATCAACAAAGTACTTGAGTGAACAGGAAAAGAAGCAAGTGAAGAACTTATTTTACTATTGTAATTTAATATTGTTTTTCACTTGTACACTTGGTAATATATAAACCAAGAAGAAGCTAGTAATTAGAGAGAGATTTTCCAGAGCTGTTAAGAAATATCTTGAGAGAAAATTCATCTAGTTTGTACTAGGATGCAGCTGTGATCAACATTGTTGAACACAGATTTTCTAATACACCATCTCTGGTGGAACAACAAATCCACCAGAAAAGTTTTTAAAGTTTGTTGTGTTCTTTACATTTTGTGTTTGAATATATATCTGTCTGCATTAGCTCAAAGCAATTCATACACTTGTTCATCTAGAACACACTGCTTTAATAAACTTCTCAAAACCTGAAAAAGTTTTGAGATTTACATTCAACCCCCCTTCTGTAAATCTCATTGTTAGTCCTCTAGGAATAACATATACAAAAAATATTAATTATTAAAAAATGCAATAGATAATGAAATGGTGAAGTGCTCATTCACGTAGTTAAGGAATAATAAAATATATTTTAATTTTACAATTATATATATGTTATTTAGAATAAGTAAAATTTACATTTGGCATTTAGTATATATATATATATGTTAGGTCACACACACTGTAGAGGGGGTGAATACAGTGTATAATACAATCAAATCGAACTTTAATATCTTAAGTAACAGAAAACAAACTTTATTGAAACAATAAACTCTGTTACAGTATGGAAATGTTACCTCTCAGTGATGAACAAATATCACGAGAGCTGCTAGGGTTACAATGAATAATCTTCTCGAATATGATAACACTTATAGTGTAAACCCTATGTCTGTGTTTATATACTACACAGTTACAAGATAATCGCTAATTGATATGGAATATAATTCTGCTTCCTAAAATATATCAATCAGACATCTTTTCTTTCAAGCATTCCATTCTTCACGGAACTCCTTCTTCATGCATATCTCTTCTTATGTTTATCTCGATCTTCTTTCCTTTAATCAGCTACTTTCCTTATCTAATCGTCCTTCAGTACTTAAGTTCTGATATCCAACTTCTGATGATTATCTCCTGATAATATAAGTACTGATATCCTTAAGTCCCGACTTCCAGTATAAGTACTGATTCCCAGTTAAGTACTGATTTGTCCTGTTAAGTAAGATCTGAAAAGTAAACATAAATCATATTAGCCATGACATTATCAAATATATCTAACAATCTCCCCCAACTTGTAAATTAGCATAATATACAAGTTTAACAGATATTTGATGATGTCAAAAACATGAAGTACAAATGCATGAGAATTAGACTAAATAACTACAACTTACAGTCCTTAAAGCTTTACCAATATTTAACTTCTGACAACAACTTCAGTCTGTACAAATATCAGAATTTAAGCAGTTGTAGATTTTTAACTAGGCTTCATCTTCTGATCTCTCTGATGTCAGGAGTTGTTCTGAGATAGTTCTTCAACAAACATCTCTCAGCATATCTATGTTCATTAATCATTCTCCTTTTGGCATCTTTAAGCTCTGCAGTATCTTCACCAATTTGAAAGATTGCAGCCCTGAGATCATTAATCTTTGCTTTTCTTATATCCTGATCCAGTCTGATCAAATAAGCTTTATCAGACTCAAGGTTGAATTCCACAGCCCTGTACCCTAGAAAGGTAGTTATAATTTGAGCAGAATTGGGCTTCATTTCAACTATATCACCCTTGTGATCTCTGTACTTTGGAACATATGTGCTGTCAGACTTAACAGAATAAAGCCTTTTCTGTCTCTGAATCTGATCCTTCAAATAGTTTGCAGCAGTTCCTGTCAATCTGTCATCCACTTGAAGTAAGAATAGTACATGCTCCAATTCTTCAAAATACTTCAATGGAATGGCATTTTGCCTTATATGATAAACCCTACCATCTGTCATGAAATACAACAAGATGTATTCTTTCAAGTAGGTATGATAAACCATTTGTACAGATTCCAGTTGATTCAATCTCTCAGGAGTTGCTCCAATACCTGGTTCACTCAAGGAAGTTGGATCATTGGTAGTGTTATATATTCTTCTTTCATCAGCACTTCCCAATCTAGTTTTATCTCTTTCTTCTTTTCCAGTAACTACTCTAGCTTCAAAACCACTTGCAGTAGTCTTCAAAGGTTGAGTCTGTTTTGCTTTAGTGAATCCTGGTAGGAGTGTCTTTGGTCTATCTTCTGATATCAAGTTAACTTAAGCTATGTCAGAGGTTACTTGCTTCTTCTGAATATCAGAACTTACAGTTTCTTGACTCTGAACAACTTGAGCCATGTCAGAGGTTGTTTTAAGAACTTTTCTTGAAGTCAGAGCAAGATCATCCTTTTCATCAGTAATTTCTTCATCCTCGGGAGGCACATAAACCTTGATAGGTTCACCAACCTTTTCTTTACCCTTGGATCTATCTGCGGTCATCCTATCCCCAATAAAACCAATTATAGCAGTTGCAAAATCAAAATGAGTTTGGTTTATAACAACATACCCGATGTGCCGACTCATAATTGGGATAACATCAAAATTCGAACACTTGTTCCCAAAAACTTTAGTGATGCAGTCGAAGAAGAAGCTCCATTCTCTTCTGATATGAGCCCGTTTCAACTGCCCAAGTTTTGCCAAAATCTGTTCATACCCCAAATTGGCCATTAACTCCTGAAGAGCTGATTCCTCTGGAATTGAAAAGGTACATCCTTCTGGGAGATGTAGAGCCCTGCGTATTGTACCAGGAGTAACTGCATATGAAGAATCACCCACTTCGAAAACAATACTAGGAGTGCCATGTGTACCACCATTATCAAAGTGCCCAGTCCGCCAAAATGTTTGAACTTGTTGGCTCGAAAAGACTGAAGGCTGGGTCAATGCATACCCAATCTCACTGTGTGCAAGAAGATCTTGCACAAAATGCAATTCAGATGGAGCTTCAGCATGATCAAGAATTACATCATAGTTGTTTGGAACAAATTTAGCTCCATCAATGATTAAATCCTTAGGTGCCATGTGAAAAATTGAGATTTAAGAGTGCCTGTTAGGTGTTTGGTAAAATGTCTGTATGAAAAACCAACGTGAGAAGAAAAAAGAGAGTAAAAGCAAGTAGAGAAAAAGTATGAAAGGAAATAAAAGATAAAAAAAATTTTCTCCCTGTCTTACTTATACTCTTTTTAAAAAAAAATGTAACCGTTGGACACCTGTCAGACATGCAGTAATAACGGATAGTTACTGGGCACGAGAAAACAGTAATCATTAATATACCACTTGCCGTTTTCAAGGAAAAAACCGTTCCACTTACCCAGATATTCCATTAATCAAGGTGAAATAGTTTTAATTCAAAATTGAAACCGTTCCCACTTATTTAATTATTTTTCACTGCAACATTAATATTCTGAAAATAAATCAAGTGAAAATGACCAAGATAAATCATGTGAGTAAGTACTGATAAAGGAAAATCAGAACTTAAATTAAAACATAATTTATATGGTCATCAGAATATGAATATTTATCAGGATTTATCAATGCATTACAAAATATCTGAGAGACAAAATCTTGAAATAAAAATAAATTTCATTAATATATCAAGAGAATACATTCATGAAATTGAAATTACATCAGAATTTATACAAGATTTCCCTAAGCTGCTAAACCTAACATCAACAGCCTTAGTCCTAGCTCAAGAAGCAGGGCAAGGCCGATGATGAAGAAAAATAGGAAGAAGAAAATAAATCATTTCTTCTTCCTACTCTCGACAAACAGAATGGCGAGTCGAATGATTCGCTCTTGCTGGCGGAGAGCTTCCAGCCTTTCCTCCTCTAATCGCTCCAGATGGCGATGGTAGTCCATATAGAAGAACAGGAGGTGGGTGGGTACCTCCTGTGGGACATAGTCCCATATCTCATCAGGAATGGCAGTGACGTGTCATTCCTGCTGCCAATCGGCACAGCTTAGCTCCATATTGAAGGTTTCGTAGTTCAAAAATATGTTGTATCTGACCATGGTGTTTTTGAAAGAAAAAGTATGAAGGTAAGGTGAGTTTGTAAAAAAAAATTTGATGGGAAGGCTGATATGAAGTGGTTGCTTATATAGGCAAGAGAATGCCAGGAGACGCAAAGGAATTTAATGCTGACAGGTAGAATTAATTCTACCTTGTCTCCCCAGACCTGGAAAAAGAAGAGCATTCATTGAAAAGAGAAAACATGGTTTAATGCGCACAAGAAGCAAGTAAAAGTTGACTGTTCAAGTACGAATATCATTAACCCTAACCATAGTGACTATTAATCTTCCACTTCAACATATTCTAGTTTGAACCGAGACTGTTATCAAATTTTATCCACAGATAAGTTAAGTAAAGAATTAGACTGTAATATCAGAACTTAGACTTATATCAGAACTTAATAGTCATCAGAACATAATTGCTTAACTCGAAAAAGGAATGCCTATCTTAGTAGGTCCTCATACAAGTTCTGAGTTATATTCTTCAGAACTTAATCATCAGAACATGCAACCAGAACTTGTCCTCAAAATTCGTGCAAAGTGACACAATTACTGTTTATCTAAAACAACATAGATCACCACAGTAATTTTCATCATTCATATGGAGTGATTAGTGTGTGCATTAAGCTAAATGTCACACAAAGAGAAAAGTCTGATTCACTTCAGTACATCTTAGAAATAAGGCATAACTAAAACTTTGCTAAAGAGTTGTCATTATTCTGAAACCTACTGTTGAATGAGTTCATACTTGAGTCCACCTCAACTATTTTGGGCTAATTTTATGCATCTTTTTAAATTCCATTTCACAGTGGCATCTCAGTGTAAGTGAGTCACGACTGCTTATCAGAATTTATGCTATTATCAGAGTATTTCTCCAGTAATCATAGAGTGTGAAAAGTCACCAAGAAAGTATTTTGCTTTTCTAATGCATATTTACTTAATACCAGCAATGTACTTGGGTCGTCCCTTCCACATTTTTACTCTAGATCTCAAAGGAGTACCTGATTTTATTCTTTGATCCTTTTGCTTTTTCTTTTGATAAGTGAGGTTTATCAGCACTTAGTGCATTCAGCAGATTTACTAGTATCAGAACTTAACAGATGAGTAGCATTATTCTAATTTGTGACTTAGTAATAAGATAAACAAAGTAAACTCAACTAAGCTCAATTATCAGAATTTTGCTTGTGTCAATTGATTTCCACAAAAATAATTACTTCTTACATGGGATCATTTGTTTATTGAAGACTACTAGGTCAGCATTTAGCACAGTTATCCTCATAGGATTGAATAGTTACTTAAACAGACATATCACTTATCAGAGTTTAGAAACATATATCAGACAACAGTCAGTACTTAAACACATTTGTCAATTAAGCACAGAATACACAAAGAGATTAATTTCTGTAAATACTGATCATAAAGTCTGATATAACAGAACAAGACTAAGCAGATTTAGAGAAAGAACCTGAAATCATTCCAAGTTCATTTACCAATCTTGTAAAAGTGGCTTCACACAATGGTTTTGTGAAGATATCTGCTAGTTGTTGATCTGTTGGAACAAAGTGCAATTCCACTGTACCTTCATCCACATGTTCCCTTATGAAGTGGTACCTGATGCTGATGTGCTTTGTCATAGAGTGTTGAACTGGATTACCTGTCATAGCAATAGCACTTTGATTATCACATTAAATAGGGATTTTGAAATATGTTAACCCATAATCCAGTAACTGATTCTTCATCCAAAGAATCTGTGCACAATAGCTTCCTGCAGCAATATACTCTACTTCTGCAGTTGATGTGGAAATTGACATTTGTTTCTTGCTGAACCAAGAAACCAATCTGCCTCCAAGAAATTGGCAGCTTCCACTTGTGATTTTCCTGTCAATTTTGCAACCTGCAAAATCTGCATCTGAGTAACCTATTAGTTTAAAATCTGATTCTCTAGGATACCACAATCCCAGATCAGCTGTTCCTTTAAGATACTTAAAAATTCTTTTCACAGCTGTTAAGTGAGGTTCTCTTGGATCTGCTTGAGATCTTGCACAAAGACAGGTAGCATACATGATATCAGGTCTACTAGCAGATAGATAGAGTAGAGAGCCAAGCATACCTCTGTAATCAGTAATATCTACTGATTTACCAGTATCCTTATCCAGTTTTGTTGCAGTGGCCATGGGAGTGGATGCACTTGAACAATCTTGCATTCTAAATTTCTTCAGCAAGTTTCTGGTGTACTTAGTTTGACAAATAAAAGTGCCTTCTTCATTCTGCTTGACTTGAAGGCCCAGAAAATAGCTAAGTTCCCCCATCATACTCATCTGATACCTTGACTGCATCAGTTTGGCAAACTTCTTGCAAAGTCTGTCATTTGTAGACCCAAAAATGATATCATCAACATAAATCTGGACCAGAAGTAAGTCCTTTCCATGGTTGAGGTAGAACAGTGAATTGTCTATTGTTCCTCTGTTGTATCCACTTTCCAGAAGAAACTGAGCTAAAGTCTCATACCATGCTCTAGGAGCTTGCTTAAGTCCATAAAGTGCTTTATCAAGCCTGTAGACATAATCTGGATGTTTGGAGTCTACAAATCCTGGAGGTTGTTCAACATATACTTCCTCCTCCAATTCTCCATTGAGAAAAGCACTTTTCACATCCATTTGAAAGACAGTAAACTTTTTATGAGCAGCATAAGCCAAAAATATCCTTATGGCTTCTAACCTAGCAACTGGTGCAAATGTTTCATCATAATCAATTCCCTCCTGTTGAGAATATCCTTTTGCAACCAGCCTTGCCTTATTCCTTGTAATTATGCCATCACTGTCACTTTTGTTTCTGAATACCCACTTTGTACCAATAAAAGATCTATTCTTTGGTCTTGGCACTAGGGTCCAGACTTTGTTTCTTTCAAATTCATTTAACTCTTCCTGCATTGCTTGCACCCAATCAGCATCTTGAAGAGCTTCTTCCACTTTCTTTGGCTCAGTCTGAGAGAGAAAAGAATTGTAAAGACATTTGTTTGAAGTACATGTTCTAGTTATGACACCTGCATCAGGATTTCCAATTATCAAATTAGGTGTATGTGATTTTGTCCACTTCCTTGCAGATGGAAGGTTTTCTCTAGAACTGGATGCTCCCCCATGATCCATGCTGTCTTCATTTTCATTTTCTGATGCTCCCCCTGAAACTATGCTCTCTGAGTTGGATTCTTCAGAATTTAGATTTTCAGCACTATCAGAACTTGGCTTATCAGAACTTAACGAATTAGAACTTGAAGATCCAGACGTATGTTCTGATGTTTTTTGAGATGTGGTAAGATCTTGAGTATGCTCCCCCTGCACAGGTGTATCTTCCTTTGGCATAGTCACCACAGTTTCAATAACATCAGAGTTTAATCCATCAGAATTTACAGTATCAGGACTTAGACTGTCAGCATTTTCAGTATCAGAATTTGAGTCTTCATTTTCAAATCTCAGTTGATCATGGTCAATAAAATCTTCAAGACCAGTAATCTTCTTGTCATCAAAGGAGACATTGATAGATTCCATGACCACTTTTGTTCTCAAATTATAGACTCTGAAGGCTTTTATGGAAAGTGGATATCCAACAAAGATTCCTTCATCAGCTTTTAGATCAAACTTGGATAGCTGTTCAGGATGAGTCTTGAGAATAAAACACTTGCATCCAAATACATGAAAGTACTTCAGATTTGGCTTCTTTTTCTTCACCATCTCATATGGTGTTTTTCCTTGCTTGTTAATGAGTGTTGCATTTTGAGTAAAACAAGCAGTCTGCACAGCTTCAGCCCATAAATAGGTTGGAAGCTTTGCTTCTTCAAGCATTGTACGTGCAGCTTCAATGAGAGTTCTATTCTTCCTTTCAACAACTCCATTTTGCTGTGGAGTTCCAGGAGCAGAAAATTCCTGCTTTATTCCATGGTTTTTGCAGAACTCTTCCATTATCAAATTCTTTAACTAAGTGCCATTATCACTCCTTAAGGTTTTCATAGTATCTTTGACCAATTTATCCAGATGTTTGACATGATCAATCAAGATAGATGCAGTTTCACTTTTTGTGTTCAAAAAATACACCCATGTGTATCTAGTGAACTCATCCACTATGACCAATGCATATTTCTTCTTTGCAATAGACATGACATTTACTGGACCAAATAGATCAACATGTAGTAGATGATAAGGCTCAAGAATTGATGATTCAGTCTTGCTCTTGAATGAAGATTTTCTTTGTTTGGCCTTCTGACAAGAATCACAAAGGCCATCAGGAGCAAATACTGACTTTGGCAGTCCTCTCACAAGATCTTTCTTGACCAGTTCATTTATATTGTTGAAATTTAAATGAGAGAGTTTCTTGTGCCAATTCCAGCTTTCTTCAATTGATGCTCTACTCATCAGACAGATTACAGAACCATCAGTACTTGTTGAAAGCTTAGCTTCATAAATGTTACCACGCCTGTATCCTTTGAGAACAACTTTGCCTTTAGATTTACTCACAACTTCACAGTGTTCTTCAAAGAAATCAACTTGATAACCTCTGTCACAGATTTGACTTATACTCAGCAGATTGTGTTTAAGTCCTGAGACCAGAGCTACTTCTTTAATGATGACATTCCCAAGATTGATATTGCCATATCCCAATATTTTTCCAATGTTGCCATCTCCATAAGAAACACTTGGGCCAGCTTTCTCCACAAAGTCTGATAGCAGGGCTTTATTTCCAGTCATATGTCCCGAACATCCACTGTCCAGAACTAGGATATTTTTCCTGTTGCCCTGCAATCACAAAGACCATTAATTATTAGTTTTAAGGACCCAGACTTGCTTGGATCCTTTGGCCTTATTAAGTTTGTTAACATTTGCAGCGGATTTAGCATCAGAGTTTATGTTAACATTTTTCTTATCAGAACTTACACTATCAGACTTTGAATCAGAATTTACACTAGAAGGAACAATGGAAACTTTCTTCAAAGAAGGTTTTAATTGATAATAATCATAGTACAAACTATGATATTCCTTACAAGTATAAATGGAATGCCATAAACTTCCACAATGAAAATAAGGATTTTGTGGTTTATATCTAACAGACTGACTCTTAACTCCTGATTTTGAAGGTAAGGAGTTAATGTTCTTATTCTTCCTGCAAAAAGAAGCCAGATGGTTAGAACTTCCACAGTTATGACATGTTTTCCTAGGAGCATGAGGAACATGTTTATAATCATTGCCTTTATTCACACCTTCCTTTCCATTCCTATTTTTCCTAGGTGATTTTACCTTATTTACATTCTTAACTTCTTTCAGCTTATGCTTAAGCTGCTTCTTTGTCATTAAGCCTATGTTTACTTCAGCTGTCTTTTCCTGTTTTAGTTTGTCAGAAGTTAATTCCTCTCTAACTTCTGATTTATCATTATCAGACTTTTCAGTTACAAACTTAACAGGTTTTAACTTTGGCTTTTGCTTAACAACAGGCTTAATTTCTACAGTTCCTTTATCATTCTTATCCTCTGCATAACCTAAGCCCTCTTTCCAATTTTCATTACTTAGCAAATTTTGAGTTGTTCTGCCAGAGTTAGTCCAAGTCCTGATTATCTCTCTTTCCTTTTCTAACTCAGTTTTTAGAGATTCATTCATTTTTAGCACTTCATCCCTAACATAAAGAGCATCATATCTATCCTTCTGAGTTTGATGGAACATAACTAACTCTTTTTCTAAGAAATCATTTCTTTTCTTAAAAGCAAGATTTTCAGAAGTTAATCTTTCACATGTTAAAGTTTGATCTCTATAACTAACAAACATGGTTTTAAGATATCTTCTCAACTCATTAATATCATCAGTATGAAAAGCATAAGTAGTCTGAGGTACCTTTGTTTCAGCAGTTTCAGAACTGCTCTCAGTACTTTCTTTATCAGCATTTGCCATCAATGCATAGTTCTCCTCACTTTCAGAGTCTGAGGTGTCTGTCCAGCTTTTCTGCTTTGTGACAAGAGCCTTGCCTTTGTCACCCTTTACCTTCTTGCAATCAGGAGATATGTGGCCTTTCTCACCACAGTTATAGCATTTGACATTGGTATAATCTCCTCTATCATACTTTCCTCCTCTGCCTTCAGATCTTCTGAAATTCTTCTTATCAGAACTTATGCCTTTCCTGGAAAACTTCTTTCCCTTCCTGAACTTCCTGTATGTAATCTTTGTGATCCCTTTCACCATAAGAGCACACAGCTTCATCATCTCCTCATCAGCATCAGTCTCAGGCAAGCTTTCAAAATCTGAGTCATCATCACTTTCAGAACTTGATGACTCAGTATCAGACTTTGTGAAAAGAGCTTTACCCTTGTCTTTCCTTGAGGTAGCTGCCTTGGGGGATTCTTCTTCAGCCTTAAGAGCAATTGTTCTTGACTTTCCTCCTTTTCTCTTGCTTCTTTGTTCCATCTCAAGTTCACGAGTCTTGAGCATTCCATAAATTTCATCAAGAGTTGTTTCATCAAGATTGTAATTGTCTCTTATTGTTGTTGCCTTCAAATCCCAACATTTAGGAAGAGCTAACAGGAATTTAAGGTTTGAATCTTCAAGATCATACTCCTTATTAACCAGTGACAGATCATTCAAGAGTTTGACAAATCTATCATATAAATCAGTCAATAATTCATTAGCCTTTGAATCAAAGTGTTCATACTCTTGAGTGAGTATTGTCTTCCTGTTCTTTTTAATCGTATCAGTTCCCTGACACCTTTTTTCCAGAGCATCCCATATCTCTTTAGCAGTCTTGCAGTTAATTACCCTGTTTGACATTACATTATCAATGACACTATGCAGTAAGTGTCGTACCTTAGCATCCTTAGTAATTGATGCGATATCTTCAGCAGTATAATCATTCTTTTCCTTTGGTACGGTTTTTGTTGCTTCACCTGCAACTGCAACAACGAGCTTGGTTGGTTTGTGAGGCCCTTCCTTGATTCTATCAAGATATTCTGGATCTGTAGCTTCCAGAAACATGGTCATCCTCACCTTCCATATGGCATATTCAGATGGTCTCAGTATGGGAACTCTGATGGTTTCATACCGACTTTGAATTTATGTCTTTGGAGGTTCTTCAGTTTTGGTAGGCTTAGTTGGAGTTTCTGTGTCAGACATGATTGTGTTTGGATCTTTAACTGTATGTGTGTTAACAGATAGGCTCTGATACCACTTGTTAGGTCACACACACTGTAGAGGGGGTGAATACAGTGTATAATACAATCAAATCGAACTTTAATATCTTAAGTAACAGAAAACAAACTTTATTGAAACAATAAACTCTGTTACAGTATGGAACTGTTACCTCTCAGTGATGAACAAATATCACGAGAGCTGCTAGGGTTACAATGAATTATCTTCTCGAATATGATAACACTTATAGTGTAAATCCTATGTCTGTGTTTATATACTACACAGTTACAAGATAATCGCTAATTGATATGGAATATAATTCTGCTTCCTAAAATATATCAATCAGATATCTTTTCTTCCAAGTATTCCATTCTTCACGGAACTCCTTCTTCATGCATATCTCTTCTTATGTTTATCTCGATCTTCTTTTCTTTAATCAACTACTTTCCTTATCTAATCGTCCTTCAACACTTAAGTTCTGATATCCAACTTCTGATGATTATCTCCTAATAATATAAGTACTGATATCCTTAAGTCCTGACTTCCAGTATAAGTACTGATTCCCAGTTAAGTACTGATTTGTCCTGTTAAGTAAGATCTGAAAATTAAACATAAATCATATTAGCCATGACATTATCAAATATATCTAACAATATATTATATTTTAAAAAAATTAATTATTTATTTATTTAGTATATTTTTGTTGCGTGTCGTGTACCTATATCAGAAACCCAAACTCGTACTAATTATATTCATGTTTTTTCGTGTTCGTGTACCAAATTTTTGAATCCAAACACTAATTATCTGTGTCGTTTTGTATCGTGTTCACGTGTCGTATACCAATATTATCAGGTCTAATTTTGATCCAAAATACTAAACAGAATAAAAATCTGGTACATAAGCCCCGGGAAAGGTGATAGTGATAAGTAATAATATTGAAGCTCAATTGATTATGTTGAAAAGCTTGTTTTATTCATATGCCTGTGATGTACTTATATACTGAGTAATACAACGTCATCGCCTACATACATGGCTGGAGTACAGATAAGGTTAGTTTTGATATCAATCCATTCCTATAGATAAGTACAATACCTAATATTTTTGATCACTTAAGTGATAGAGTTGGCGATTAACTACAACAAGGTCAAGCACGTTCAGACACTGTTATTAGCCTCCCACAAGTTGGACGGTCGTAAGATAAGTCCTAACTTGTTCAGATGAAACTGAAAAGAACACCGAGGTAAAGGTTTTGTGAGAGTATCAACAACCTGATCAGCGGAATGAATATGGCGTACATCGATCAAGTTTTGTTGCACTTGCTCACGAACAAAATGAAAATCGATGGCAATGTGTTTCATCCTACTGTGAAATACAGGATTACGACATAAATATGTCGTGCCAACATTATTGCAATAAATAATTGGTGGAGCCGGTAACGAGACACGTAATTTGCACAGTAAGTTCATTAGCCAATTTGTCTCGGCCACCGCTGTGGCAACAACACGATATTCTGCCTCAGTGGAAGATCTCGCAACCGTTCTTTGTTTCTTTGAGGACCAGCTGATTGGTGTACTTCCGAAGTAGATAATGTAGCCAGATGTAGAGGTTTTATCGAGAGGATCACCAGCCCGATCTGAGTCAGAATACACATGAGGATGATGATCAAGGACACCATTAATAGTATGGCTGAGTGAGGCAGAATGTTTGAGGTAGTGCAACAATCTCTTTACAGCTTGCCAATGAGATTTTTGTGGACAATGCATAAACTGAGAAAGTCTGTTTACCGCAAAACAAATATCAGGATGAGTAACACATATGTATTGCAATTTTCCAATGATCCGTCTATAATTAGATTGGTCTACAACTGACTCCCCTGATGTAATGGTTAATGGTGGAGATGTGCTCATAGGAGTTTGAACCCCGTTACTATCTTGCATGTTAAACTCATGGAGGATGTCAGGAAGATACTTTTGCTGAGATAAGACCAGCTGACCAGATTTATGCAGTACTTCAATGCCTAAAAAATAATTGAGAACCCCGAGATCTTTTAAAGATAAACGAGTTGCCAGTTGTTGTTGATTTCTTTAACAATATCTAGAGTGCTACTAGTAACAATAATGTCATCCACGTAAACTAGAACATAAGCAGTGAAACCAGAGTGATGCAGGATGAATAAAGATGTATCTGATTTGGATTTAACAAAACCAAGTGTAAATAAAAAATCTTGTAACTCTTTGTGCCGCGTACGCGGACTTTTCCGAAGACCGTATATACCTTTCTTTAATCTGCATACATGATTAGGAAATTATAGATGTTGGAAACCTTGTGGCTGAGCCATAAATACTTCTTTAGAAAGATGGCCTTGAAGAAAGGCATTATTTATATCAAGCTGATGGATTGGCCACTGTTGTTGTACACCAATAGAAAGGATAAGACAAACTGTAGAAGGCTTAATTACGGGGTTAAATGTGTCATGAAAATCAATACATGGTTGTTGAGTATATCCTTTCGCGACAAGCCGCACTTTATATCTATCAATCGTGCCATCGGGTTTATGTTTAATCCTGAAAATCCATTTACAGGCCACAACATTTTTAGAAGCGTCAAAAGGAACTAAATCCCAAGTATCATTTTTAATTAGAGCATAAAATTCCTCTTCCATAGCTTTATGCCAATGAGGTTATTTTTGAGCTTGTCTGTAAGTTGATGGAATAGGTGAAGTAGGTACTGTAGCCACTAAGCTATAGAGAGGATTAGGCTTATGGATGTTATTGCAAGCTCTAGTGATCATAGGATGGCGACGAGGGTTGGTTGCGGTGGAAATATCAGAGTGGATAAGGGTTGTAGTGCCACTATCACAAGTAGGATCTGTAGAGGAAGCTATAGTTGTAGGAGTTGAAGTAGAGGATGATAAAACATGAAGGGGAGGATTATGGTTAATAATAATGGGCAGTGGGATGGGCGTAGGTGAGACAGATGAGGTAACAGGTGGAGTGGAGAGTGGTTCTGGTATAGATTCCCAGGAAACATGTGTGTTGTTATGTAGTAGATGAGGGAAAAAATTATAGAAGGAAAAACATGTTCCTTAAAAACCACATCTCGAGATAAATAGATCTTTGAAGTGTGGGGGTCAAAACAACGGTGGCAATGGTGTTGTACTGAATACACCAGATAAATACAAGGTCAAGACCGGGGTTCAAGTTTATTTTTGGAATAGGGACGAATCCAGGGATAGCAAGGATACCCAAATATCCATAAATCAAAAAATTTAGGCTCTTCATGTAATAGTACCTGAAACGGCGAAACATTAGAAAGTAATTTGGTAGGCATCTTGTTGATCAAATAGACTGCATGGAGGCATGCAAAAGACCAATAATTCGCTGGCAAAGAAGTATCATGAAGCAATGTTTTTGTTATTTCAATTATATGGTGATGACGTCGTTTAGCTAGAGCAGCCCTTTGAGGTGTGTAAGGTGGAGAAATCAGATGTTGAATCCCATTTATTTTTAAATAATTAGAAAGCCCTGCGAATTCATCACCTCCATCTGTATATAATGTGGTGAGTTTGGTGCCAAAATAGTTGTTAATTAGAGGATGAAAGGCTTTAAACACAGCAAGCACATCACTTTTATTTTTAATTGGAAAGAGCCAGGTATATTTGGTGAAGTGGTCTATGAAAAAAATGTAGTACAATTTTTGATCAACAGAGGGCACTGGTGAGGGTCCCCAAACATCACTGTATATATATTGAAGATGCCTAACACTTTTTATTGAAGATGCAGTGAAAGAAAGCCGATGAATTTTATTACAAGAGCAAGCATTACAATTTAAGAAATCACCAGTCTTACAATACGATAAAGAATGATTATGCAAAATAGACTTTAAATATGCTAAATGCGGGTGCCCGGGCCTTTTGTGCCACTTATCTAATGTAAGAGTTCTGGATGAAACTAAAGAATGAGGAGCATATTTGATAGATTCCAAAGGCCATTCATATAGTCCACCGTTATTCTGGCCGCGCACTAGAGGAGCCCCTGTGCTCAAATCCTTCACAAAGAAGTCATGCGGAAAAAATTCAATAGATGTAGAGTTATCACCACAAAATTGTGAGACCGAAAGAAGATTCTGTTTAATTTTAGGGGCACATAAAGTATTACTTAATGTAAAATCATGAGAGGAAGTAGATAAAACAGTGTTACCGGTATGAGAAATTGGAATACGCTTACCATCACCCATGGAAACTTCTTCTGTGTCGGTATAATCACTGATATTTGTGAGTTGTTGTTCATTGTTGGTGGTGCGATGAGATGCCCCTGAGTCAACAATCCAAGGGGTAAAAGTAGAATTAATGTGATGCATAAAATTTGCTTTAGCCTCGAGGTGATTATGAGAACGAGAACGACACACTCGAGCAGTATGGCCAGGCTTCTCACACAATTGACAACGTACTTTTGTCAAAATATTTTCACCGGCTTGCTGTGATCGCCATGATATCTGGTTCAAAGGAGCTGTCGCAGATCTTGGATTCAGTGTAGTCTGGGGAGTTGAAGGTCGCCACTTCTGACCAGGAAGATAAGGACGTTTACCAGATCGGGTATGAGGATTATATCATTGAGCAATCGCTGTTGTAACAGATGGCATGCTTTTTAGTTGATTCTCATGTTTTATAACGAGTTCTTGATCTAACAGGAGACTTGTTAGCTCCTCAAATGATATAGGCGTTTGGCGAGCTCTGACTTCTACAGTAATGACATTATATTTGGTTCCTAGGCCAGCTAAAATTTTGACAATCAATTCTTCAGCTGATACATGAGAGCCTGCAATGGCCAGTTCATCGGTAATCATTCGTATATCTCGAAGATATTCAGTGATAGATTTTGTGTCATGAGTAATTTTTCCTAGTTGATCGCGCAAACTAAATACACGGGTTTGTGACTTGTTTGCAAAAGCTAAATGTAAGGAGTTCCATGCTTGACAGGAATTTGGAGCAGTAGCAACCATAGAGGCAAGAGTTGGGTCTACAGATGCTAATATAACATTGTGAATCAGCTTGTCTTGGCGAAACCAGAGACTAAATTCAGGATTCCGGACCTCTTTATGATTTTCAACAGTAGTTGGTGTAGGGGATGCACGTGAGCCATCCAAATATCCAAATAAATCATGTCCATGAAGAAGCATTTCAATTTGTGCCTTCCATGTAGAAAAGTTGGTACTTCCCATTAATTTGATTGGTAAATGTGAAGATGGATTAAATTGAACTAGTTGAGTAACATGGGATAAAGTATTGCCTTCGGCGGTAGTAACAACAGATGTGGATGAAAGTTAAGTCATTGTTTTAACTGATGAATGTTGATAGATATGAAAAAAATTGGTTGTTATACCATGAATGGCTCTGATACCATAATAATATTGAAGCTCAATTGATAATGTTGAAAAGCTTGTTTTATTCATATGCCTGTGATGTACTTATATACTGAGTAATACAACATCATCGCCTACATACATGGCTAGAATACAAATAAGGTTAGTTTTGATATCAATCCATTCCTATAGATAAGTACGAAACCTAATATTTCCGATCACTTAAGTGATAGAGTTGGCGATTAACTACAACAAGGTCAAGCACGTTCAGACACTGTTATTAATAAGCATGTCCAACATGAAAACTTTATAATGATCTCCGAATACAATAATTCACGTTTGTATAACCATATATCCTCAAATACATGTATTCGATAAAATTTGATAGTTTACACCCTCTTACCCAAATTGTTGAGTGATTCTGATTTGCCCCGAATATTATTCAATATACGAGAATATTATTTAAGGAAGTTCTTTTTTTATTCAATTATCCAACCTCTTCAAATGAGTTTGTGGCTTTATATTTACAGGGAGTCCCAAATGGGCTTTTCCTTTACAAATGAGCTTCTTCAGCCTTTACACAAATGTTACATAATTATTACAATTAAATCTTTTTGGGCCCTTCTCCTTTAGTCCAAGGTCCAACATTTGTCCCCCCTAGTTGGAACAACATCTTTAGATTTGCCTTTTTGGGTACTTTGGGTCCTGAAATTTAGATATTATAGATAACACGAGAACATGATCCAAATTAGTGTATAAACGGGGATAGGCATATACAAAGAAATAAGAATAAAAAAGATAAAAACCATATGTAAAAAAATAAGATAAGGATAAGCATAGGCCTGAAATTGAGAATTAGGATATGGCCGAATGTTTATTATATATAATTATTTTATTATTTTATTATTTTTTTTGAAGATGTATATAACTACCTCTTTTTTATTTTGGAGTTTGTTTGGAGGTTGGCGCGCTTGTCTGTTCGGATTCCACCAGTCTTAGCAAAATGAGCTCTCGTTCTCTTCCTTCTCCGTCTGCTACCATTTCTGTAAGTCCTCCTTCTCTTTTCTACTTCAACTTTCTTCATGTTGGGTGTGTGTTCTGTGTACAATCTTGTTAGGTCCCGAATTATCGTAGAAGGGGGGTTTGAATACGATAATCACTAAATTAAAAAATTCTTTCGAATCTTTTGCGGATATAAAATTTAGTGCTCGGTTAGTGATTTCGTGTTCTTGAGGTGAATAGTGTTTGGAACAGTAAAACGAGGAACACAAGATATTCGGGGAAATATATATTCATATATAAATCCGCGAGGGTATTGCTACACTCCGGTAAATAAATTAACCGGCTACAATCTTAGAACAACAAAGTTCATAGCTTCTACAAATATTTACAAATTAAAACCTATAAAATGGTCTAACTTTTGTTTGTCTAAGGATTTAATTACCGGGTAACGTTTATAATGCCCCTATGAATATACAAGAGTTACACCTGGCATTATAACGTTACTCCGGTGAGAAGTTAAACAGATATTTAAGGTGCTTGAGCTTCTCTGTATTTATTTGCTTCTATTTTCACCAGCTCTCGTTGGAGAAGAAGATGAACATAACAATTATAATTGCTAATCTACTGTTGTGTAGACTTTAGATCAATTCAAATATGTGGCTAAAAATGAACCACACAAATAATTGATTGTACAATAAAGTAGCTGAGGAGTTACTTGCGATCATGGGACTTCCTTTTACTTGCGACCAGAGAGTAATTGGCACTTAGAATTTATTCTCACAAAACTTAATTGCGACTACAGGGAATGTATTTTAGCACTCAAAAATAATTCCATGCATTCTTTACTTGCGTCCAAGGAGGGAAGGAAGTTGCCTTGGCTTATTTTCTGAGCTTCTAGTTACTTGCGACTGTGAGATGCACTAGTATAGTTTTTACTTGCGACCTCCTAGTACAAGTACAAGAGCTTGTACTTAGTATATTTTTGCAAGTTTTATGTAACTTGCGACATTTACCTCTGTACCTGGTTTCCTTTTGATTATTTGTTTTGCTTTTTTTTTCTTTTTTTTTTCTTTTTTTTTTCTTTTTTTTCTTGTTTTTGTTTTCTCTTTTCTTTTTGTTTTTTTCCTTTCTTCTTTTTTTTTTCTTTTTCTTTTTATTTAAGTTTAAATTATAACTAAATTAATTTATAAAATAAACTTAAATATAACTTATATAAATAAACTAATTTAGTTTTATAAAATAAATTTATTTAAAATTTATAAAATAAATCATTTTAAGTTTATTAAATAAATTATATTAAAGTCCATTAAATAAATTTATTTAAGTTAACAGTAAAACTTTGAACTTGGCCAATCCCTCGAGCCGTTTAGCTGTATACCCTGCGCACCTCTTCTCGTGCTTTAACAGATAAACGTTCAATCCAAGTACGTTCCTCAACTTAACAATTCTTCTAAAAATAATACCCAGATTCCTTTCACGAGTTGTTGACGCCTAGTGCAACTTGTCTGGTTCACATACGACTAACCACGATTCAGGTCTTCGTATTATAGCCTTAATTACATAGTTAAGCTTGTTACGGCTTTATCGCTTCAAATACTAACTGTCAATAAACAAATGTACTTTCACTGGAATCCTTTCTGGTACTTTAGACAACATCTTCATTGCTACTACAATCTTGAATACTTCAATCACTATTCTTCAATGACGTTTGAACATATAAGTGAACTCCTATCAGTGAGTATAACTTAAGACTGCAGCTGTCTTCTTTAACCTCTGTCTATACCCTATCTTCAATTCTTCAGATTTCTATGCTTCATACACTATCTATCTTCAATCAATGCCAATACACTGAAATCTTCTAGTAGCACTTATACACTGAATCTTCATCATTTCTGAAACCTTGAAAGTCTTTAACCTTTATTCTTCACTGAGACATGAACATATTAACGAGCTTCTTTCAGTGACATGTAAACAGACTTTAGCAGAAATTACCTTGGCAGTTGAAGCTAGGAGTATAATTTCCCATGATCCTGTTATAAGGGAGGCAAGTATAGCACATTCAAGTGCCGGTGTGTTGCAAGACACACAAGGGTTTGAGGCTGGTGTACATGACAGTTACACAGTCAAATCCCCTCCAATTCAATTGGAGGTTCCCACTAAAAGTGGAGGACAACACACTGTCAAAACCATAGAGCAATCTGTGAGTCAAACTGTGACCCCAGTCACAGGTGATGAACCATCCACCTCACAACCTCAACAACCTCACATACTCTCTCAGTGGCTGCAAGAATCTGCCTCTCAACCAGCTTCTATAGATGATCTACTAGTATAGCAGATATCTGGACTGGCCAACATCTCGCAGCATCTCTTGACTTCAAATATGAGCAACCAAGACTATCAAGCTATCATGCTTGCTTACAATGAAGAGGTTGAGGAGCAAAAGGAGAAAATTGTCAATGATGCTAAGCAAGATGGGAATGTGGATGCTTGGTTATCTGATGATTTTTCCTTGGAGATGAATCAAGTTCTGGCCAGATTCAGAGAAGAGTATGTTACTATTCTGGGCAGCAATATAAAAGACTTGAGTCCTCAATCTGTCTACAATGCCATTACAGATTTATACAAAGCTCAGCTCAAAGCATTTCATCTATTTGGTAAAGCTCTTGAAATCAAGCAAATTGGCCATGAAGACATAATCAAAAAACTGGTGAATGAAAAGATGGATAAGATCATACCATCTCAAGAGTAGATCTCTTCAAAATTCAAGCATTTTACTGAGCATTAGGATGGATCTTGACTCTGTTGAGAAGAAAGTCAAAAACCTCAAACTATCTTTCATCAATCTCCATACAGTGGTCCAGCACCAAATTACTCACTCTAATGACACCAAAGTCAAGTTGGATCAACTCTACCAGAGCACATATAAGCCTTCAGCTTTGCTAATGGAAGGGATCAAACAGGCTGTAGAAGAACACCTTGGCACATCTAGCAACTCTTATCAGCCTGGATCCACTTCAACAAATCTGTAAATTCAGTCTCTACAAACTCAAGTCACAACATTACAAGACTCCAACTATTCTCTAACTGCACAGGTTCAAGCTTTGACTTCTCTTGTCAAAAGCCAACAAACAGATATCCAGACCCTGGTGGACTCTCATAAGCATCTTCAAATACAGAATTCTATAGCTTTGGAAGACATCATGGGTAAACTCAACATACCACTACCTTCTTTGCCTGAACAAGTAAGGCCTAAAATCCCTACTCCCCTTATAATTCCTGTCAACAAGACTAAGGGGGAGATAGAGGCTAGGTTGACACGATCAAGGTCATCTCAACAGCAAGTCCAGGGTGCTGAAAAAATCTAAAGAAGTTGATCTTGACATGGAGAGACTTATTATGGCTGCTGAAGGACCTAGTCTGAGCAGAGTGTTTGATGAACTACTCAGCTTTAAAAGCTTCTCTCAATAATAATCACTTCAAATACAAGAAGGCCCTGGACAAGACAATTAATTTCATAAGAGTGATCATGGTCAATCAGGACAACTTTTTGCATAAGAGGATAGTGATCAATGCAAATGACTTAGGGACAGACAGATGTATGTAGGTGTCCCTCAATTACCTTGTCTCAAAGAGGGCATCTGAGTTAGATATCTTCATTAGCAAAGTTAAAGTTATAACTAGTTAAGATACCATGCTATTAACTGAATTGAGAGATGCTCAAGTGGCTGCCCTTCCTGAAGCATATCTACAACCAAGCAAGGGTATATCATACATTTGTTCAAACACCAAACAATTCAAACATTTTAATATCCCCAAACAGTGTGTCATGAGCAACAAGAAGCTTATCATGATCCTAGGAACTGGCTTAAGAGCTAAGAAAAATAAGAGCAATGATGATATGGAAATGATAAAGCCACTGAGGAGATATCTGGACAATGCAGAAGCCAACTTGCCCAAAACACAAATCAACAAGGATGACTTGGATGATGGTGAGCAGAAGAAAGATGATCAAAATCCTTCTGGCTCAAATCCAAGTCACTCCCGTAAGCCATCTGGAAGCAAGGTTAGAGAGAAGAAGAAGGAGGATGACAAGAAAGATGAAGATAGGAAGAGAAGAAGTGAGAGGAAGAGCAGAAAGCTTCATGATGATTCAGAAACTCAGAAAACCCTAAAAATCCAAACACAACAAGCTCAAACCTCAGCTCAACCTAAAACATCAACTATCTCAAACATCAAACCACCTCAAACCTCAAAGCCAAAGTTTCTATATAAACAAACAACCAACTCTTTCCTAAAAATTCCAATCACCTCAAGCCAAACTAATCTCAAGAAAATGACAACCCTACCTTTAGCCAAGACCTCACTAAAATTCAAGCACAAATCTGTTGGGAGAAAACCTAAGGAAGTCAAGTCTACAAAGATAGAAGAAGTCACTGAAAGGGCCATCTAGAATTGTTTTAAAGAGTCTGACTTTCTACCTCTAAATTGGTGCACCTCAGATGAAGAGCATTTCCAACATCTAGCTGAGGAAATTGTTAGAGTCTGGGTTGTATCCCTGAGAGAAGTTAGAATATATTTTTAAGATGGGACGTTCACTTTTATTGGAAATGACTTAATGGATTCCTTGTCTCCAACATAAATTAAGAGGGTGATAAGCTTGTTAAAGGACAAGGATACTGCTACAAGGGTATGGCGATCAGTTCTAGCTGAATGGTTGATTGAAAGGGAGGAAACAAAGAAAAGAAATGAGGCTGAAGCTGAAGAAAGAAGAAGGAGGTATGATGAAGAGATTTAGATGTACATAAAAAGATCTTAAGAGTAGAAAGCAAAAGGAATGAGCAGAATCTCCAAAGATGGAAGATTTCTAAACATCAAAGTTGGTGGATTCTCAAGATTCTGCATAGAATTAATAGACAGTGGTTATCCAAAGGTAGCAAGACAAAAACTTGTAGAAGCTCTAAGTGGAACACCTATTATAGAAGAACTTGAACTTCTTGACCACTTAAAGGATCAACTTAGAGAAGAAGCAGACACAAAAACTGTCTTTACCTGATACTTGTAACCATTGAACCTTGTAAATCTTATGCTGTACAAAAATTATAATTCTATCAAGCTTTGTTATTAATTTTATTTTCCATCATTTTAAACTTGGGGTTAGTCTTGTTAACATGCATGAATTTGTGTTAAGCAATCTTCTCACAAACTGGGGGAGATTGTTGTAAAAGACATGCATGTACTTTAACAAGACTAAGACATTTTGTCAACCCTAAGTAAGTTGTATTGTTATCTTAATTAGTATATTGTACTTGTAACATTTAAAGTCTGTAAAAATGTCAAAGGAGCAGACTGGAGCCTTTTTCTATAAACAGTGTCAAGCCTAAGAATTATATCTGGAAGAAGATCAAGAAGATCATGCCTCAGAATAATTATGAAGAAGCTTGGAGTTGAATAAATCTGTTTTAGGTAGGGGTGAACATTCGGTTAACCGAATACCGAACCAAAATGACTGAAATAATTTGGTTCGGTTACCAAACCGAAATAATTTGGTTTTTAATTCGGTTATGATTTTTTATGTTATTCGGTATTTCGGTTTTTTCGGGGTTTTTTTCACCGAAATACCCGAATTACCGAAATTACCGAAATATAATTAATAATATTTATTAATATATATATTTATTTATTTATATATTACTTATTTTATATACATAAATATATTTATTTATATATTACTTATCTTTACCTAACTCCTTTCTTTTTTTTCACTTGAATTATTAATTCCCCGTTCCCAACTTCACTTTTCCTCTCTTTTTATTTATCATATTTAATTACTATTTGCCTAATTTAGATTTAATGTATTTAATTTTCATGATCTTCAATTTAGTTGCTAAAAAAAAAACTAAACTAACTAGTAAGAATTACTTTTATTATAATTAGGACACCACACCATAATATTCAGGTGCATGGAAGTGCAACTAAGAGCATAAGTTGTACCATCGTTAATCTTTTTATAATTTATTAAATATTTTATTATTAAAATTTTAATTTTTCTCCTAATTCGGGTTTTTAATTATGTTTTCGGTTTTAACCGAAATATTTATTTCGGTTCGGTAAATAACCGAAATTATTTCGGTCACTATTCAAATCTGATTTTTACCCTTATTCAGTAACCGAATTATATTTCGGTTTGGTTACCGAATAACCGAATACTCAGCCCTAGTTTTAGGAAAAATACTATAAGTCAAGATCTCTACAAGTCACAAATTTAATGTTATAGAGAAGTCATTCGAGAACTCCAGAATGGCTTATAGAGAATTCAGAAAGCTTATAGAGAACTCAGAGATATCGACAAGCTAAATTGAAGACATGAAGATTGGAGATATCGACAAGTCAGTTTTTCACTAGAGAACTCAGAGTTATCGAAAAGTCAACATTCATTAGAGAACTCTGAGTTATCGATAACTCAAGTTCCACTAGAAAACTCAGAGATATCGATAAGTCAAAATTCACTAGAGAACTCAGAGATATCGATAAGTTAAAATTTACTAGAGAACTTTGAGATGTCGACAAGTTAAATTTGACTAGAGAACTCTGAGATATCGACAAGTCAAGAAGCCACTAGAGAACTAAGAGTTATCGATAAGTCAAAGTGAAGATGTGAAGACTAGAGATCTCGACAAGCCTAAATTCTATTATAGAGAACTGAGGAACTCTACAAGCCAAACTAAATATAGAGTGCTAGAGATCTCGATAAGCCAATATACTTATTGAGAAGTCAAGTTTTCTATAGACCTAAACTGGAGATCTCGAGGTAAAATCTCAAAGTACAAAGTTGCAGATCAGTTCAATATCCAAGATTAACAATCAACAAACAATCCAAACAGCTGGATTGACAAGTCTACAAAAAGCAGCTTGAAGAATGTGCAAGATCAATGGTGAAGATTAACTGACAAAGGAAGATCAAAGTGAACACGGGGTGCCAAGATATGCTAAGCAAGAAATGGAAGATCTACTTTTCTATAAATAGAAATGATAAGTGACAGTTAAGAAAAGTTAATGGCATGTCTTTTTGTACACTGTATAAACCAGCAGTTAACTAAGTTATAAAGTTAACACTAGTCCTTTAGTCAGTTGTAACATTTTAGATAGTATCTTGTAACACTCTCAAGAAAGAAGCTAAGCTTTTTAACACCAAAGAGCCTAGAAATTCTGTAGCAAAATATTCTTAATTTTAATACAAAATTAAGTGAGTTTTGAATAGATCTGTGTTCTTTATTCTTGCATGTTTTAATTTCTGCAGTAACACATTTCATTACAAGATTCAATTTACTTTGTTCAACGAAGCCGAAAGGATTCAAGAAAAGCTTAAAAATAGTAAAACACATTCACCCCCCCCTCTATGTGTTTTTCATTTCCTAGAAATATTTGACGTGGAAAACCCACGTCCCAACTTATATTATTAATCCAAACAATTATTAATAATACATCAATACATAACACCTCAATGGTGTCCCAAACTGATACTTGAGCCAACCAATGCTCAAGCATCTCCCGCACAATACATAAAATGACTATATATCTTAAGTATACATCAAAACAATAACATGACTATCTATATATAACCATCACAAACTTAGCCAACAAGACATGCCTAATCTGATTATAATAATAATTGTCCACCCATACAATTATTACCCAATCTCATTATCATAATTAATAATTGTCAACACATACAATTATTACCCAATCCAATTATGTCTTGTATCACAAAGCTCATACCACATATTGGGTTTAAACCTAACATCATTTATATACATTCTAAAAACAGTAAATTTTAATATAAAACAAATTAACTACACCCACTACTTTCTTCCACTACATTCACTGTATACATATAATATTAATTGGTCCCAGAAGTTTCCTCACTTTTCTTAATTTTTTCTCAGTAAATTACACCTTTTTTTATTTTGGTAACACAACACATACATATACTATTTTTTGGGACATAGTATATATGTAGGCCCCTGTTCCTATATTCATAGGTGCTTACTTTTGCCCAGGCCTCTACGGAAAATAAGGTACAATAGATCGATTTTTAAATTTTACATGTTTATATACGTATCAATGCCTTCACTTTGAGAGACGGTTTTTCTATCAAAATTTTACATTAATCAATTTAAATTAAAAAATTAATTAAAAGTACATTAGCTATTACTTATGAATATGAGCTATTAATTAATCTGCCATATTTCTTAACGATTCCCATATATAATTATCAATTAAATTAATTTAATTGATTCATTTTTCATAATAGTAGTGGATTAGGTTGTTTCTAGCAAATACCATTTTTTTGTTTTAGATCTTCCAAATCATTTCTGCAAGAGATCCAGACCCATTTTTTTATGATCCCTCGCATCCTCTTCTTAAAAAAAGGAGGTAGAGCCAATAAAGAATTTTTTTTATTCATCCCCGGAGTTGAATACCTCATTCAAGAATTGTTTTTGATCCAATCCTTAGGAATCAATAGAAAAGGAAAATCCCTTATGATACACCAGATCCGGTTCGGTTATTGATAGAGTGAATAAATCTATCATTTCTTGAAATCTCTCTTCTGATTCAAAATCGTGGTGTAACGTGTATCCTCCCATGTTCCGGACATGGAATAGATGTTATAAATCTAGAAATGAATTTTTTTCAAGAATAAAATCTTATTGGAACTGTCCATATTCGATTCATCCTTCGGAACCACATCACATCCCGGATATGATGAAATCAGGATGAATTGAGACGATATTTTCTAAATACGTAATTATCTTGAATATATTAACCATTTCTTTCTTTTCCGGCCGCCTCGAAGGGACAAAAGAAAGATCTTGTTATTTCTTCAACAATTTATGATCTCTAGTGGACCTCTTAGTAGGATTCAAACCCAGATGAAGTTCTCACCATCTGTAAGAGAAAAAAATAACGAACGGATCTTGTAAGATTCCCAAGAAATACTTCTATTTCTTTCGGAAGCAGATGATTAATCACTTGCTTCTCACATTCCGTGAATAGCCGGGAAATTGAGGAATATCCAGAAAGGCTTTTCAGGAATCGATCTGATTCTATCTCTGTATGTTCCCTCCAATCAAATTAATGTAGACAATAGAAAAACTGATAATAATAAACTATAGGCAAATATATCAGACATTAAGCCCCTCAACTCTCTGAATCATGAAACACCGTCAATCGAGTTTTACCAGCTTCTCGGCCCCAATCCACCATCATTCAAGCATGGCCTCCATCACTCGGCAGCCCCATCGCAACACCATAAACATCATCAGTCCGGCCACGGTGACGCCTCCAACATCGATGACAAGTACTGTTAATGCATCGACACATGTAGTCACATCAAGTCCTAATGGAGTAAGAGAAGCATGTTATTATCTTCTTATTTGTTTGGTGATAGTAGGGACAATACCTACTGTATTATTTATTATTTATAAAAGAATACGCTAAATTAATGTAATTATTAGTGTTACACCCAGAACTTCTTCGGGATGAATGAACGGTCTTTGACCTCCAAGGAACTGCCTTCGGCTGCTACTTGAAAGGGAAGAGAATGCGAGGGATTGTCCCCCCCGATTCACCTCCGGTGTGAGAATAAGACTTTGAATGTAGAATGAGTTCAATGAATACAATAAAATAGAGAGTATTTGAGAGAATAATCGTGTAAATGTGTGTGTCTTACTTTCTAGGGGTTTTTATACCCAATCTTTTCATTAATGCTTCGTCCGTTACACCTTAATTAGGACGAGTGAAAAAGGAACGTTACGATTGTGTAATCTCAATGGTTGGGGTAAAAGTGGGACTCAGTCTGCTGAGCTGACTGGGCCTTCGGTTCATGGACCTATTGGGCCTTCGGCCCCATAGTTTAATTGTCTAATAGGCCTTCGATCGGTGGGCCTTATTGGGACCATAGCCAACATGTCCCTGTCTTTCGGTTAGGCCTCCGGGAGGGCCGATGGACACTAATTTGGGCCCATCTTGGGGTGAAGAAACCTTAGGATGATTGCTTCAGTCTTACCTCTATTTTTGTTCGCACACGTGGAAACGCCATGGGTGCATTAATGTGACAGATGTCTGTCATGTCGTTTAATGGATCAATCTCAGTCCTTGAATCTCAACCACTTTAATCTGAACCGTCTATTTCAAAAGAGCCCCAAACGTCGCCTTTTTTGGCACCCAAACCCATTTAGGCGCCTATATAAAGAGCCACTGTACACTCTTGTGTTCTTTTATCTCTTTCCAAAGACCAAATACAAATAACAACAAAATCTCACCAAGTTCTTTTAATCACGGGCATCAACAACTTCACATTTCCCGATCATCCCATCTCAGTCAAACAACATCTTCAAATCAGTAAGTTTTTTTTTGTACATTTCATGTTTCTATGGAAGTTATTATGTGATTATCCTTTGCACGCGAGTCCAGAGGTTATTTTATGGGCTCTGGTCTTGTACTTTTGTGTTTTTTTTGTAGATGACGTATTTTCTGGGTAGTTTGTAGGGCTTTTTCTGGTTTTTTTTTTTGCTTTTTTAGGGGCACCCAATGGATTTAAAGAGAGCATGCGAGTTGTTCTCAGTCAAGAACTCGCTTCGGGGGGTTTTTGATTGTTGAACAACCTTCGGGAGCCGACCCAGGGTGCTTAGTTCTTTCTTCTTTCTTGCCTGTTGAGTTTAAAGATGACATGCGAAAGGTTTCTGGGGGCAAGAACTTCCTTCGGGAAAACATGTATGTAGAACATACTTCGGGAGCCGACTCTGGGAATTTTCCTGTTCACTCGGTTCTAGGACATGTACTCGGTCCCTTGTCCTTCTATTTTTCCTTTTTTTTGTTTAATCCGAGTACATGGACTAAATGGACCGAGCGAACCCTCCAGCTGAGACTTCCATTCCAAGAGTGAACACTCTGGCAGGGACTTCCTCCATTCGCCCCGAAAAAATAGGCCGAGCTCTCTTCGGCTCTGTGGCATCGTATCCGGCGGCCAACAACCGATAGGAGCTATCGAAGGACCGCGTGGGTCAGATGTACTTCGACTACTCCATCTCGCGGGGCTACTTTTGGATGTATGTTGCCAAGGAGGACGAGCAGATCTACGATACTCCTGAGTCCTGGCGTGCCGAAGGGGTATGGAGATTGCGATATCAGAATCTCCGAGGCGACGTTCAAGTGCGGCTTCCGAGTGCCGCTGCTGAAGATTTTAAGGAGGCTCTTTAGCTAGATGGGAATCACCCCGGGACATATGGATCCGAATGGGTTCATTCACATCAACTTTACTACAATAGGTGTTTTCAGTCTGGGGTTCATTCGTTCACTCAGCTATTCTGGTATCATTACAATTTCCTAAAGAACCAAAAGAGTCTGGGCTTCTAAAATATTACATGTCGGGCTGGTCGAGCGGATTGGACGGCCACTAATTCCAGCAACAAATCCATCCACACATATTAGTGCTTCATCAATGGGCCTAATCTTGCCGAGATGTCAGTGTGGCATGACGTCAATGATTCGGCTCTCATAATACTGAACTTGGCGGATGAGGAGAATGACCTTTACGAGACCCTAGTGGACGCGAAGGTGAGCAAGCTTGGTCCCGAGGAGTTCCGGGACAAGGACTGGATTCTAAGCTTGTGGGGTGGGGGTAACAGTCTCTTCCTTCATCTATTTTTTATACTTGTAGCTTTATCACTATATAACTATTTTCCTTTGTGTTCATTCGGCTTTTTCTCCCTTCTGTCTTTATGCATTATTTACTTAGCATTTTATTGTACTTGCTTAGACTGACCTCTCTTCTGTCTTCCTTATTTTTCAGTGTCTTCCGGGGAAGCCCTCATAGAGAGGAAGAAGGCCAAAGCGACCGAGAAACGTGTTATTGAGTAGGCAGAAAAGGCCAAGGCGGCCGGGAAGAAGGTTATTCCTGTCCCTTCTGAGGAGATGGAGGAGAGGCCCGAAATTGAGAAGGCGGTTCCACTTCAGCAGGCCCCTCCGGCTTCAGAGGATGGCGAGGGGGACGAGAGTTTATGGGAGAAGGAACCTCATCCAAATGGCTCCGAAGTCGAGACGAGATCGTTTAGACATTTATCCCTGGGTGGGGCATTTTGACATCTGATCATACTGTCTACCTGGCTAGACAGTCGACGAAGGATGTGGCTTCCGACCTGTGCCACGGTCTATAGCTTCCTGCTGATCTGTCTTCCTTTACGGCAGCCTCTCCGACAGAAGCTTGTACTGAGCAGATGTCTTTCCCGTCCCTGATATGTAGTTAATTTTCTTTTACTTATCTTAGTCCCTCTTCATATTTTTCTCTTTGTTCGTTTAACATATTTTTACCTCGTGTATTTTTTGTAGCCTGCTGCCGTGGAGGACAAAGTCTGAGATATGGAGGCCAGAATGGCCGAGGTCAAGGAGCTAGAGAGGAGGGCAACGACGGCCGAGGAAGAGCTCAGAATGGTGCAAACCCATAACAGTGTGCTGGTGGGCCAGGCCACGGTGCTGCCGAATGATAGGTAGTGGCTGGAGGGGGACTTGGCCAAGGCAAAAAAGCGGATCCGCCACCGGAATGTCCGGCTGAAGAAGTCCCGAAAGGAGCTTCGAAAGATGAAAAAGCAGTTGGACCAAACGAAAGAGCGGTGTTTTCAGTTCGGCGCTGACTATGTCTTGGAGAAGGCTCACGACCTTGGCTGGGACTATAAGTAGCTATTGGACGACAACTTAGAGGATCCTATTGGTCGACCGGCGGTGGAAGCCCCTACAGTCTCTTCCAGCAAAGATGAAGAACTCTCAGATGATGACCTTTAGTCTTAGATTTTTTGACTTGTGCTTTTTATCTGCACTGGATACTTTTGCCTTCGGGCTTTTGTAATTTAACTCGCCTTCGGGCAAATTTTAAATTTTTGAATGCATCTTTCTTTTCTTTCATCAACATTGTTTATTTTCACTTCATTCATTGCATCTTCGGCCTTATTTTTGCCTTAACAATTTTTATGTAGCTTCGCTTTTGGCTAGAATTTTGCCTTAACATTTTTTTTGTTTTATGTAATGTCCTTCCTTGCCCTCAAGTGGTAAGGGGGCGAGGCCTTAGCCTGATGGTGAAATCAGACCATTAACACTGAAGAGGATTATCTTTTTTGGGTGATGGAATAAGGGCGATGACCTTCTTGGGGTTGCCCCTAGGCCAGTCCTTTTTTGTTCCATCGGCGAAAAACTATACTTGTAAAAATTTAAGCAAGACTTGTAAAATTTGAAACACGGTTAAACCTAGGAAGGGAATGGCTCATTTTCTTTGAGATCACCCCTAGACGAGACCTTCGTCGTTCTCCAAGTTTACTTGTAAAAATTTTATGCATGATTGGATGACGAAAGGGCTTATCTTCTTCAGATCGCCCCTAGAAATGGCCCTTTTCATTCATTTGGAAATATCGCTTTTATTTCAGTAGTGATAGTAGGAAATTATAAGGGAAGGATGAAAGGGAAAGTCTTGTCGGCATGGATATGGCTAGTTCCCGTAAGACCAGATCTCCGACGCTGAACGACCTTTGTTTAATTCCAGAGTCATAGTGTTGGGCTGCCTGCAGTAAGTATTTCATATTTCTTTGGTGGGCAGCCTCTCTTTCCTCTTCTAACAAGTCCATATTCACCCTTAATCCGAAGTTATTAATTTCTATACTGTATACTTCAGTTCTGTAAGACTCTAGGCCCACTTTAACCGGAACCAGGGCGTCTATTCCGTAGGCCAACCTGAAAGGAGTTTCGCCTGTGGAAGACCTAGGTGTTGTTCGGTTAGCCTATAAGACCCAAGGTAGCTCGAATCCCATCTTCCCTTACCTTCACCTAACCTTTTCTTTATTCCTTGAAAGATTATTTTGTTCGCTGCTTCAATTGCCCCGTTCCCCTGAGGATGCGCGACTGATCTGAACTTATGTTGAACTCCGAAGTGATGTAAAAACCTTCGGAACTTATTCCCAATAAAATGGGTTTCATTATCGGAAACACAAACCTTCGGAATTCCAAATCTGAGAATGATCTACTTCAGAAAGAACTTATTGGCTGCTTCTTCAGTTATGGCGGATAACGGCCGAGCTTCGATCCACTTGGTCATGTAGTCGATGGCAATTATGCAGTATTTTGTCTATTTGGTGCTAGTAGGGAGAATTCCAACTATGTCTACGGCCCACATAGCGAATGGAATGGGGTTAAGGATAAAAGTCATTTCTTCGGGAGGTTGCTTCGGAACCGTGGCGAACAGCTGACATTGCTTGCATTTATTTGCATATTCACTCGCATCGGCTCACAAAATCGGCCCAAAGAATCCTTGATGAAGGATCTTAAAGGCGAGAGATCGACCGGCCAGGTGTTCTCCGTATATCCCTTCGTGCACGCTTCTAGGGCATGATATTGCTCTTCGATATCAAAGCATCTTAAGAGGGGTTAGCTAACAGATCGACGATACATTCTTCCGTTGATGAGGATGTATCTTGATGCCTTATACTTTATTTTTAGGGCTTCCCTCCGGTCCAAAGGCAGAATTCCCTTTTCCAGAAAATTGTGAAAATGTGTCATCTAATCGATGCCTTGGTGAATTTCAAGAAATTCTTTTTCTCAATCGAAGGCGTTTTGGCTTCGATGAGGTAGATAGAACCGGTTAGGCTTGTGTCTCTGCCGAAGCTAGCATGGAGAGGGCATCCGCCCGACTATTGTTTTCCCTCCCTATTTGACTTAGCTCAAAAGTTTCGAATAACAAAGAAGAGTCTTTTACCTTGGCGGCATAAGCCTTTTTCCGAGGATCCTTTTGTTCATATTCTCCTGAGAAGTGTTTGACTACTAGCATGAAATCACTAAACGCCCTTATGTGCTTCGCCTTGAGGCTCCGGGCTAGCTCCATTCCGGCGAGGAGGACTTCACATTCCGCTTTATTATTGGTGAGGGGGAAGTTGAACCGTATAGCCTGATATTTCAAATTCACCGGGGCTGGAAAGTATTAAACCGGCCCCATACTTCTTTTGGGCGACCGACCCATCCACAAAAAGCTTTCATTTACCAGGGACCCTAATGAGTTGTTCCTCCGATATAAAATCATGTGGCCTAGAGAATGTGCACTCGACCATGAAATCTGCCAATGCTTGAGCCTTGATTGTCGTTCGGGGGACGAACTCGAGATCATATTCTCCCAACTCAATGGACCAAGCTACCACTCTACCCGAAGCTTCTGGTCTTGTTAAAATTTTCTTCAAAGTCTGGTCGGTGACAACCTGAATTGTTCGGCCTTGAAAGTAATTTCGCAATTTTACGGGAGGCCATGACCAGCCCATATGCGAATTTCTCCGTGTTGGGGTACCTTATTTCTGCATCTTTAAGGACACGAGATAGATTTAAAACATGATGTTGGTTACTCTCATGACTTTTTACAAGTACCGCCCCCAGTTTTCTGTCGGACACAGCTAAGTAGAGTTGAAGTGTTTCCTTCAGATCAAGCCTCATCAAAAGTGGTGCCTTGGTGAGATATTCTTTCACTTCCTAGAACACCCTTTGACATTCGAGCCCTCACTCAAAATTCTTTGACCCTTTAAGCACGACAAAGAAAAGAAGCGCCTTCTCGGCCGATATGAAAATGAAATGCCGAAGGGCGACAAGTCGGTCGGTCAGCTTTTGGATGTCTCTGATACATTTGGGAGCTTCCATGTCGATGACTGCTTCGATTTTCTCCGGATTCGCCTCTATCCCACGGGCACTAACCATGTAGCCCAAAAACATTCCACTTGACACTCCGAAAGTGCACTTGTTCGAATTAATACTCATGTTATTTCTTCGAAGAGTCTCGAAGCATTCCCTTAAATCTTCGTCATGATCTTGGAACAGGGATTTTACTATCATGTCATCTACATAAGCCTCCATATTTCATCCGATCTGCTCCTTAAACACTTTGTTCACCATTCGCTGGAATGTGGCTCCAGTGTTCTTAAGTCCGAAGGGCATTTGATATAAGCATACATTCCCTTCGGAGTTATGAACGCTGTCTTGGGCACATCATTGTCGTTCATGGCAATTTGATGATAACCATAAAAAGCATCAAGAAAACTAGTACCTAGTATCCAGCCGTTGCGTCTATCAGTTGGTCAATGCTAGGTAGAGGGTAGTGGTCCTTCAGACAAGCCTTATTGAGATTCGTGTAGTCCACACACATCCTCCACTTTCCGTTGGATTTTTTAATGACCACCACATTAGCCAACCAGTCAGGGTATTCACTTTCTCCTATAAACTTAGCTTCCAACAGATTCTCCACTTCGGCCTCAATGACCTTTGGTCGTTTGGCTGCAAAAGTCCTATTTTTCTGCTTCACTGGTTTGGCCTCGGGCTACACATTAAGACAATATTTAGCCGTCTTGGGATCCAAACCAGGCATGTCTTCCATCCCCCAGACGAACACATCATGATACTTCTGAATCACTATAATAACCTTTTCCTTCAGATCCTTCTCCATATTTCTCCCAATTCGAACCATTTTTCCCGAATGGCCTACATATAACTCAACCTCTTCGGTCTCGGCGGCTGGCTCGGCGATCGGACTTGAAAGATCCGCCCCAAACTTTTTCAACTCAATGTTCAGAGTCTCTCTGCTCCCACCGAGTTCTGCTTCGGCTCTTTTTCTTTTTCCAGTTTCATATGGCTTCTCATAGGCCTGATCTTTCTTCAAGTTATCCCACATTATTATTCGAGCAGTTTTCTGATTGCCCCTCATCTCTCCTACCCCTTTCTCAGTTGGGAATTTAAGCTTGAGATGGGGTATTGACTCTACTGCCTCAAAGGTTGACATGAACGATCTTCCCAGAATGGCATTATACGGACTCTCGATCCGAACCACGTAAAATTTCACTGGTTTTTCAACAGTATATGGAAATTTACCCAAAAGGACGAAAAGAGTTATCATACCTTCAAACTGTATTGGATGCCCTACGAGAGCGTAGAGAGGTGCTTCATTACAAGGCTCTAGTTGTTCCCCTGCCAAGTTCATCTTACAATAGGTTTTGGGGAACAGGATGTTGATCGAGCTGCCAGTGTCCACAAGCACCTTCCAAATTTTGTTCTGCCCAATCAGAGGATTGATAATGAGGGAATCTTCATGTTGGTGAATGACATCCTCATAATCCTCCGTACTGAAAGTCATAGGCATGTGGGGCTTCACTTGGCCGAACCGATAGAGGTTGTACACTTGTCATGCGTATTTTTTCTTTGCCATTTTACTATCTCTATCTAGCACACTGCCCCCATATATTGTCTTCACCTCGCCCCTTATTTTGTCCCTTCGTTCGGGCTCCTCAGTTTTTGGTTCCTCCTGATTGTCCTTCGGCCCCAGTCTGTCCCTCAGATCTCAGACGAACTGATTGAGTTCGCCTTCTTTGATCATCCGTTCAATAAGCTTCTTAAGGTGGTAGCATTCGTCAGTATTATGCCCCTTATCTCGGTGATAATCGCAGTATTTTTCTTGATTTTTCTTATGATTTGGGACTTTCATCTTAGCGGGCCGAACGAACCCAGGTTTGCCCTTGATCTCATGGAGAATCTTGGAGATCAATTTATTCAACGGGGTGAACACAACGAATCTCTACCTCGGCGTCGCTCGGCCCCACGGTCAGTCTCCTTTCTTCCATTTTTCCTACTATCCCTTCGGTCACTCCTAGATCTTGAGCCTTCATATCTTTTTGCTCGCTTCGATCGGTCATCCCTTCGGGGATCTTTGTAACCCCCAATACTTTTCATCTTCCTCCGAATGTTCTCACTCCTCACATATATATCATTCTGGGATTTGGGAGGAAAATCTTAAAGGGAGGAACGAAGATTTTTACCTTTGTAGGGGTCTAGCCCCGCCGTAAGGAAGCCGATAGCTTTGACTTTGTCCAGGTTTGTGAGTGGGCCAGGGCCTCAGCGTCCTTCGCCTTTCAGCACAGATGCGAATAATACTTCAAGAACTTTCTCTGTAACTGCTCATACGACCCGATGGACCTGGGTTTGAGGGATTTGTACCATATCGAGGGCGATCCCTTCAGGTAGGTCTTGAACATTTTGCAGAGCATTATGTCATTATACCCCATCCCAATCATCAGCAATTCATACTTTTCACAATGGTCCTCCGGATCGCCATTTCCATTAAATTCACTTATCCTTAAGAATTGCCTTTCCTCGCCCGGGGGAGGTCGATACTGCTCGATTTCTTCCTTTATAATCGGTTCGTGATCGACTCGTCTATCGCCAGACATAGCCTTTTCTAGGCGAGTGAGTCTGATTCGGGACCCATCAAGCTCTTCGTCCGAATCAGATGAAAAGTGTTGCTTCGTTCGCTTCCTTCTGGGGTGCGAATCAGAGTCAGACTCATCCTCTTCGTCATACCCCCTATGGTCTTTCTTGTGTTTGGTGGTTTTCTCTGGTTCATCAGCCTGCAATGCTTCACGCAGTGCTCTCTCCTATAACTCAATTTCTTCCCTCTAGAGTTGTAGGGCTTTCAGTCGTAGCGCATCGGCCTCTCTTCGCTTCGCCCGGGCCTATGCTTCTTTCTCCATTTGGTCATCTTTTGCCTTGCCCTTCTCCGCGACAAACTTTCCTGCACGGATCTTGAGGAGCAAGGCCTCTTTTTCGAGAGTCAACTTGATGACTCCATCGGCGTCTACTAGGGAGGACGTCTATCCCTCTTCGTGGGAGTGAAACTAGGTGGTGGTGAGTGCTCATGAGCTGTGTTTGTCATTGTATCGATATCTCGTTTATAATTATTGTATTCCCACATACGGCGCCAAATGTTACGCCCAGATCTTCTTCAGGATGAATGAACGGTTTCTGGCCTCCCAGAAACTACCTTCGGCTGCTATCTGAAAGGGAAGAAAATGCGAGGGATTGTCCTCCCGATTCACCTCCGGTGTGAGAATAAGACTCTGGATGTAGATTGAGTTTAATGAATATAAGAAAGTAGATAATAAGCGTGTAATTGTGTGTGTCTTACTTTCCAGGGGTTTTTATGCCCAATCATGTCATTAATGTATCGTCTATTACACCTTAATTAGGAGGAGTGAAAATGAGACATTACGATTATGTAACCCCAACGATTGGAATAAAAGTGGGCCTCAATCTGTTGAGCTGACTGGATCTTCGGTTCATGAACCTGTTGGGCCTTCAACCCCATAATTTAATTGTCTAATGTGCATTCGGTCGGTGAGCCTTGTTGACCCCTAACCCACAATTAGTTTGTGAGAAGTTAGTAACAAGTTCCGATACTTTTGGCTGGTTTTGTGAGGCGTAAAACTTTAGAAAATGACTTTTTTTTTGACTAATAACAGAAATTCTCGGGGTGAGCCAGGATCGAACCCAGGATCTGGGACGACAGAGGATAAGCCCTTTACCACTTGAGCTATCCAACCGTGCTATTCAGAGAATGACTTTTAGTAATGAAAGATTGTTGAATGTTGATACTTTCAGTTTTATCTGCTTTCAGTATCAAACATAGCACATAATTACTGTCTAGAGCGCAACTCATATTTTTTCTTTTTTGTGGGTGAAAGAACAAACTCATTTTCTATTGTGTAAAATTCTTGGATACGGCCCACATACAAGAATTGAGCTCCTATTTCATATCAATAATTTAAATTATAAAATTAATTCAAAGAAATAACAATTTTCTAAAAAAAAAAAAATTCAAAGAAATAACAAGCGTATAAATAATTAATAAAGAAAATATAAAGAGCATCTACAATCTATCCTGTCTATCTTCTTCTTCTCTCTCTCTTCAATGTCGACTTTCACTAAGCTCCACCACTTCACCTGTAACTCTAACCTATCTCTCTTTCCAACAACTAACCGTCCAATCTCTCCTGCCACGTCACTCTCCTCATCTTTTCCAATCAAAATTTCAACCGGAAAATCAAAAACCAGCCGTGACCGGTGGAGATCTAGATGCTCGGTATCCACATTCAATCCGCCGGCGAAGGACTTGAATTCCGACGACGGCGGAGGTCCGGTGCTTGATTGCGTGATTGTCGGTGCCGGGATTAGTGGATTGTGTATTGCGCAGGCGCTAGCGACGCAACATAAGGATGAGTTTAGAAATGTGATTGTTACCGAGGCGAAGGAGAGAGTTGGCGGGAATATAACGACGGTGGAGAGAGAGGGGTTTTTGTGGGAGGAAGGTCCTAATAGCTTTCAGCCTTCCGATTCTATGCTTACTATGGTGGTATGATTTTTCGGATTTTTTTTCGAGTTTTTTAGTTTCGAGAGTTTTGCATTTTATTATGTTTTTTTGTGTTTAGGTAGTTGAAATGTTGAATTAGTATTGATAAGAGTAGTGAATTATTTGTTCAGTTACTTGATTGAATTATATGTGTAATTTATGCCTATTTGAGGATTAAGCGTGTTTATGAAGGATAATTGATGTTGTTTCTGAGGTTTTGAGTCGAGTTTTTTGCTGTAATTAAGCTCGGTTTGTTTATGAATTGAGTCTCGGGATTGTGTTTAAGCTAGCTTGTTTATTCTAAATCATGTTCACACTCAGCTTGTATATAAACGAGTTAAGCTTCCAGCCTCTTCTGAGCGTTTCGGTTCATTTGCAGCCCTAAGCATCTATAGAGACAATGTAGTTATTAAGTTTGCAGTGTGTGAAGGGTATTACTGTAATGATAGTAATATTAAAATGAGTTTTTGTTAATTAGGGAAACTTAGGAGTTTTATTTCCATGGTGCTTAAATTGTTGGTTATATGTATCGACAGACCCAATATTGTTGTATCTACCAATTGCAGGTGGACAGTGGGTTGAAAGATGATTTAGTCTTAGGAGACCCTGAAGCACCTCGTTTTGTGTATTGGAATGGTAAACTGAGGCCTGTACCATCGAAGCTCACTGATCTGCCCTTCTTTGACTTGATGAGTATTGGTGGCAAACTTAGGGCTGGATTTGGTGCCCTTGGTCTTCGCCCTGCTCCACCAGTTTGTTCTCTCCCTGACCTCTATAGTCATTTTTTATACTTTTCCTACAGTATTCTACAGTATTCTCATGTCATTTTTTTTGACGAAAGTGACAGGGTCGAGAGGAATCAGTTGAAGAATTTGTGCGTCGTAATCTAGGTGCTGAAGTATTTGAACGCCTTATAGAGCCTTTCTGCTCAGGTAATCTTTATTATCTTTAGTAATGTTATGACATTTTCCAACTCCATTCGACACAGTTATAAAAGAAGTTGTCATCTTAACTCTGTCGTTTTATACCTTTGACCATCTTCAGTGTAGGATATTAGAAACTGTAAGATATATATGTGGTTTAATAATAGGAGCAAGGGCGTCGTGATTCTGGTTCTTAACTATGAATAATAATACAGATAAAATAGGCAACTTAACTGACAAAAATGATTTTTATATATGCAGGTGTTTATGCTGGAGATCCTTCAAAACTGAGTATGAAAGCTGCATTTGGTAAAGTTTGGAAGTTAGAGCAAAATGGTGGTAGCATCATTGGGGGAGCCTTTAAAGCTATCCAGGAGCGGAAGAGTTCCTCAAAGCCACCCCGAGATCCGTAATAATATTATATGCTGGTCTAGTTATTCATGATATACTTTCTTGTGCAGTAATTTTTACAAAATATATATCTTATGACGCTCAGCACTCTGAATCTAGTTAACTTACAGGCGCTTGCCTAAACCAAAGGGTCAAACCGTCGGATCATTTAAGAAAGGCTTGACCATGTTACCTAATGCAATTGCTAAAAGGTACGTAATGACATTAGTTCCTGTCAGAAAAGCAATGTAATCTAGCTGGTTGATTGACAATATATATACAATTTCCTCAACATGTATGTACAACTCTTGTTTCTAAAATTTTACTAATCCTGTGGACTTGCATATATTTTCTTAGGTTGGGTAACAAAGTGAAATTGTCTTGGAAGCTCTCAAGTATAGGGAAGTTGGAAAATGGAAGTTATTCTTTGACATATGAAACACCAGAAGGGCTGGTTACAGTGCAGAGTAAAACTGTTGTCATGACTATTCCATCCCACATAGCCAGCACTTTACTGCGTCCTGTCTCGGTATGGTTTATTAGCTAATGACCAATGGGGTTTTTACTAAATTGTGCCTGCACAAGTAGATAACAGATTTAAATACACCTATACCTTTCAATATTTTCTCCCTGGAGTCCTCAAACCTAGTACATCCTGATGAGGCAGAAAAACAAAATGAGACTTTTTATTTTCTATGGCATAAAAAATTAAATCCGCGGCTTTCTGTCTATACAACTATAAACTGGACCTTTGGAGATTTCCCTGAAAGCTCGAGCCTGAAACATAACTTGCATTAAGTTCAGGCATTATTGATTCTACACTTCTATTTCAAAAACAAGCCAAATTTAGTTGACTGGCCCAATAAACGTGTTTATCTGGCCACGTGCCACATAGAAAGCACAGTCCAGGAGATGTATGAGCCCATTAATTTCGAGGCTTGAAGTTTCCATGAAATTATGTTGACTAAATTAGATTTGATGATGGTCTGTATAAAAGGTGATATTCCTCTTTCCAAAAATTAGAATATGGATTCCATGGAAAATGTAAATGCTATTACCTGGTAAACAGCTGTCAGTAATCTTGATAGACCTCTTTTTCATATATGTAATGTGACATCCTTCCGGTCAATTATATTACAGGAGGTTGCAGCAGAGGCACTATCAAAACTTTATTACCCGCCAGTTGCAGCAGTATCTGTTTCGTATCCAGAAGAGGCTGTGCGTACTGAATGTTTGATTGATGGGAAATTGAAGGGGTTTGGCCAGTTAATACCACGTAGCCAGGGGGTAGAAACCTTAGGTAAACATTCTCTCCTTAGTTTTAAAGTGTGTGTCGGCATACTGTTGGGGACCTATATGGTTCTGTGATCAATTCAGTCAAGTAAATGCTTTGTCATTTTTTAACTATGGGAATATTAAAGGAATCTTATACATGCCTGAACCGTTCCTGTTTAACCTGTCACTGCTGTCTTTGTACATTTTCGTCTTTAATCTCTCTTGTCTCACTTTTATGAACATTTTGTCGGGTTCAGGGTTGTTTTAAGCAATTGCTCAAATTTAGTCTATACGGAGCTTATTAGTGTAGGAATTATGGTACTGAAAGTGAGGATTCACCTGCAGGCTGCAGGAGATGTAGCTTCACCCTTTCAGAATAGGTACATAATATGGAGGTATAAGTAGCCAATTTGGCCTAATGCTATTCATAACCTGGTACCTGATAGTATAGATATATATTGTCTAGTTGCAGCTATCTGGGTTTTAGGTGGTGATATATTTACAAGTGTACTACATAATTGGTAACCGGATTCAGAGTTGTGATAGTTGTCAAAAGTCTTCTCACTACCTAAGACTGGGATGTGGTTTAGTTATGATAGGAGACCCAGCCTACAATAAATCAGAGTCCATTACTATTTGGGATGAAGGGATTAAGTAGATCATAAATGTCCCCGAATTGTATCAATTAGGTTTACAGTTTACTTTTTGAAGATTGCCATTAGTATGCCTGTTGGGAGAGTTATATCATGAATAAGAGTGATACTGATAGATTGTCCCAGTTCTAAATTAGTTACGGTATGTGATGCTAGCAGAGCTAGGTTTTCATGTAGCATTATTTTCCACAAGAAATGTTTGGGTACTGATTATGAATTTAATATTACTAAATAGTAAATATTATTTACCCTGTCGATTGTAGGCAGTTTAGCAGTCACATTTTAGAAGTTGAGTCCAAGTTTTGCACAAATAGTAGAAATTTTCTACTTGAAGTGTTCTGTGTTTAAAACATGTTGGTTAATATGACCCTGCAGGGACTATATACAGCTCGTCACTTTTTCCCAATCGAGCACCACCAGGAAGAATCCTACTCCTCAACTATATTGGCGGGGCAACAAATACTGGAATCGTATCCAAGGTAATCCGGTCAGTTAGTATGAGAAGTCATCATTAAAATTTTCTGATAAACATTCCTGATTCACTGGCATTTAAAGTACTGCCTACACACTTGATCATGTCAAATTGCATATTCTTTCCATCATGATGATGTTGCGCTCAGTTTTCTCGGTTCATCAAGTTGGATATTTCACATGCTACACTAGTTTTTTGCTCCGTTTTTAATTGCTCATCATTTTTTAAAATGCTGATACGATGACTGGACTTAAAAACTGTATTAAGTGTGTTAGATTACATGAATACAAAGTTAATATGCCACATACTTATGACTTTATTTGTTATATATATATGAAATGAGCTCTTCATTTTATCTGCTATCCAGTAGATTCACCATGTTTGGTTGAGCATTAGAGATATATGTACCTAATGAAACAGATGGAATGTAAATATGTAATGTATATTATCATAAATTTACATTGTGATACTTTCAAGCTTTATAAACCAGAGATCATGTTCATGTACTGAACAGGTGAATGTGCACTTGGAATTTCATTTCACAGTTACTTGTAAACACTATTTTTCAATTGTTTTCTGTTTTTTCAAACCTGTCTGATTTTGCAAATATATACACACACACGCGCACACACACACACATATATATATTGATATGTCATTAAATAAAATAAGGAGTACCGTAATCTCTTATAGTATCCTCTCCTTTGATAATTAATATGTTTTAACTGCACAGTCGGAGAGCCAAATTGTGGAAGCAGTTGACCGTGACCTGCGAAAGATGCTGATAAATCCTAATGCAAAAGAACCTTTAGCTTTGGGGGTGCGTGTGTGGCCGCAAGCTATTCCACAGTTCCTGATCGGTCATCTGGATATTGTGGATTCTGCAAAAGCTGCTCTCAGTAAGGATGGATTCAAGGGTATATTTCTCGGGGGAAACTTCGTCTCTGGTGTAGCCTTGGGCCGATGTGTGGAGGGTGCTTATGAAGTTGCGTCCGATGTTAATAAGTTTTTGCAACAGTATCAATACAAGTAAGTATAGTTTCCGTAACAAATTTCTGCAATTATGCTCCGAGAATAGATATGAGTAGAAGATTATACATTCTCAATTTTCCATTGATTGGCTCAGAGGCCAGAGCTCTGAGTAATTTTTATTTGTAAGTAGGTTTGTTGTGGATGGTGTCTTACTTGATAGTTGATATTAAGTTAAGTTTTGCCCTTTAAGTTTGTACCCTCTGGCTGTGGTCCAGATGTAATTTCAGTGTTTTCCAGTGCAAAGTTGTGTAGATAATCAACGTAGTTTGTAAAGTATTTGGACTGAAATAATTTCCAAGATGCACTTAAGTTATGTATCATTATGAGTTATGACCGCAGCAGGGGTGTATATTATTTCAAGGGCAGTATTATTATTGATGATAAATAAATAATACATCATTTTATGATGTAATATGTAGGCTAACAAATCACATTAGCTTGTACAAACTTTCCAGAGTTTGCTAAATGCTAACATACACAAATCAGAACTTCAATCTTCTAATTACAACACTGAGTCATGGAGTATTAGTAGTTTTAAGCAGGGGGATTGACTTTGGATATTTGGATATACCTCAATCTTCGAATCACTATATTTTCATTTCGAAAGTAGGTAATCCAAAGTCAATGTTAGCATCCCTGTTACCATATCAATTGCGTTGCCAAATCACAGGGAAGACTAGGCACATGGATGGAAGAGAATAATTGACTTTTTTTATCTTAAGCATGCGATATGTTATATTTTATGAGGTATACTCTTTTATAATCCACCTGCTTTTATGTAATGGGAAACGCCATAAGAAAATAGTAGCATGCAAGGGAATAATTACTAAGCATTTTTAATTAAATGTTCTCGATATGCCCAATGACATTTCTAATTCATATTGAAGAGCATGTAGCATTCTTATACTATATCCATTGTCAATCAACTGAGAAAAGTCTTCGATTGCAATTTGTGGAGGCAGGAGGACAAAGGAAAACATAAACAAACCAGTTCCAGCATTAAAGTTCGGTTTGTGATTGTGTCATGTTGGCCCAAGTTTCGATTAGATACATCATACAAGTCCTAGAAGATGAATATGAATTGTATTGAGAAAAAAAGTCCGATAATGAAATTATTATACTAGAGTTTAGACAAAAACTTCATTACATAATTCTCTCCCTTTCTCGCTGGGTTTAATTCAACGTCTGATAATGAAATTCTAATAGTTCATCTAGTTTAGAATTAATAGATTGAGAGTTGAAGTATGCGATAGATACATTCTGCTACAAGAACAGCACCATGCAGAAAGTAGCAGTCCAATTATTTATATTTTTATTCATTATTATAATTACCATAAGATGAACATATTGTTAGTTGTAGAATACTTCATTAAGATACTAGACTAGTGTCTGTCTGTTTCACTAACTTAGAAGAATAGTGTTTGTTTATGAGAGTATTGTATGTTTGTCTTATATAGTTGTCCCATTTCAGTTTTGGTGTGCGGCTTTGATCAGCACCTTTGTGTTTTTAACAGAAAGTTGGACATTTTCTGCAGACTTTTATGCATGTAAAATGATGTCCAACAGAATTAGCTTCTCTTTACAACACACCTTATAATATTTCAGGACTAGGTGTGCAGGATTCATAGTTATGAAGCAACAAAATAAAAGTTAAAATACATCCTGTATAAATTTGCAACAATTAAAATGATTTCTGAGATGCACAATCCAAGTTACGTCCAGTGTCAACATTGAACAACTTGGCATATCTCTGAAAATAACCAATTCTGTCATTCACTCTTGAATCACTCCCAATCCCACATTCGAGTCCTCCGTTGATTATGTTTGTTGTCAACCCGAATCCTGCTGTCCGATTAGCTGCTATATCTGCAGCAGTGGGCTTGTAGCGTCCGATCATCACATCGTGGCACGATGGTTTAGGCTTCTGCTCGGTCATCCAAAACCAAAGAGCTGTTTTGAATGCGATTACAGAGTTGTTGGCGACGATTTCTGGATTTTTAAGACCATCGAATCCCAAGGCCTTTCCAGCAGGACCGTAGTTGTAGTTCCTGTATAAGCCAACCATATTCACATTATTTTTTGAATCCACAATTTTTTTTTTCAATTTGATCATATGATATGTGACTTTTTCAACACAACTTGTCTCTCTTTATGATTATTCGAGAATCAAATTTTAAATTTTAGTTATATTTTCATTTCCCCCTATTAAGCCTACTAAATGTAAATCCTGAGTCCCTTCTGTCTGCATACATATGCGCCTTATGAGTAAGCTGTAGCTAGAAGGTAAATTAAACGTAAAATAACTAAAATGGTGATGAGTTTCGAAAGAGAGAAAGATGAGAAGTACCATGAAAGTTGAATAGGTCCTCTCCCCTGATAAGTTTTGTTAGGATAACAAGGCCATTGCTGGTTACTGGAGTCACAATAATCACTACCAGGACTAATCTCCTCCTTAAAACACAATCCCCAGGCATACGGTCCATCGGGTGCAGTCGCCCACCCTCCGGTCGTCTCATGGGAGATTTGAGCAAGGAACGCTGCTATTTCGCGCTTTCGAGTAGCAAGGCTACCGCGACTACCGAAGCTCGGAAAACGTTGGGTTGCTTCAATGAAAGCAGAATAAGGGTAAAAGTCTTTAGCAGGGCATGCAGTATCATCTTTATGTAAAAATATTGAGTTGTACAAATCTTCACTAATTAGAGAAGATATATGAATGCCACTTCTAGCTTCTAATGAAGAGAATAATGTGCTAGAGAAGATTATTATTGTGAGGAGCAGCAGAGGAAATGAAAGAGGTGGTGCCATTTTTTAAGTAGCTGTGGAATGAATCTTATGTTGTGAAGTGAACATGTTTATATAGAGACATATGAGTGGATTGCGCATAATAAGAAGTCAGAAGTCAGCTTTGAGTTTTTTATGAACGAGTACATAAGATGGATTTTTGCCTTACAGTTTTCAACTACCCAATTTGCTTTGAACGAGTCAATAGTGTAAGAATCTTCTAAAATAATCATGCGATTATCATCGGTGCCGATAGTATGTTATGAATACTGTAGGTGGTATAAAATCAATTTTATTTTATCATTTTTATTAGGTTTTTTTATTCTTTTTATATTAAAATGTTAAAAATTACTTCCTCCGTCCCGGCCAATTGTTTACATTTGTTTTGTTTTGGGCACGGAGGTTAAGAAATATATATAAAGTAGTGAAAAAGAGAAATAATAGTGAGTGAAGTAGTGAGACACATTAATTTTTAATATATAAAAAGGAGATAGTGGAGTAAAAGTAGCGTGAAAGGGGAAAAAAAATGGGTTAGTGATAAAGTGGTGAGACTTATTACTATTTTTGATAAGTTTTGAAATGTAAATAATTGGATGAAACATCTTAAAAAAGAAATTGTAGATAAATGGTCGGGACATAGGGAGTATTTCAACTATTTAATTTCCAACTTACAAAAAGCTAAATATGACTCAAAATATGAAAGTTTTACGGGTATCATAAGGTGTACTTAAATATTTATAATGGAATACTTTATATCTTAAAATTTTAATAAAAAATTACTAATGTTTATTTTGGTGAGCCCCGTTATCATTTACATAAATCCACCCTCGATTATCATATAAATGGAGACGGTGCGTAATTTTTTCAACGACGTTACAATGCAGGCGAAGGGGGGGGGAATTTTTCTGTTACGACCTTCCCGAAATAATAGAGGAGTTTTGTGTGTTATTTACAATGTCAAATGCAGTTTGTGTCTTGAAGTGTCAACTGTCAACCGTCTGAACAAAAAGTTTACGTTGTGCATCTTTTGGTGATCAACTATTCGGAAATTTAAATACTCAGACACGCTCCGATAAAACTTTTGAGAATAGGAGGTCTATGTTTTGTAAAATTATCTGCTAGGAACCTTCTGTTTTACTAATAGAAGCTTTACTGGGACTAACTAATAAAAAGGCTTAGAGCAGCTGGGAATGATCTTTAAAACCAAACTGCGACAACGAGGGTATTAACTCGGACTTGCCTGAATTGCCATCATTTGTTTCCGAGTTTATAAACTGCGATCGTATGAATCAGGTATCTTTGGGAAGAGAGTAATTTTGTTTATAGTGAACAATCGAAAGATGCCAAATATAATTGGTTTCTAAATGGCAGAAACCACAGAGATAAACAACCTGAACAACGAAGCAAGGCTTTGATGCAAGTTTATTGGAAGCTGAGATTAAGAAGACTGTTAAGAGTTGTCCCACATCGTTTGTGGGAAGAGCAGATTGCTAGTATATAAGAAGCCGGATAAAGGCCAACAAAGGCCAGGGAAAAGAGCAGATTGCTTCATTAAAGCGTAGTAGATATATAAGCATATTTGAATTACAGTTAACAGAGGCCTTTCAGAGCTTGAGGCTTACATCTTAAGACAGATCTTGCTTCTGTAATGTAGGAAACTTGCAGCAAAGTTTCCCGTAGAAAGAATTCCCAGAGAAAATTCAGCCTTCGAGAAATGTTTTGCCAGTATCTTAATTATCTCACACATTTTTTTCTTAAATTATTTTTTGGCAGGTTCAACAAATACATTTTACGCCTTGTGCATAAGTTTTTCTCGCGCCTTGTGCGAGATAAAAATATACTTGCAATGCAGCAGATATACTTTTTTGTTCACGGTTGTGAGGACATTATGTACATAAGTATTCGCAATGCGCGGGATATAATTTTTTATCTTACGCATTGCGCGAAAAGTTGTGCAATAAAAATAATAATAAGGGCGCGCCACTTGGCCCTCGTCCATCAAAAAAATTATGCAACCCCTCCTCGAATAAATTAAAGCAGACAAAACTGTTTCAAAAATGCATTTCATAATTTTCAGTTTAACCACTTCACTATCTGTAATCGAGCAGATAATTCACTGCAAACGAAGTTACAAGAGAATACCTTAACCTCAATCTCGAATTAGTAGAAGAATTCTTCTATAATTCAGCCCTTCACCAACTTTCTAATCAAGCTACCATGAGCTCCACCTAGCGATTCTTTTTGGAATCAAGACACTCTGCAAGTTATTTGATAAATTGTAGCACTCTGAACCAGGATATATCTTGCGCTTGAGTGGCCTACAAGTGTCTGGAGAAACAAAATCCGAAAATCCTCCAACATATGAACATGTCCATGGAAAACGTGAGGTCACACGGAGATTAATATCAGATAGGCAGATGTTTAGAAAATCATCTCCTTTTATTCCCTCTAGATGGCCTGCCACAGTAACATTATCTCCTGTAACATTATGAATTGTCACCTTCAATATTCTGGGAAGTGCGTCTGGATCATAAGACTTGTCCGGGTGTTCCCCATACTGTCCATTGAATTCGATAGCAGTCTGCACATTTTTAAGGGTGACACCGGATATGTATACCCCTTTCACATATCCACCCCGTCCAGGAGAGGTTTTCACTGCAATTCCTCTCTTAGAATTGAAGATTTGGATATCTTCAGCATATATTTCAGATACACCTCCAGACATCTCACTTCCGATTGCAATACCAGTGCTAACATTGGTTTCTCCAATAAGGCGGTGGATAGTTATATTGGTACTAGGACGAGCAAAGGATATGCCATACTGATCCCACCCACTCTTTATGGCCACCAGGTCATCCCCAGTTCTTATATAGCAATCTTCAATGCAAACATTATCGGACGAATCTGGCACATAATAAACCTGTTGGTCAGGATTGCTTGTGCAATGAAAGATGTAGAATTATAGCAGTATCACAGTATATCATAAAATTTACCCTCTGTATTATAGGAAGAGCACAATATTAATGATCAGTACTTAGTTTACTAAATAAGTGGTATGATTTTAGTTAAGGAAACAAACCTGGATCAATGCCATCTGTGTTTGGTGAATCGAGGGGAGCAATAATAGTGACATTCTGAATAACAACGTGACTGTTCATCCACAAACGGAAAACAAAAACTGTTTATATCTCGCTAACTCATAAGACTCTCCTTATGCATTTCTTAATTTGTTAAAAAAATGTTAGTAAACAAATGAGAAGAAGAGATGAGAACCTGCTATAAACAGGATGGATGTTCCAGAAAGGTGAATTAAGAAAGGTCACATTCGAGATGAGCACATCTTTTGAGTTGATCAACTCAAGCATATGGGGTCTAGTATAATTCAAGTTTCCAGTATGGAACCAGTTCCACCATACGCTGCCCTGACCATCGATAGTTCCATTATCACCTGGAAGCACATATCATTTGTCACCAAACAAAAGGAGAACTTAAGGAAAAGCACATCATGAAAAATGACAGTCTTATACCTGTTATAACAACATCCGTCAGATTATGTCCATAAATAAGGCTGCAATGCCTTTTTCCAGGTAAGTCTCTGCCTCGACCATAAGATGGTAAAGGGTCAATGAGTGGCCAATCATCTGATCTCTGTAACAAATGCAATATTCTTTAGTTGGTATTTTGTTAAGATATCAGATAATACGATTTTTTACCTAAAACACTGCACTATGTAAATACTAAAAGACAGTTGGAGATGTATGAATGCATATATAATTAGCTCACTCACCGTAGATCCGAGGATCACTGCACCCTTATCTAACCATAGAGTTACATGACTGACGAGGAAAAAGCTTCCTGTCAACCATCTACCTGCAGGGATAAAAAGCTTTGCACCTCCTTTGTCCATAAAAGAGGTAAGGTAGTACATCGCATTGTAAAATGCTATTGTATTTAACGTTACGCCATCCCCTACGGCGCCAAATTCAGTAATAGTCACAGTATGAGGCCGATCAGCTCCTGAACTTGTCGCTTTGCATAGTGACCCGCTACGACTTGCCAAGCATCCTTCACAGAGTAATATAAGTGCTAGTAGCACAATTATAAGCTGTCATAAAATTGGGACATACACTTTGTTAGCGCAAAACATGTATTACTCAATGCATTTGTTAAAAAAGAAGCACTAAACAACCATACAGTCAACATCTTAGCACACCGGAGACTTCATGATATAGAACAAATGAATGAAATAAACACTACCAAAATTGTTACTTAAACTAAAACTGCATTAAGAAATAGCATTAATGAGATGATCACAGTAATGTAATATCCACTAATTAGCAATTCTAGTAAGAATAAAGCAGAGTAAATTAATCACCATTTGCAGACAGTAACAGATGAATGCTACCAATACTATCCACATTTACAATAAAAATAATAAATTTTTAAAAAATTCTCAGATTACAGTTGTACTGTACCATCAGTTAAATAAAAAGAAGTTTCGAATCAGAACCGAAGAAAAGATTCTTAAAACTTCTGATCAATCAATGTTTAATTGTTTATACAAGGAAAATAAAATATAATTGAGTCAAAAATATATTGTAACTGGATGTATCCATATACAAATATACATATGCAGATCTTTCGTATACAAAAACTTACAATAAAATTTCGATTTCTCCCCATTGTTGTGTATATAAGCTGCTTGTCTCTCTTAATCGCAAGATGACCTGACAAGATTTGACCAGACAATAATTACTGTATCAGTAAACAAACAAAAATTAAATAAATTAAATATGATGTTGACTACTTTCTTGATGTGCAGTGATAAAAACAAGAGACTAAAAGAATTGAAACCCTTGTAATGAAGTGAAGAAATGAAGCTGTCTTGATCAAGAAATCTTAAAAAAGTGAATAAAATTGTGAATGATGAAACAGGACAGACACAGGGCCAGCACTCGCATAACAAAACCAACAAAAGATAAAAATTTTACTTAATGAAAATGATTGAAAACGACTTTATATACTACCCAAATGTTTACCGGTAGGACCTTGTGCTGCTTCTTCTACAAAACTTAAAAAAACTGAACTGAAACACAAGTGTGTGTAGAATGTTTAAGATGTGGATATATATAAGAGAGAGAGAGAGAGGGGGAGAGGGAAAGAGAGAGCGAGAGAGAGAGAGAGAGAGATTTGTTCTGAAGTGCATGTACAGGAGATAAATGTGATTGTGTTTTGTCTTTTTACAATACCTGACAAAAAAGAACCCTCAGGAACCGAACTATATTTGGCAAAGCTTCAACTGCATGAAATAAAATGTGAGCAGAGAATTAAAATTATGAAGCAAAGAAAAAGAAAGAAATGGAGTTCTTGATGGTGAGGCAAGAATGAGCACAGAGTGGTTACATTTATATGTACGTAGTCACGTACATCTATTCCGTCAAATCTTACTATTCCTCTGCTATAAAATCTGTCATTTAACTTTTTAATCATTCATTGCAAGCTTTTTCTTTACCATAGATTTCTTTTAGGAGTATCTGTATTAAATTTTTATCAATCAGATGTTTTAAAAAGTACATAAATATTAGATTTTTCTTAGATATTGCATATTTTCAGTGGGTGTATTACTGTATTGTATCTTCTGGTCTCAGTGGGACCATGGCTAGTATTTATGATTCTTTTAACATATTTTGTACTATCTTTTAAGAGATTTTATTACGCAGTATCTTTTATTTTACTTTTGAGTATTTTTTAAGAATTTGTTTCGAGAAAATGTATAACACTCTGGTCTGGGGATCTGATATATATGTTTAGTTTATAAGGCAAAGTAAAATACTGAAATTAATGTTTGTTTAAATTTTGATTTATTTTGGACTCAGAATCAGAACTTGACATAATTTTTGAAAGAGACCCGAAATTTGACTCAAATTTGTGCAAAATTTTATTCATTTTTACTATTTTTATTATTGTTAAAAGTATATAAATATTGGGCCATGTTTGGTATTAAGTTGGGGATAAGATTGTAATTCTTAAATTTTTCAATCTCATGTTTATTTTGTAAAAAAATAGTGAACAGTTATCCAAGAATTAAAATCTTTTAAATTATCATATCTCATATTTGTTTAGTTGGAGTAATAGAACTAAAATCACCTCTAATAATTGATGGGAGAATGTATTATTTTATTCACTCTTACAAGTCATTTGTTAAATGATTATAATCTAATCATGTGTAAAACAAAAATACGATTGGAAAATTTAAATGATTATATTCCAATCTCAAAGACTATCCCTCAAAATAAATATAGGATAAAATTTTAAAGAATTATTGTTCAATTCTACGCTTAATCATTCCAAACAAATATATGATAGAATTATTTTATTCATAAGATTAATTTTAAGGAATTAGTTATTTTTGAATTATTATCCAGCAATTATAATCCCATGAAACAAATATGGGCTTAGTGTTTTTCTTGTTTATTGCATATTTTTAGAGGGTGCACACCCAATTTATATGTTATGTTTGACTTTTTATGGTGAAATTGACTCAATTTTAACTGAAAATTTTACATAATACATTATCAAATATATTTATAAAAATTATATCATTAAAAAGTAAGTTTAATCTATTTCAATATATATTTTTTAGTTTTTTATATAATGAAATACTGAGTTTATATTTATGGTCAAAGTTGAGTGAATCTGATCATTAAAAGTCAAACAATATAATGGGGATGGAGGGAGTATCTTGTATCCACGACCAGTACATATGATTCTTTTAATTAATTTAGCATCTTTTTTGAGATTTTATTATGCAATATCTTCTTATTGTTCTTAAGTATATTTGTTGCAATTTATTTTGGGAGAAAATTTTATTCATTCTTTTTAACTGTTTTTGTTATTATTATCTATTTTATATTTGATTGTTCACATCTAAGAAACCCTTAATATCTTAAAAAGATCGAGAGTGGTACCAGTACACCAAAATTGTCACCATATTTTAAGGATTTTTGGTGTAAAATGAAAATGAGAAAAATAAGTAGCACTCATACGGAAACTCTAAAATTAGTATTGCATAGATTACTCTATTGGATAACTTTATTAAAGGCAAAGAAAAAACTCCAAGATTGCTTACACAGAAATGATGAAAAAGAAATAAATAGCTCCAAATGAGAGCGTTTATGTAATTCTCTGTCTGCCTGGCATAATTTGTTTGTATTTGTTTCGGATTAGTACGAGAATATATATCTTAACTTGCAAGTTTGAATTTAGTCTAATTTTGAATATAAGATAAAAGGTACGGACCATGAATGTTAAAGTGAGCAATTATGATTTAATTCTTGATTAATTCTATAACGAGGATAGTTTTTTCTATTAAATTTTTATTTCAAGTATTGTTTGCATTTTTGGAACATGTAAAACTGAAGTATAATTTTTTCTATAATCAAGAATCAGGCGGAAGAGATAAGAAAAGGAAAATGTAGCTAGAAGTTACTAGCATATATAGCATACAATTGTAGGTTATATGAAGCTATCCACCTATAATGGATCAAACTGTCTCCTAATATTGGCTACAAAGGAAAACTTGAACTCTTATTTAAAATATTATAATTTAAAGAAAAGTAAGATATTAGAAAAATTATAAAAAATTGTTATAAAATAACGTGTTATGTATGTTGTGACAATATAAAATACAAGAGTTCATTGACATTGAACCAATAAATTACGTGACATTTTATAAATGTTTTGATAACTAATTTTGTATCAATTAAGGATATCTAAACAGCTTCTTAATCAATTATGTCCAACAATTTTAAATCCATAGTCGCATTACAAATTTAATATGAATTTATCTGGTGTGTGTCATGTGCACACACTAAACATTTTTATAAATTTGAAGCGTTTTTATTGATTGAAATAAGGGTTCAAAGACCAATCAAAATTTGACACATAACTGTTATAGTTATTGTAATAGGATATCCGATTTAATATATCACTTAAAAAATCATATTTTTTTTGTCATAAAAAGTGATTCTTATTAAAATTTCAATTCAACAAACATTACATCAAAGAAATGAGGCAACAACCGTTAATCCATCTACGTTCAACTATTAAACTAGAGTTTCTCGCAATATTGTGAGCAATTTTGTTCGCAGAACGTTTAACAAAATTAACCATCACGTTATGGGTTTGAAGCTCAACTAACAAGTCCTTACATTCATTAATGATTCTGCTTAGATAGGACAAATTGACAGATGAACACCTTATTTCCTGTATCATTGCAAGACAATCAGACTCCAGAATAATCCCACGCCAAAGCTTTCCCTTGATCTAACTCAGGGCTTCCCTGATGCTTACTGCTTCTGCCATGGTTGGGTCAATGTATCCTTGCTTTCCCAAAGCTCTTGCTTCCACTAATCATAGAATAAGTGTAAGAGTTGGACTCCACAAAACAAGCTTCATCAGTGTTAACCTTAATCATGTCTTCCGGTGGTTGTTGCCATTGCTCATTACCGTCTGCCAGAGTCATGAACCCTAGATAGTTGTAAAACGATTTATCTTGAGCAATCTCCCATTGACTAAGGTAGAGGTTTGCTGACTCAACAAGTTCTGCAATGTTTGATCCTCGTTGATTCCATACAATGTTATTTCTATTTCTCCATAATGCCAAACATAGCATAGTAAGTCCCTCAAACTGCTCTTTGGAGTTCTGGTGTGAACTTCTTTCCATCCATTCCAACAAAGTAGCGTCGAGATTTATGTCTACAAATGAGAGACTATTCCAACAGCTTATAGCGAGTGAGCATGCATTTCATAAAAATGTGAGTCACCGATTCAAACTCAATATTGCAAACAGGACAATATGGATTAACATTTACCCGTCTTATAATAAGATGGTCTTTTGTTGGTAGACAATTTGATAAGGCTCGCCACATGAAAACCTTTACTTTCTGGGGTATTTTTGTATTCCACAACTTATTCCATACCACTAGCCCGTTCTGCTGCAAATGCACCTTATCTTCCTGGATGCATCTGTACGCACTCTTCACACTATAGTGTTAGATATATTTGAGAATGTCATGTCTAATATGATTTGTGTTTAGTTTTCAGATCTTACTTAAACAGGACAAATCAGTACTTAACTGGAAATCAACACTTATACTGAAGTCAGAACTTAAGTTATCAGAATTTAAGGTTCAGAAGATATTTATCAGGAGATAATATCAGGGCTCAAGGTGACTTTCAGATAAGGAAGGCGGCTGATTGAAAGGAAAGAAGATCAAGATAAACGCAAGAAGAGATATGCATGAAGAAGGAATTCTACGAAGAATAGAATACTTGGAAGAAAAGATATCTGATTGATATATTTTAGGAAGCAGAATTATATTCCATATAAATTAGTGATTATCTTGTAACTGTGTAGTATATAAACACAGACATAGGGTTTACACTAAAAGTGTTATCATAATCGAGAATAATATTCATTGTAACCCTAACAGCTCTCGTGATATTTTGTTCATCACTGAGAGATGACAGTTCTACATTGTAACATAGTTTAATAAAGTTTGTTTTTTGTTACTTGTATTCTTTGAATTCGATTTGATTGTGCTATACACTGTATTCAACCCCCCCTTCTACAGTGTGTGTGACCTAACAAGTGGTATCAGAGCCTATCTGTTAACACACAAACAGTTTAAAATCCAAAAATAATCATGTCTGAAGCAGAAACTCCAACCAAGCTCACCAAAACTGAAGAACCTTCAAAGACTCAAATCCATAGTCGATATGAGGCTATTAGAGTTCCCATACTGAAACCATCTGAATACCCCATATGGAAGGTGAGGATGACTATGTTTCTGGAAGCTACAGATCCAGAATATCTTGACAGAATCAATGAAGGACCTCACAAGCCAACCAAACTCGCTGTTGCAGTTGCAGGTGAAGCAGCAAATTCTATACCAAAGGAGAAGAGTGACTACACTGCTGAAGATATTGCATCAATTGCTAAGGATGCTAAGGTACGACACTTGCTGTATCGTGCCATTGATAATGTAATGTCAAACAGGGTAATTAACTGCAAGACTGCAAAGGAGATATGGGATGCCTTGGAGACAAGATGCCAGGGAACTGATTCAATTAAGAAGAACAAGAAGACTATACTCACTCAAGAAGTATGAACACTTTGACTCAAAGCCTAATGAGTCATTGACTGATTTATATGACAAATTCGTCAAACTCTTGAATGATTTGTCACTAGTTGATAAGGAGTATGATCTTGAAGATTCAAACCTTAAATTCCTGTTAGCTCTTCCTGAAAGTTGAGATTTGAAGGCCACAATTATAAGAGACAACTATAATCTTGAAGAAACAACTCTTGATGAAATTTATGGGATGCTCAAGACTCATGAACTTGAGATGGAACAAAGAAGCAAGAGGAAAGGAGGAAAGTCAAGGACAGTTGCTCTTAAGGCTGAGGAACAATCCCCCAAAGCAGCTACCTCAAGAAAAGGCAAGGGAAAAGCGCTCATCACAAAGTCTGATACTAAGTCATCAAGTTCTGATAGTGATGATGACTCAGAAACTGAAAGCTTGCCTGAGATGGATGCTGATAAAGAGATGATGAAGCTGTGTGCTCTTATGATGAAAGGAATCACAAGGATTGTATACAGAAAATTCAGAAAGGGAAAGAAGTTTTCCAGGAAAGGTGCAAGTTCTGATAAGAAGAGTTTCAGAAAATCTGAAGGCAAAGGAGGGAAGTCTGACAGAGGAGATTACACAAATGTCAAATGCTACAACTGTGGTGAGAAAGGCCACATATCTCCTGATTGCAAGAAAGTGAAGAGTGAAAAAGGCAAGGCTCTTGTCACAAAGAAGAAAAGCTGGACAGACACTTCAGATTCTGAAAGTGAGGAAAACTATGCCTTGATGGCAAATGCTGATAGCAGTTCTGGAGCTGCTGAGTTAAAGGTACCTCAAACTACTTATGCCTTTCATACTGATGATATTAATGAGTTGAGAAGATATCTTAAAACCATGTCCATTAGTTATAGAGATCAAACTTTAACATGTGAAAGATTAACTTCTGAAAATCTTGCTTGTAAAAAGAGGAATGATTATTTAGAAAAAGAGTTAGTCATGTTCCATCAAACTCAGAAAGATAGAGATGATGCTTTCTATGTTAGGGATGAAGTACTTAAAATGAATGAATCTCTAAAAACTGAGTTAAAAAAGGAAAGAGAGATTATCAGGACTTGGACTAACTCTGGCAGAACAACTCAGAATTTGTTAAGTAGTGGAAACTGGAAAGAGGGCTTACGTTATGGAGATGATAAGAATGATAAAAGAACTGTAGAAATTAAGCCTATAGTTGTTAAACAAAAGCCAAAGGTAAAACCTGTTAAGTTTGTAGCTGTAAAGTTTGATAATGAAAAATCAGAAGTTAAAGAGGAATTAACTTCAGACAAACTAAAACAGGAAAAGCCAACTGAAGTAAACGTAGGCTTAATGACAAAGAAACAACTTAAGCATAAGCTGAAAGATGTTAAGAATGTAAACAAGGTAAAGTCACCTAGGAAAAATAGGAATGGAAAGGAAGGTGTGAATACAAGCAATGATTATAAGCCTATTCCTAATGCTCCTAGAAAAATATGTCATAACTGTGGAAGTTCTAACCATTTGGCTTCTTTTTGCAGGAAGAATAAGAACATAAACTCCTTACCTTCAAAGTCTGGAGTTAAGAGTCAGTCTGTTAGATATAGGCCACAAAATCCTTGTTTTCATTGTGGTAGTTTATGGCATTCCATTTATACTTGTAAGGAATATCATAGTTTGTCCTATGATTATTATCAAATAAAAAAATTCTTTAAAGAAAGTTAGCATTGTTCCTTCTAGTGTAAGTTCTGATACAAAGTCTGATAGTGTAAATGCTGATAAGAAAAATGTTAATATAAACTCTGATGTTAAATCCGCTGCAAATGTTAACAAACTTAATAAGGCCAAATGATCCAAGCAAGTCTGGGTCCTTAAAACTAATCATTAGTGGTCTTTGTGATTGCAGGGCAACAGGAAAAACATCCTAGTTCTGGACAGTGATGCTCAGGACATATGACTGGAAATAAAGCCCTGTTATCAGACTTTGTGGAGAAAGCTGGCCCAAGTGTTTCTTATGGAGATGGCAACATTGGAAAAACACTGGGATATGGCAATATCAATCTTGGGAATGTCATCATTGAGAAAGTAGCTCTGGTCTCAGGACTTAAACACAATCTGCTCAGTGTTAGTCAAATCTGCGACAGAGGTTATCATGTGGATTTCTTTGAAGAACACTGTGAAGTTGTAAGCATATCTACAGACAAATTTGTTCTGAAAGGATACAGGCATGGTAACATTTATGAAGCCAAGCTTTCAACAGGTACTGATGGTTCTGCAATCTGTCTGTTAAGTAGAGCATCAATTGAAGAAAGCTGGAATTGGCACAAGAAACTCTCTCATTTAAATTTCAACAATATAAATGAACTAGTCAAGAAAGATCTTGTGAGAGGACAGCCAAAATCAGTATTTGCTCCTGATGGCCTTTGTGATTCATGTCAGAAGGTAAAACAAAGAAAATTTTCATTCAAGAGCAAGACTTAATCATCAATTCTTGAGCCTTATCACCTACTACATGTTGATCTATTTGGTCCAGTGAATGTCATGTCTATTGCAAAGAAGAAATATGCTATGGTCATAGTGGATGAGTTCACCAGATATACATGGGTGTATTTCTTGCACACAAAAAGTGAAACTGCATCTATCTTGATTGATCATGTCAAGCAACTGGATAAATTGGTCAAAGATTCTGTGAAGATCATAAGAAGTGATAATGGCACTGATGTAAGTCATATATCATAGCCTATTTGTATATTCGAGGATTCAACTCAACTCAAATAAGAATGTAATAAGTAAATAGTGGATCGACCGTCAGAGAGATCTCGCAAAGTAATATCTGTCAAAGGATTCAGAAATAAGGTTCATCTACAGACTTGAGAAGGTAATTCACTGGAAGAAGTTCAAGAAGTTGATCATGCCTCAGTGATATAAATCAAGATCGTGGATTTAATCAAATGACAGAGATCTCGTCAGAGTATCATTAATTACAAGGATTTAATCTGAAGAAAATCAAAGTGTCAAAGTCAAGACATGAAGAAACGTCACGGAAGTTAGTCACTCATGAACCAGACAGTACATCGAGTGTCAACGTTGAAGTGGTGGAATTGATTCATAATTTTCAGTGATTTTCAGAAGATCTGCAGAAGGATGGGTGCTGTTGAAGACTAGAATTAATTCTCTATTAATTAATTAAGTCATCTAATTTAATTAAGAAAATAAATTATATCTGCGAAGAATAATTTATTTATTAATTGAATTAATTGATTAATTAATTCTGAATTAATTTTAGGAATTTTCAGAATTTAAATTGGATTAAAATCTGTATTAAATCAGCAAGACAATTGAAAATGAACTAGCATGACAATCAGGATTGTCATACCGATTGTCATGCTAGGCCATTTTCAATTGTCTCACCGAAAGTTACACTAGGAGGATGATTGTCTTGCTAGTTCATTCTGATTGTCATGCTAGTTCATTCAGATTGTCTTGCTAGTTCAATCCATTGTCCTACCGATTGTCTTGCTGAGCTCAGAGATTGTCTTGCCAGTTCAATTCTATTATGTTGATTAAAAGAAGCAGACAAGTAGCAGATCAATTATCCATCCAATACACATCAAACAGAAGTCAACACCCAAGAACAAAAGGAAAAGAAGCAGAACAATATTTCATTCTTCTCTGCAAACTTCAAGATCAATTTCTAGATTGTAAAGTTAAATCCAATCAACTAGAAATCTTTATCTTGTTCTTGTGTAACAATCTAGCGGATCAAAATCCCTAGAACTTAATCTCAAATTGCGTTTAGCATTTGATTCTAATTATTGCAAAAATAGAAAAAGTTCATGTCGAATTTATTCTAGATTTGTGATAATTAATTTGAGATTAATTCCTTGTAATCGATACAGTTGTTGTAACACCCTTCAAGTTTAATAATATTCTTATTTAACTTGAATTTTGTTTCACATTTTTTATTCCGCATTTATTCGATTATTCGGTACCGTTTGTATTCAACCCCCCCTTCTACAAACGCATTGGGACCTAACAATTGGTATCAGAGCCTTCTGATTAACGAACAAATCAAGATCCTAGACTTTTGTGATTTTTCAACTCCTTGAATTTTTATTTATTCAAAAATTCATAATGACTTCACATAAAGTTGGAACCGTTAAAATTCCACAATTTGATAAAGAGAATTATATCATGTGGAAGAAGAAGATGCTATTATTCTTACAAGTTGCAAATCCCAAATATTCAAACTTGTTAAAGAAGGGTATAAAAACTCCGATGGTTATTGAACCGGAGGTAATAATAGATGGTGTGGTGACTACTGAAGCTAGAACCTATCCAAAAGAGCCTGAAGATTTTACTCCTGCTGAGAAGGAAGAAGCCTCCTTGGATGCCAGCCTTCAATTAATATTAATTGATTCCCTTGATCCCTTGATGAACAGACATGTGATGAACTGTAAAAATTCCAAACACATGTGGGAAACTATTGAGGTGATTAATGAAGGCACAGAGGAAGTTAGGGAGAACAAGTTGGAAATCCTAACCTCTGAATATGAACATTTCAAATCAAATCCAGGAGAAGGAATTACTGAAGTGTTTGAGAGGTACAATGCGTTGATCAACAACCTGAACATCAATGGAAAGTATTATTCAATCAGGGAGGTCAACAAAAAGTTCCTTTTAACACTGCCAGCTCATCTTGAACATAGAATCACTGCCATTAGAGAAGCTAGAGATTTGAGTGAGATTTCTTTGGACAGGCTCTATGGAGTGTTAAAAACCTATGAGTTGGAGCAGATTCAACAGAAGGAAGTCTACGGGAAGGATAGAATGGTCAGCACATCTACTGCACTTGTAGCTGAAGGTCAACAACAACAACAATCTCAACAGTTAGAAAGAATGGTACAGTTTTCCAAGGGTGAGGAAAATGAGTTAGTAGCAGAATATGATCCTCCTACTACAAATCAATCAAGTGATGATTTTTATTCCTTGGAAGAGCTGGAGCAATTGGAAGATGAATCAATGGCCCAAATTGTCAAGAGATTCTCCCATGTCAGATTCAGGAGGAATCCCAAGCTTAAGTACAAGTCCAACTACAACAAATTCCAGAAAGGTGGATCTTCATCCTCTAACACCAGCAGTGGTGGGTACAAAACAGGGATGGTTGATCGAAGCACCATTAGATGCTATAACTGCAATGAGTTGGGACACTTTGCCACAGAATGTAGGAAGCCAAAGCAAGTAAGAAAGAACTCTGAAAGGGCTTATCTGGCAAAGGGAAGAAGCTGGGATGATACTGATAGTGAAGATGAAGATGAAGGAAATCTTGCTCTTATGGCTATTGATGGAAAAGCTTCATCATCAAGAATAGAGGTAAAACTTTCTGATGCTGAAATGGTTTATCATCTAAGAGGTAACTTAGATTGTGCACGTCGTGATAATGAACTGTTAAGTTTAAAGATCACAGACCTTGAGAAAGAGGTCAATGAATTAAGACTTGTGCATATTAATCAAGACAAATTAAAAGAACAAGTATCTTTTCTAGAGAATAGAGTTGACTGTTATAGAAAACTCGAAACTATTCTCAAAGACAAGATCACCGGTCTTGAGACTAAGGTTAGAGCCTACTTCAATTCTTGTTCGAAGGCTAAAGAGTTCTACAGTAAGCAAGCTGTTAATCAAACATCTGGAATAGGATATGATTACAATGCTGCTATTGGAGAATTAGGCATAAACTCCCCTCCTCATGTCTGTGCTAAAGGGAGGGAAGTACCACATGTGCTTAAGGGTGTTGATGAACCCCTCTATAAAGCATCAATTGCTGAACCATTTGATGCGACCTCTTCTGTTATTCAAGAGGAAATACGTGCTGAGGATCATGCTAATGAGAAGATTGTTTCCAAGTCAAGTGAGTCGAAAGTTCCAGTCAAAGTTGTGAAAGCAACTGAGACTAACTCAGACACACATGAGTTGGATAACAATAATGCCATGTCTACCATGCATAAATTGCCTGCTGTTAATCACTCTCATAAAGCATGTGGTGTTGCTAATTGTATGTCTTGTGCTTTTAATATGATGTATGCTTATTTTAATGGTAAGCATGTGTCTAATGATAAGATTACTCCTCGTCAGCATGTGAATAACAAGAAGCATGATAGGTCTAAGACTGCTAGTCCTTCTAAGGCTAGAAAGGAGACATTTGTGCCTAAGCTTAAACATAAATTTGTTAACGCTGTTTACAAGGTCAAATGTTCAGTCATTGAGAAAGTTGAGGCAATTAAAATTAAAAATGTTGTTTTGCCTGACAAAGGACAGTTCTACAAGTATGCCGGGCCCAACCAAGTTTGGGTTCCGAAGAAGGTCTAATCCATTTGTAGTGCAGGGCATTAAACAGGTGTAACCGGTAGTGTGAATTCTTGACAGTGGATCATCAAGACATATGACCGGAGATAGAGCCCTGCTATCAAATGTGGATTGAGAAAGCTGGCCCCCTGGTTACCTTTGGAGATAACAGCAAAGGTTTATCTGAGGGATATGGCTGTTTGCAAGCTGGATATGTTATCAGTGAAATTTTGTATATTGTGCTAGGTTATTATCAGGAAGCAGTATCTAACATATAGCACCAGTGACGAGACTTGAGAATATTACGACATATCAGACACCTGCTGCACATTACACTTGGAATTGTACTCTAGTAAGATGTGTACAAGTGTACTCCTGGTTGGTAAGTCAAAAGAGGAAGTCAATGCACCACAGTTCATGGACTTTGCAGCTGCAGATCTATTGGACTATGCAATTTCTTCTTCACAATCTCACTTCAGGTTGGTATGAACTAGTATACTGCTCAAGCAATCGTCAAGGACATGGTATGGCACTCTAACAGAAGTTATAATTTTATATGAATAAGTAGAGTCGTCATATTAATAACTATCTTATCACTAAGCACAATCATATTGTTTTATATGTGCAGTGATATATTATTATGCAACATAACAATTAGTATCTAAAGTACTTGACAAGTATCGGTCAATGATATGTTGTTAACATTATGTTGCAGATATTTGTAAGCTTTTGACATGAATGAGAATTACTTAGACTTTACCCTAAGTGATCAATGTTTTATCAAAAACTCATTCATTTTGAAAAACAAAAATTAAACTTCTTTCTACATTAGTGATTTCTTATTTCATGTAAAATCTTTTGAAATCACTATTGTAAATCATTTTCTCTCTATTACCATATGTTCTATGATACAGGTTCAGTCTCCAATGACTTTCTTTCATTGACAGTCATGAGGTTAAAAACCCACAACGTCTATCCCAGACTGTAAAGACAAACACAAAAACAGAACCAACCAACACTCTTTTACCACTAAAAGTAGTATGAATGAGCGTGAGGGAGATAGTGCCTAGTGCACCACATAAGGAAGGTTCTGTAGTCAACCCAGTAGCTTTGTCTCCTACATAGATGAGTAGTATTTAAACCGAGACAACTGCTAGCCCCCATACATCTTCTCAAAAAGATGTAATGGCTGAAAAGGCACAAAAACAGTTACTAGATTCATTCTCTCAACAGGGTGAGTCTATTGAATTTTGCCTGTCGGCCAAGGTATCCGATGTAGTGTCACCACTTCAAACATAAACAATTCTTGATGCACAAGGAGAGGTTACACACACAAAGGATGAGTTGACGGAAACAAGAGTTTCGACCATTTTAAGGTCAGATTCGATTGTTCAAGGTTCGTTAGAGGACCAATTGCCTTTACAGGTGTTAGGAGAGGATACTGATCCAAAAGCCATATGTCAGTGGTCAGTGTCTACCTCCCCAGGCTTAAATCCCCTGGATGCATCTGCGGATAGTGGATCTGACATAGGTGCAGATCGGCAACTTGTTGACAATGATTCAGATATTACCTGATGAGTCACAAGGAAATGTCTTCACATGCATTAGAAGGGAACTGTGATCTTTATGCTAAATTCTTTGGATCATTGTTTACCTTCCCAGAATTCAAATCTGGAACCCTAAAAGGGAAACTAGCAACTTGTAAATTATGACTCAGATTCATCTGACGAGTTTAACAAGGATGGGGATTTGTGAACTCCCATTGCACCACCTGTGACCTCCTTAAGGATGGCTAAGGTGATTTTCCTTGCAGGTACAGCTGGATTATGGAGCTATGAGAGAAGAGTGATACACTTGTGAGAATGAGTGTAAACATGAGTGGAGAGAAGAGTGAAACACATATGAGGTACACTAAAATACAATCACACACTCACAGTGAGGAAGAAAGAGAAACTACTTGTTATTTCTTTTCCAACCAAGTGAAATATGAGAACTCCTTCAGACGATGGCATACATTCCTTCTTTAAGGGGGAGATAAAAGCTTAAGTAATAGTTTGGAGGATTCCTCAACTAAGGGGGAGAAATAGCAGGGAGGAAGAAAAAGATCCTAAAAATGTACACTACACCACACCATTGTTGTTTGTAACTACGGATCCTATTGTACGGGAGAGGTGGTAAACACAAGGTGATTTCCTAGTAATGGAAGAAGCTGTTAGGGGAGTACCATTGGTTTTTATCTGCGGATCCTATTGTATGGGAGAGGTGGTAAAACGAAGGTGATCTTCTTTAATCAGTTGATTCTCATAGGGGGAGAAGCAAGAGATATGGGCTTCTCAACAGGAAATGTGGTTGTACAAATGAAGATGAAACTACTTGAAGATATGTTCAGTCTAGAGGAACATCTACTTGGAATCTGGAAAATGTTAAATCTAGTCCAGAACTTTTCTACTATTTACTTTGCATTTCTGTTTATATCTTTTTCTTATTTGTTAGTTGAGTTATCCTCTAGGTATTTGTGTGTTATTGTCTAACAAACAAATAGGGGGAGATTGTAAGTCATATGTCATAGCCTATTTGTATATTCGAGGATTCAACTCAACTCAAATAAGAATGTAATAAGTAAATAGTGGATCGACCGTCAGAGAGATCTCGCAAAGTAATATCTGTCAAAGGATTCAGAAACAAGGTTCATCTACAGACTTGAGAAGGTAATTCACTGGAAGAAGTTCAAGAAGTTGATCATGCCTCAGTGATATAAATCAAGATCGTGGATTTAATCAAATGACAGAGATCTCGTCAGAGTATCATTAATTACAAGGATTTAATCTGAAGAAAATCAAAGTGTCAAAGTCAAGACATGAAGAAACGTTACGGAAGTTAGTCACTCATGAACCAGACTGTACATCGAGTGTCAACGTTGAAGTGGTGGAATTGATTCATAATTTTAAGTGATTTTCAGAAGATCTGCAGAAGGATGGGTGCTGTTGAAGACTAGAATTAATTCTCTATTAATTAATTAAGTCATCTAATTTAATTAAGAAAATAAATTATATCTGCGAAGAATAATTTATTTATTAATTGAATTAATTGATTAATTAATTCTGAATTAATTTTAGGAATTTTCAGAATTTAAATTGGATTAAAATCTGTATTAAATCAGCAAGACAATTGAAAATGAACTAGCATGACAATCAGGATTGTCATACCGATTGTCATGCTAGGCCATTTTCAATAGTCTCACCGAAAGTTACACTAGGAGGATGATTGTCTTGCTAGTTCATTCTGATTGTCATGCTAGTTCATTCAGATTGTCTTGCTAGTTCAATCCATTGTCCTACCGATTGTCTTGCTGAGCTCAGAGATTGTCTTGCCAGTTCAATTCTATTATGTTGATTAAAAGAAGCAGACAAGTAGCAGATCAATTATCCATCCAATACACATCAAACAGAAGTCAACACCCAAGAACAAAAGGAAAAGAAGCAGAACAATATTTCATTCTTCTCTGCAAACTTCAAGATCAATTTCTAGATTGTAAAGTTAAATCCAATCAACTAGAAATCTTTATCTTGTTCTTGTGTAACAATCTAGCGGATCAAAATCCCTAGAACTTAATCTCAAATTGCGTTTAGCATTTGATTCTAATTATTGCAAAAATAGAAAAAGTTCATGTCGAATTTATTCTAGATTTGTGATAATTAATTTGAGATTAATTCCTTATAATCGATACAGTTGTTGTAACACCCTTCAAGTTTAATAATATTCTTATTTAACTTGAATTTTGTTTCACATTTTTTATTCCGCATTTATTCGATTATTCGGTACCGTTTGTATTCAACCCCCCCTTCTACAAACGCATTGGGACCTAACAACTGAGTTCAAGAATTTGATCATGGAAGAGTTCTGCAAAGACCATGGAATCAAGCAGGAATTTTCTGCCCCTGGAACTCCACAGCAAAATGGAGTTATTGAAAGAAAGAATAGAACTCTTATAGAAGCTGCACGAACTATGCTTGATGGAGCAAAGCTACCAACCTATTTTTGGACTGAAACTGTGTAGACTGCTTGTTTTACACAGAATGCTACACTCATTAACAAGCATGGAAAGACACCATATGAGATGGTGAAGAAAAAGAAGCCAAATCTGAAGTATTTTCATGTATTTGGATGCAAGTGTTTTGTTCTTAAGACTCATCCTGAACAGCTATCCAAATTTGATTTAAAAGCCGATGAAGGAATTTTTGTTGGATATCCACTTTCCACAAAAGCCTTCAGAGTCTAAAATTTAAGAACAAGGGTTGTCATGGAATCTATCAATGTCTCATTTGATGATAAGAAGATTACTGGACTTGAAGATTTCAATGATCATGATAAGCTGAGATTTAAAAATGAAGATTTAAATTCTGATACTGAAAATCCTGACAGTCTAAATCCTGATACTGCAAACTCTGATGCTATTGAAACTGTGGTAATTACGCCAAATGAAGATGCACCTGTGCAGGGGGAACATACTGAAGAAATAACAACATCTCAAGAAGCATCAGAATCTACAACTGGCTCTTCAAGTTCTGATTCATCAGGTTCTGATGAGCCAAGTTCTGATAAGTCTGGAAACTCAAATTCTGAAGGATCCAACTCAGAGAGCATAGTTTCATGGGGAGCATCAGAAAATGTTGATGAAGATAGCATGGATCATGGGGGAGCATCCAGTTCTAGAGAAAACCTTCCATCTGCAAGGAAGTGGACTAAATCACATACACCTGACTTAATTATTGGAAATCCTGATGCAGGTGTCAGAACTAGAACATCTACATCAAATGAATGTCTCTATAATTCTTTTCTTTCTCAGACTGAACCAAAGAAAGTGGAAGAAGCTCTTCAAGATGCTGATTGGGTGCAAGCAATGCAGGAAGAGTTAAATGAATTTGAAAGAAATAAAGTCTGGACCCTAGTGCCAAGACCTAAGAACAGATCTGTTGTTGGTACAAAGTGGGTGTTCAAAAACAAAACTGATAGTGATGGCATAATAACAAGGAATAAAGCAAGGCTGGTTGCAAAAGGATATTCTCAACAAGAAGGAATTGATTATGATGAAACATTTGCACCAGTTGCTAGATTGGAAGCCATAAGGATATTTTTGGCTTATGCTGCTCACAAAAAGTTTACAGTCTTTCAAATGGATGTGAAAAGTGCTTTTCTCAATGGAGAATTGGAAGAGGAAGTATATGTTGAACAACCTCCAGGCTTTGTAGATTCTAAATTTCCAAATCATGTCTACAGGCTTGATAAAGCACTTTATGGCCTTAAGCAAGCTCCAAGTGCATGGTATGAGACTTTAGCTCAGTTTCTTCTGGAAAGTGGATTTAACAGAGGAACTATTGACAAAACACTGTTCTACCTCAACCATGGAAAAGACTTACTTTTGGTACAGATATATGTTGATGATATCATTTTTGGTTCTACAAATGACAGACTTTGCAAGAAGTTTGCCAAACTGATGCAGTCAAGATATCAAATGAGTATGATGGGGGAACTTAGCTATTTTCTGGGCCTTCAAGTCAAGAAGAATGAAGAAGGCACTTTTATTTGTCAATCCAAGTACACCAGAAATTTGCTGAAGAAATTTGGAATGCAAGATTGTTCAAGTGCATCCACTCTCATGGCCACTACAACAAAATTGGATAAGGATACTGGTATATCAGTAGATATTACTGATTACAGAGGTATGATTGGCTCACTACTCTATCTAACTGCTAGTAGACCTGATATCATGTATGCTACCTGTCTTTGTGCAAGATTTCAAGCAGATCCAAGAGAACCTCACTTAACAGCTGTGAAAAGAATTTTCATGTATATTAAGGGAACAGCTGATCTGGGATTGTGGTATCCTAGAGAATCAGACTTTAAACTAATAGGTTACTTAGATGCAGATTTTGCAGGATACAAAATTGACAGGAAAAGCATAAGTGGAAGCTGCCAATTTCTTAGAGGCAGATTGGTTCCTTGGTTTAGCAAGAAATAAAAGTCAATTTCCACATCAACTGCAGAAGCAGAGTACATTGCTGCAGGAAGCTGTTGTGCACAGATTCTTTGGATGAAGAATCAGTTACTGGATTATGGGTTGACATATTTTAAAATCCCTATTTACTGTGATAATCAAAGTGCTATTGCTATGACGGGTAATCCAGTTCAACACTCAATGACAAAGCACATCAGCATTAGGTACCACTTCATAAGGGAACATGTGGATGAAGGTACAGTGGAATTGCATTTTGTTCCAACAGATCAACAACTAGCAGATATCTTCACAAAACCACTGTGTGAAGCTACTTTTACAAGATTGATAAATGAACTTGGAATGGTTTCAGATTCTTTCTCTAAATCTGCTTAGTTTTTATATCTAGATGCATCAGATTTTATGATTAGTATTTACAGATATTACTATCTTTGTGTATTCTGTGCTTAAATTGAAAATTTCTTAAGTGCTGATTGTTGTCTGATGTGAATTTCTAAACTCTGAAAGTGATATGCATGCTTCTTTGACTATTCAATCCAATGAGGATAACTGTGCTAGATGCTGACCTAGTAGTCTTTAATATACTAAAGTCCCATGTTTGAAGTAATTGTTTATGTGGAAATCTTTTAACACAAGCAAATTCTAATATTGAGCTTAGTTGAAGTTTACTTTGTGTATCTTATTACTAAGTCAAAAACTAGAATAGAGCTTCTTATCTGTTAAGTTCTGATGTTAGTAAATCTGGTGGATGTACTTCGTGCTGATAAGGCTCACTTATCAAAAGAAAAAGAAAAAAAATAGTAATAAAAATCAGGTACTCCTTTGAGATCTAGAGTAAAAATGTGGAAGGAAAGACCCAAGTGCATTACTGGTGTTAAGTAATATGCATCAGAAAAGCAAAATAAATATTTTCTTGGTGACTTTTCACACTCTATGGTTACTGGAGAAATACTCTGATAATAGCATAAATTCTGATAAGCAGTCGTGACTCACTTACACTGAGAAGCCACTGTAAAATGGAATTTCAAAAGATGCATAAAATGAGCACAAAACAGTTGAGGTGGACTCATGCATGAACTCTTTCTAAAGTAGACTCAGAATCATGACAGATTTTGAGCAAAGTTCTTAGATATGCCTTATTTACTTTAATCTTTATCTGATATTTATCTTACTACACACACATACACTCCATATGAATGATGAAAATTACTGTGGTGATAAATGTTGTTTTAGATGAACAGTTTAAGTGTCAACTGCATAAATTCTGAGGACAAGTTATGATGGAAATTCTGATGATTAAGTTCTGAAGAAACGAAATCAGAATTTATGTAAAGAATTACAGAAATAGGCATTCACTTTTCGAGTTAAGGAGTCATGTTCTGATGACTGGTAAGTTCTGATATAAGTCTAAGTTCTGATATTAAATCCTGATTCTTTACTTGACTTATTTGTGGTTAAAATCTGAAACAGTCATTCCTAAAATCAGAATATGTTTGGGTGAGATATTAACAGTCAATATAATTTGGATTAGTGGTACTCGTAAATGGATAGTAATTTTTACTGGTTCAGTGTGCTCATTAACTCCTGTTTTAAACTTCCAATGACTGTTATTATTACTCATCAATCTAGGGAGACGAGGTATAATTACTTTTACCTGTAACCATTCAATTTTCCCTGCGTCTCTTGGTATTCTATTGGTTATATAAACCAACACCTCATTCTAACCAACACATCTCTCATTTTCTCTCAAACTCATTTTTTTACATACTCATCAAAAACATGGTTCGTTTCAACTTTCTCCTGAACTATGACACTTTTACTATCGAGTTGAGCTGTGCTGATTGGCGGAAGGAGTGACATATAACTGTCATTCCTGATGAAATCTGGGACTCAGTTCCCCAGACCTCTTATTCTTCTATATGGACTATCATCGCCATTGTGAGCGTCTGGAAGAGGAAAGGAGAGAAGCTCTCCGTCAGCAAGAACGGATCATTCGTCTTGCTGTTCTCTTTGTTGAAAGTAGGAAGAAGAATTAATTGTTATCCATCCGTTTCTCTTCACCGTCAGCTTTGTCAGGCTTCTTAGCTTAGGACTAAAGTTGTTGATGTTAGGGTTTGTAGCTTAGGACAATCTTGTAATGTTAAGCATGTAATTTAAGTTTCATGAAATATATTTGCTTAATATATTAATGAAATTTTATCTTTTTGCAAGATTTTATCTCTGAGTCGTTTCATATATAGATGATATTTTAAATCCTGATACTAACCATATCCTGATGACCTTTTTAGCTCTGATACAAATCAAGTTCTGATTCTGACGTGATAGTATTTATTTACTTGGTTTATTTATGGTCATTATCTCACTGGTTATATTTTTACAGGATATTGGTAAAGCAGTAATAATAATTTATTTAGTGGGAACAGTTTTAAAATTTAAAATAAAACTGAACGTCCTTGATTAATGGGATTACTTGGTAAGTGGAACGGTTTTTCTCCTTGAAAAGCTGCATGTGATAAGTAATGATTACTGAATACCTGTGCTCATTAATTATCTTTTACTGCTGCATGTCTGACAGGTGTCTCAAACAGCTATTTTTTTACCGTGTATAAGTAAAAGAGATAAAAGATTGTAAAATCTTTTATTTACCTTCAAATTTTATCTCTCTCTTTTTACTTTTATTCTCTCTCACATCTACTGACGATTTTTCACACAGACATTTTATCAAACACCTTACAGGCAATTTTCTTTCTCACGTAATTCTCATGGCACCCAAGGACATAATTTTTGATGGAGCTACATTTGTTCCTAATAACTTCTCCGCTATTCTTAGCAAGTCAGAAGCCCCATCCGAACTTCACTTCATTCAGGACTTTCTTGCTAGTTCTGATATTGGGTATGCTCTGACCGAACCTGAAGCAGTCTCTGGTACTCAAGTACTGGAGTTCTGGAGAAGCGGTGTATATGATGATGGTGGTGCTCAAGGGTCCCCAAGTATTATTTTTTCATCAGGGGAGGATGAGTATGTTGTGACATTGTCTACGGTTCGACAAGCACTGCAGCTACCTGAGAACTGTGTCTATTCTACTGTTGAAGAGCCAGTTCTTCAAAACATGATGGCCAGTCTGGGATATGAGAAGATATTGGAAAAGCTGGGCCAGTTGAAGAGATCTTTCATAAGGAGGGAATGGAGTTTCTTCTTTGATTACATAACCAAGGCTTTTGCAAACAAATGTTTCAATTTCGATGCAATTCCCATATTCAGCCAACAAATCGGGTATGCTCTCATAAATCAAAATGATTTTGACTATGCAAGTGTTGTCTTAGGTTTTATTGGGGATAGAATGACAGAAGATAGAACTACTGTTTATTTTGCTAGATTTTGTCAGCTTATCTATAGTTTCTGTTGTGATAATAAGCCCCAATCTGCTAGTGAATTAATTTCATCATTCAGACTAGCTAAAAGAGCTTTTAATGACTTATTATCTACTGATAATAAGAAGGCTGTGTTAAGACCCCTCCTAATTCCTATATCTGTCAAACAAGCCTTAATAACCTATAATTCAGTTAAATACACTGCACTATATTTTGATGTTCAACCATCTGAACCTCATCCATCAGCACCTATTACCTCTACTCAACCACCTCAAACTTCTCAACCTCAACCTTCAGATCCTACAGTGCAGCCTTCATCTTCCAAATCTAAGAGGACTAAGAAAGTACCTCAGACACACCAGAAGAGAAGGAGATTCATTCTGCGAGATGAATCAGATGCTGAGGAACAGGTTCCTGTATCAGAACCTGTTGTTTTAGAAGCTGAGAAGGTCTCTTCTCAGAAGGATGTTGATATTGGGAGTTCTAGGCCCCTAAAAAGGCTTAGAAAGCGTAATTCTGATGATACAGCTCCTACAGCCTCCTCAAAAGCTAAAAGATTCAAATCATTGGCAAAAAGGCCTGAAGATTCTGGTAAAGGAATGGAAGCAGCAGCTAAGGAAGGGGGTCAGGAATCTCTGATCTCACAAGACCCCGTTGAAGCTCACAATTCTCCTAGTGCTGATCCAGACCTTCATGTAACTCATCTCTCTCCACTACATGAGCCAGAAACTACTCACATTCCCACACCTCCAGTATCTCCAGTACATGCTGATAACCAGGGGCCAAGTGATGAAATTGACATCCATAACTTGGAAGTGCCTCAGTTTTTGAATCTAGAAGCTCCACCAACTCAAGTCACTCCACCAACAACACCAATTCATGATGCTGATTTTAATTCAGAATTGCCTACAACACCTTCTCTGCATCTAGATACTGAAGATCAGATTTTAGGTGAGCATCAGAAATGGCTGTTGATCAGAACTTAATTGAAGATCAGCTCTTAGAGGATGATGTTGAAGCCTCCATAGCCTCTCATACTATTCTTTTATCAGAGGATGCTGCTGATGCTGATTCTATAAGTTCTGATGCTAATAATGATGAAGTTACTGGTAATGCTGCTACAAATGCAGATGCTGATACAGCTGGTCCTTCTGAACATACACCTCTAAAAGCTCCTTCAAAAGTTGAGATAGTCAAGAAGTTTGTTACAGGGGAAGCACCAGTACCTTGGATTGAAACTCCTAGAGGACAAGAGTGGACTAAAGAATGGAACTCAGTCAGTTTTTTTCCTTCTGAAAAGATTCTTGCTCAGCACTTGGCAAAAGCTGATGAGATACTAGTCAATGATGATTTCAAGACACAGCTAAGAGTTACTGCACTTAGTACAAGGCACCTTCAAGGTCAACAATCTGTAACTCAGGCCAAGGTGGACAAGATTTAAGAATCCTTGAATCAACAAGATACAGTTGTCAAGATGGACAATAAGATGTTTTTCAAACCTACCTTTGACAGAATTGCCTACATTGAGAAAACCCAAGAGAAGCAACAGTCTCAGATTGATGAAATTTTGAAAATTCAAGCTTCTCAGCAATCTCAACTCAATGAGATCCAATCCTCAGTGGAATTGCTTGTCTCTCTTCTTTTACCTGCTGGTGCCAAAAAGGGGGAGAAGGTAATTAAGTCCAAATGAAAACTTGTTAAGACACTGAAGGGAAAGGATGATGGTAATGACCCGGAAAACTCTGGAATGGGTAGAGGTCATGGTCAAGGTGGAGGTCTCTCATCAAGTAGAACTGGAACTACAAGTCAAAGAACAAGTTCTGTTACTGGGAGAAGAATAACTTCTGATACTGATAAAAGGATAAGTTCTAATGAACTTTTGGAACTTGATGAAGAAATTTTAAGACAGTTATTTCTGAAAGAAAATCCAGGAATGGACTTCAGAGTCTAAAGGAAGAAGAAGCTAGACTTAAGTTAGAAAAAGTCATCTCCAAATCTGAAGCTTCTGTTGAAAAGAAACTTCCTACGGCTAAAGGCATTGTGATAAAAGAAAGGACAAATCTTGTGGCAACCAAGGCCAAATCACAAATGCAGATAGATCCAAGGTCCAAGGGCAAAGAAAAAGTTGGTGAACCTGTAAAGGTTTATGTGCCTCCTATGGATGAAGAAATATCTGATGAAGATGCTAATCTTACTCTGGTTTTAAGGAAGATTTCTCAAACAGCCTCTGACATGGATCAAGTTGTTCAGAGTCAAGATATAGTAAGTTCTGATATGACACTGAATCAAGCAACCTCTGACATAGCTCAAGTTGGCTTGATATCAGAAGATAAGTCAAAGGAAACCTCTGACACTGCTCATGTTAAATCCTCAAAGTTACTCCTACCAGGATTCACTAAAGCCAAACAGACTCAACCTTTGAAGACTGCAACAAGTGGTTTTGAAGCAAGAGTAGTTATAACACCCTCCAAATCCGGGGTATAGATTTAGGGCATTATTAACAACAATTACCAACTATACCTGCACAAGCGGAATATTAATATAATAATTACCCCGAACTATCACTACTCAGGATCTTTTAAGGGTTGAGTTTGGAAACAAGAATCATGCACTACACTTTATTACAAACCCAACTAAATAAAACCTGTCTCAAGAACTCTCTTTATTACAAAACTTTATTCTATCTACAGTTTCACTACGCAATCTTTTATTCAAACTACACAAAACTTTTATTCAACCCAACATTACTACTTATCCTGCTACACCTGATCTGGCAATTCAAAGCTCTCTTCGGGAATAGGAAGGAACACTCTTGGTATAAGAGGGTCCCGCTGCTTGACTCGCTTCTTGACTATGCGGGTCCTGATGGGTTTCATTCTCTACCTTAACTGTAAAACAATAGGAGTGACAATAAAAGAAATGAGCCAAAATTGCTCAACAAGCCTGCAACAATATATATATATATATATTATAAAGAGAGAGAAATAAATGAACCAATAAGCTGCTGGTTTGAACAACCATCTGTATCTGTATATGATAATAATTTGCCAATGATGGCGAGTGCCAAATGAACAAGACTGGAAACAAGAACCAACATATGCACTATAATCTGCTGATCAGTCAGAATATAGTGCGGATCTATACCCAACTGCATAGACCCAACCAACATAAGGAGTACTCAGGCAACTATGGCCTATTAATTAATGGTCTGGGAAAAACCCAGCCTTTATAGTAACCATCCAGTCCAAGGCTGAGCATCCGGAACAATCGGTATGCTATTGATATATCCCAACACCAGGATATACCAGAATATATGTAGGGTAAAAGAATTGAAATATGAACAGGGAATTCAATAAATTGGGTAAATTAAGAATTGAAATGAAACTGGAACAAGTAATAATAAATGGACAACAGTGTATATGAACAATAATTATCAAAGAGAATTGATATGATAGAAAAGAAATATACCTGGTTTAATTCACTGCCTTCTGACCCTAGCTTGCTCTGCCTTGTTAACACTGAACAAATCATAGAAATATAGGTGTTTAGATAACTTACTATATACGTGTATCTTGAATTGATATCACGCAACCTTATCAGTCTACCCATGCATTTCTATCTGACTCGCATATATATATATACATATATTTACACAACACATTTATGCACATAATCACATATAACACGTAACACGTAAAGCACACAATTAATTTCTAGATTTATAATTATTTTTAGAATCAATTCTAGGCTTATACCAGCATTACTAGTCTTATCTGATTTTATTATAATTTTTCGGGATTTATTCGGCTCAATTATATCCCTACTAGGACCTACGAACTATCAATTATCACCAAACCACTCTTTTTCAGAAGAAATTATAACTTACAACCATTTTTATTGGATTTGTCTCATTTTTCTGAGTCTAGGGGTCTTCGTTTCACTTAAATCGGACTAACGGTTGAATTGTTATGAATTAAACACTGATAATTCAATTTATTATTCAATATAGATAATTATTACAACCTTTTAAATCCTAAAATAATTTTTAAATAATTATTTAATAAAAAAATCAAAGTCAAAAATAATTTTTTTATAATTTTTGGAGTTAAACCGAAGAAGTTACGATTTATTGAAAATTATGTGATTAATTATTGAAATAATTAATCACTTAATAAATAAATAACTAATAAATAATTAATAGATAATTATTTACTAATTTAAAATAATTAATCCCTAATTATTAGGATTAATCACAATTTATTACAAATATTTACAACTCATCGTTATTTATTTGATTAGATCGATTATTTACAAATAATCAATCAACTTAATTAACCGATACGCTATTTATCGAATAACTACGAATTACTCAAATTATAAACCAACTCAACGATTAATCACTCGTATAAATACGAGCTACACACTATTCTCGAATATTACCGAACTAATATATTATTATTGGAATTTAAACGATTCGTTAATCAATTAATTATCAGTATTTAATTATATGATACAAATAATCACTACAATATTATTCGAATAACTATCGCTCGAATAATAATTCTCATTATCGAATCATTACTCGTAATAATAACTAATTATCGAATTATTAATCATATTATTTAATTATTTTTAATCCTTATTTATTAATTAATTACCTAATTATTAATTAATTACCTAATTATTAATTAATTAGATAACTAATAAATAATTAGATAAATAATTAAATAATTAATTAAATAATTAAATTCGAATTTATAAATTAATAAAATAATTTAGAAATTAATAATACTATTTTTTCAGAATATAAAACTAATTTTTAATTAATTATTAGAATTAATAAAATGATTTTCTGATTTATAAAATATAAATTAAATAATAAAAAATCCAGAAACAAAAATCTGGAAATGGTTTCAGGGTTGAGGGGATCAAACCCGGGTCGTTTCCGGGTTGCAAACCGGGTCGTCCCCAACCCAATCGGGTCGGGAAGAACACCGCCCTGCACCCAGAATCCGACACCGGCGGAAATTTCCGGCGAACCAAACGAAGGGCAACCAACACGATTCCAGGCTCGTTCAGCTGCGTTTTTGTTCGATAATCAAGCCCAGCATCTCCCCTCGTCCACCTCCTTCTTCGTTTCGACGTCCCGACGCCGCAACCACAAGAACAGCCGCCATCGACGGCGGTTCTCCGGCAATACCAAAAACAACACCAACAGACTCAAACCCGGTGTCAATCGACTCCATAATCGACGATCTAAACGCTCGTGGTAACGAAATCATCAAACAACAATCAGAAAATCAAACCCGAATTTAAGAATTAAACCCGAAAATACAAATCAAAAATCAAGAAATCAAACAACAAAAACGGTTACATAATCATAAACTACGAATCACCAGCTTCAATTTGACTACTTACATGAACGATTTGGACTCCGGAATCACCCTCAAATTCGCGATTGATCCTGCTGCTGTTCTTCACAAAACCCTAACCCTAATCCCCTTTCTTTTTCTTTTTATTTTTTTCTTCTGATTTTTAATTATAATTAACTGATTTAATTAATAGTAATTCAGGTATTTATATTTATGAAAATAATACCCCTAAGTAAAATTAAGGGGCTAATTATACTCCTAATAAAAATATTTGGCCCCAATTTTTATAATTTTTGGGTATTAATAATGAATTTTTAAATATCCAATAAATACAAAATAAATACTAAAAATTCCCAAAAATTGTGAAAAATACAAAAATACAAAGAAAAATGATATATGATAATTTCATAATCATATAAAAATAAAAATGTGATTTTTGTGGGGTTTTTGGTACCCGAAGGGGTCCGGAAAAAGTCGTTTTTCGCGAAAAATGTCAATTTGTAAAACGTCTAAGGGTTCAGAATAGCGATACGGTATAGAGCATTTTTGGCAAAATAGGGCCAATGATTTTGTTTGAAATACGGGCTTTTAAAACATAGTTTTGAGCTGTACAGGTTTTGATATAATATATATAACTGACGATAGAACGCTCAATAAATATCCAAAACACGTTTGGATCAAAACAACCAACACATAACACATAGCAGTTAGGGTTCAACGACTTAACACATTTAATCACATAATAATACACATAATTTATTATTATTATAATATAATACAAGCGTAATTCCTCGGTCGTTACATTCTCCCCCCCTTAACAAGATTCTGTCCTCAGAATCTAATTATGCAAATAACTGAGGATAATTTTCTAGCATTTCACTTTCAAGATCCCAGGTTGATTCTTCAACCACTGGGTTTCTCCATAAAACTCTCACTAATGACACAGACTTATTTCTTAATACCCTCTCTTGCCTATCTAGAATTCTTATTGGCTGTTCTACATATGACAAATCTGCCTGAAGTTCTACTGGTTCATACTCTATTACATGCCTTGTATCAGGATTATACCTCTTAAGCATAGATACATGAAATACGTTGTGAATGTGCTGCATATGGGGTGGTAGAGCTAACTCGTACGCAACCTTCCCAATTTTCTTCAAAATCTCAAATGGTCCAACGTATCGTGGCTTCAATTTCCCTTTATTGCCAAATCTGGTCAATCCTTTCCATGGCGATATTTTGAGCAATACGTGTTCTCCTTCCTGATAGTCCATATCCTTCCTGGCTTGGTTTGCATATCTGCTTTGTCTGTTTTGTGCTGCCTCGATTCGTTTTCGAATAAGATTAATCTTTTCTTTTGTCTGCTGAATTAATTCTGGACCCAAAATCTTGCGTTCTCCAACTTCATCCCAGTGCACGGGTGATCTGCATTTCCTCCCATATAATGCTTCATACGGTGGCATTCCAATACTGGCGTGATAGCTATTATTATAAGAAAATTCCACTAGGGGTAAATGTTCATCCCAACTGCCTTCAAAATCGATCGCACAAACTCGTAGCATGTCTTCAATCATTTGAATTGTCCTTTCACTTTGGCCGTCAGTTTGCGGATGATAAGCTGTACTCATATTCAACTTCGTTCCTAGACATTCTTGGAATTGTCTCCAAAATCTTGAATTGAAACGAGGATCTCGATCCGATACAATTGATACTGGTACTCCATGACGCATCACAATTTCTTTGAGATACATGTGCACTAATTTGTCGAGCGAAAATCTTTCATTAATTGGTAGAAAATGTGCCGACTTCGTAAGTCTGTCAATGATTACCCATATCGCATCATGATTTGCCCTAGTCCTCGGTAGTCCTACCACAAAATCCATCGCTAGATGTTCCCATTTCCATTCTGGAATGTCTAATGGTTGCAATAACCCACTCGGACGTTGGTGTTCTGCTTTAACTCGCTGGCATGTGTAGCATTTACTCACCCATTCTGCTATCTCCTTCTTCATATTCGGCCACCAAAAGTTTTCCTTCAAATCGCGATACATTTCCGTGCTTCCTGGATGAATGGAATACTTCGAATTGTGCGCATCTCGCATAATTTCTTCTTTTAATTCTGCCACGTTAGGGATCCAGATTCTTGACGTAAAACGTAAAATTCCTTCATTATCTTTCTGAGTTGTAATCTCTTCTCCTGTTAAGTTGTCGTCTTGACTCATCACTTCTTCTTGACAACGGCGAATCTTTTCCAGCAATTCTGGTTGGAAAGTCATAGCGTAGATAGTTTCTGCAGATTCATTAGGAATACGAATTTCGATTCCCAATTTGTCAAATTCCCTGGCCAATTCTTCGCATGAAGTCAACCGATTCAATCTTTCTTTTCTGCTTAGCGCATCTGCTACAACATTTGCTTTTCCTGGATGATAACTGATTGTAACATCGTAATCTTTAATCAATTCCAGCCATCGACGTTGTCGCATGTTTAGTTCCTTTTGCGTGAAGATATACTTCAGACTTTTATGATCCGTGTAGATTTCACATTTTTCACCGTACAGATAATGTCTCCAAAGCTTTATTGCAAAAACAATTGCTGCCAATTCCAGATCATGCGTAGGATATTTCTGTTCATGAGGTTTAAGTTGTCTCGACGCATATGCAATGACGTTACCATGTTGCATCAACACACATCCTAAACCACGATATGAAGCGTCACTGTAGATAACAAAATTTCCTTGCTCGTCTGGCAATACTAATACTGGTGCCGTCACCAACCGATTCTTCAACTCTTGAAAACTTTCTTTACACTTACTATTCCATTCGAACTTTTCACTTTGTCGAGTTAACTTGGTCAGCGGTGTAGCTATCTTCGCAAAATCTTTGACAAATCTTCGATAATATCCTGCCAAGCCTAAGAAACTTCAAACCTCTGTCGGCGTCTTTGGTCTTTCCCAATTCAACACAGCTTCAATCTTTGCTGGATCAACTTGAATGCCTTCTCTGCTAATAATGTGCCCTAGAAACTGCACTTCTTTCAACCAAAATTCGCATTTGGAAAATTTTGCATAAAGCTGCTCCTTCCGTAATATCTCCAATGTCGTTCTTAAATGTGCTGCATGCTCTTCTTCCGTCTTTGAATAGATCAAAATGTCATCAATAAATATAATGATAAACTTATCCAAATACTTCTTGAATATTCGATTCATCAAATCCATAAACGCTGCAGGTGCATTCGTCAATCCAAAAGCCATCACAAGAAATTCATAGTGTCCGTACCTTGTTCTAAACGCTGTCTTTGGAATATCTTCGGCCTTGATCTTTAACTGATGATAGCCTGATCGTAAGTCGATTTTCGAAAACCATGCTGCTCCTTTTAGTTGATCAAATAAATCATCAATGCGAGGTAAAGGATATTTATTCTTGATAGTTAACTTGTTCAGCTCACGATAATCAATACACAGTCGCATACTACCATCCTTCTTTTTCACGAATAATACTGGCGCACCCCATGGGGATACACTTGGCCTTATAATTCCTTTGTCAAGAAGTTCTTGCAACTGCTTTGCTAATTCCCTCATTTCAACAGGTGCCATTCGATATGGAGCTTTCGAAATTGGTTCAGTCCCTGGCGTCAAGTCAATAGTGAATTCGATTTCTCGATCTGGTGGAAGTCCTGGTAATTCGTCCGGAAAAACATCAAGAAATTCACAAACTACAGGAATATCTTCAATCTTCAAATTTCCCTTATCAACATCCCGTACATAGGCTAAATAAGCTTGACATCCTTGACGTAGCAATCTTCTCGTCTGCATTATTGATAGGAATTTCTGCTTTTGCTTCTCACCTTTAAATATTACCGTTTCATTTTCTTCAGTTTGCAATTTCACTCTCTTATTCGCACAGTCAATTTGAGCATTATTACTAGACAACCAATCCATTCCTAAAATAATATCAAACTCCCCTAACCTAAAAGGTATCAAATCAACTGAAAAGTGACATCTCCCTATCTCAATATCACAGCTCGGACATACTCGATCTACTGCAACCTGATCATTATTCGCTAATTTTATGACTAACACTTCATCCAACCACTGAATCTCACAATCTATCTTAGAAATAAAGGCTTCAGAAATAAAAGATCTAGTAGCTCCTGAATTAATCAATACTAAAGCATTTACGGAATTTACAGGAAGTGTACCTGCAACCACATTCGGACTCTGTACCGCTTCCTTCATTGACATGTTGAAAGTCCTTGCTCTGGGCTGATTTTGCTGTGGTAGTGGAGGTGGAGGTAATGCTAAAATTCTTGGAATACTGGCAGCCATTGCAATTCCTCTGCAGTCTTTGGCGATATGTCCTTTTCTCCCACATTGGAAACAAGTAACTTCTGCTTTTCCCATTGGACATTCTCCAGAATAGTGTCCCCTTTGCTTGCACTTGAAACACGTAACATTTAGCTTGTTGCAAACTCCTGTATGCTTTCTACCACACGTTCTGCAATCAGGTATAGGCGGTCGAATAAGCCTTTGCTGAGTTGGGGCAGGTAGTCGATTTCCCATCCTCTGATTGTTCTGCTCTGGCCTTTTGAAATTTACTTTTCCCCGAGCTTGAAATCCCGGCCTTTTGTTGAAACGATTCTGAAAATTTCCTGGTCCTTTCTCTTTCTGAGCTGCTTCGCTTTCTCCTTCAATAATCATAGCCTTCTGAACAACAGCCATATAAGTTGTCAATTCAAACACAGCTACCCTGCTACAAATCCATGTTTTCAGTCCTTGCTGAAATCTCTTGGCCCGCTTTTCGTCCGTATCCACCTGCTCTGGAACAAACCTTGCCAATTCAGTAAACTTAGTCTCATAATCCGCAACCGATAAGTTGTCTTGTTTCAGCTCCAGGAACTTGATCTCCATCTGGTTCTTCATAAAACGAGGAAAATATTTCTCCAAGAAAAGATCAGTGAATCTGTTCCAGGTCACCACACCTTCTTCCAAAGCTTTCTTTGATTCCCACCAGTAATTAGCTTCACCTTTTAGAAAATAGCTAGCGAAATCTGTCTTCTGCTCTTCCTCAACCTTTACCAACGAAAAAGCCTTTTCCATCTCTTTCAGCCAAGCTCTCGCTTTTGTAGGATCTGTGGAACCCATAAATTCCGGTGGCTTCACCGACTGAAATTGCTTGAAAGTAGTCGTAGGTGCTGCTGGTGGTATTTGATGTCCTGGATGAGCGGCTTGCTGTAACATCTGTTGCTGGAACTGCTGTTGCTGCTGCTGCATTTGTTGTTGCATCATCAACATCTGCTGTTGCATGAGATTAAACATCTGATCCATCTGTTTATTATTGTTTTGGCCCTCGGTGTTTCCATTCGATGAGTCGGGCTGCGCTTTTCTCTTAGGTGCCATTTTTCTGGTAAATAAATAATGGATCTTATTTAATAACAGTATATTAAACATATATTAAAACAGTCGATTCGAGAAAATAAAATAACTTATTAAATAACTGAATAGATAAAACAGTATGATATGTTTTTAAATTTTTTTTTTTTTTTACAACATGATCGTGAATAAAACTACATTTGTAAATATGCAATGGTACTGAAATAAATGTAAATGCTTAAATGACTGGAAATAAAATAAAGAAAATGTGCAAAAGATTATCTCATATATATATATAGGTAGAACACCAGCTACAGGTGTCAGTGCTTGATACAAAACCCTATGATATAACAGTCGTACTGCTACTACTATCAGTCAGAGTCAGTAGCTACACTCATACAAACTAGTCATACAATACTATGTTGCCTCTATCTACAAAATATACATAATACAACACTCATTGATCTACTGGTCTCAAAATCCTGGTGGTACGTGGCTCAACTCCTCCTGCACTGCCTCTAGCACTGCCTCGGTAAGTCCCAATGCTCTGCGATATGCTGTCTCCGCACTAAGATCCTGTTGTCTCAAATCAGTAAGGTGCTGCGAACTAACCCGGTGAATATGATGTAGTCTCTCTCTCAGTATATAATCCGGTCGTAATGCTCTGACAGGACCATCCGTCTGTGTCTCATACAATCCAAGGATCTCTCTACACTGGTTCTGCCATCTAATCCTCTCCTCCCTCTCTGCCTGAAAGCGCTGGTAAGTCACGGTATGATGCTCATGAAGATCAGTGCTGGAACCTCGAGAAGGTAATGGTCCATCTACCACGATCTCATCTATAAACTCCGGCTGAGGAAACTGATAAACTCCCGGAACAGGTGCATAAATGGCTAATGGGGCAGGAAATAAGACAGGCTGCTCCATAGGCGCATACACAGGCGGCTCTGCCTCTGGCTCCATCGGTGGCATCTCTGGAATCTCGACTGGTGGCATAGGAATCTGAGGCTCTAAATCCTCCCACTGCGGAAGATCAACCATATCAGGAATATCAAACATCGGAAACTCTAATGGTGGAATATCTGGTATCTCTGGCTCAACGTATGGAAAATAATCTGCAAAACCTGGTACCTCCGGGGGAAGTGGTATCTCTGGTGCTGGCTCAGGTGGCAATGGAGGTAAGATCTGCTCTGACACTGGGGCTACTACCTGTGCATCCACTGGATCTGTCTCGGTCCTCTCCGTAGATGATGATAAAGAAGCCATCTAATATACATAAAAATAATAACACAAAACAATCAAATCACAATCCTATAACTCATAACTTCTAATCACATAGACAAACAATCCTAACACTCTTACTCTCATCCTATCTTATTTTCCTATCTTATCTTAACCCTAACATTCTTGTTTTCCAAGGTCAATCCTAAGCTCTGATGCCAACTATAACACCCTCCAAATCCGGGGTATAGATTTGGGGCATTATTAACAACAATTACCAACTATACCTGTACAAGCGGAATATTAATATAATAATTACCCCGAATTATCACTACTCAGGATCTTTTAAGGGTTGAGTTTGGAAACAAGAATCATGCACTACACTTTATTACAAACCCAACTAAATAAAACCTGTCTCAAGAACTCTCTTTATTACAAAACTTTATTCTATCTACAGTTTCACTACGCAATCTTTTATTCAAACTACACAAAACTTTTATTCAACCCAACATTACTACTTATCCTGCTACACCTGATCTGGCAATTCAAAGCTCTCTTCGGGAATAGGAAGGAACACTCTTGGTATAAGAGGGTCCCGCTGCTTGACTCGCTTCTTGACTATGCGGGTCCTGATGGGTTTCATTCTCTACCTTAACTGTAAAACAATAGGAGTGACAATAAAAGAAATGAGCCAAAATTGCTCAACAAGCCTGCAACAATATATATATATATATATATATTATAAAGAGAGAGAAATAAATGAACCAATAAGCTGCTGGTTTGAACAACCATCTGTATCTGTATATGATAATAATTTGCCAATGATGGCGAGTGCCAAATGAACAAGACTGGAAACAAGAACCAACATATGCACTATAATCTGCTGATCAGTCAGAATATAGTGCGGATCTATACCCAACTGCATAGACCCAACCAACATAAGGAGTACTCAGGCAACTATGGCCTATTAATTAATGGTCTGGGAAAAACCCAGCCTTTATAGTAACCATCCAGTCCAAGGCTGAGCATCCGGAACAATCGGTATGCTATTGATATATCCCAACACCAGGATATACCAGAATATATGTAGGGTAAAAGAATTGAAATATGAACAGGGAATTCAATAAATTGGGTAAATTAAGAATTGAAATGAAACTGGAACAAGTAATAATAAATGGACAACAGTGTATATGAACAATAATTATCAAAGAGAATTGATATGATAGAAAAGAAATATAATTCACTATTCTGAATTTAGAATAGGGGAAAAACTTGCCTTGTGCGTACTTAACCTGGTTTAATTCACTGCCTTCTGACCCTAGCTTGCTCTGCCTTGTTAACACTGAACAAATCATGGAAATATAGGTGTTTAGATAACTTACTATATACGTGTATCTTGAATTGATATCACGCAACCTTATCAGTCTACCCATGCGTTTCTATCTGACTCGCATATATATACATATATTTACACAACACATTTATGCACATAATCACATATAACACGTAACACGTAAAGCACACAATTAATTTCTAGATTTATAATTATTTTTAGAATCAATTCTAGGCTTATACCTGCATAACTAGTCTTATCTGATTTTATTATAATTTTTCGGGATTTATTCGGCTCAATTATATCCCTACTAGGACCTACGAACTATCAATTATCACCAAACCACTCTTTTTCAGAATAAATTATAACTTACAACCATTTTTATTGGATTTGTCTCATTTTTCTGAGTCTAGGGGTCTTCGTTTCACTTAAATCGGACTAACGGTTGAATTGTTATGAATTAAACACTGATAATTCAATTTATTATTCAATATAGATAATTAATACAACCTTTTAAATCCTAAAATAATTTTTAAATAATTATTTAATAAAAAAATCAAAGTCAAAAATAATTTTTTTATAATTTTTGGAGTTAAACCGAAGAAGTTACGATTTATTGAAAATTATGTGATTAATTATTGAAATAATTAATCACTTAATAAATAAATAACTAATAAATAATTAATAGATAATTATTTACTAATTTAAAATAATTAATCCCTAATTATTAGGATTAATCACAATTTATTACAAATATTTACAACTCATCGTTATTTATTTGATTAGATCGATTATTTACAAATAATCAATCAACTTAATTAACCGATACGCTATTTATCGAATAACTACGAATTACTCAAATTATAAACCAACTCAACGATTAATCACTCGTATAAATACGAGCTACACACTATTCTCGAATATTACCGAACTAATATATTATTATTGGAATTTAAACGATTCGTTAATCAATTAATTATCAGTATTTAATTATATGATACAAATAATCACTACAATATTATTCGAATAACTATCGCTCGAATAATAATTCTCATTATCGAATCATTACTCGTAATAATAACTAATTATCGAATTATTAATCATATTATTTAATTATTTTTAATCCTTATTTATTAATTAATTACCTAATTATTAATTAATTACCTAATTATTAATTAATTAGATAACTAATAAATAATTAGATAAATAATTAAATAATTAATTAAATAATTAAATTCGAATTTATAAATTAATAAAATAATTTAGAAATTAATAATACTATTTTTTCAGAATATAAAACTAATTTTTAATTAATTATTAGAATTAATAAAATGATTTTCTGATTTATAAAATATAAATTAAATAATAGAAAATCCAGAAACAAAAATCTGGAAATGGTTTCAGGGTTGAGGGGATCAAACCCGGGTCGTTTCCGGGTTGCAAACCGGGTCGTCCCCAACCCAATCGGGTCGGGAAGAACACCGCCCTGCACCCAGAATTCGACACCGGCGGAAATTTCCGGCGAACCAAACGAAGGGCAACCAACACGATTCCAGGCTCGTTCAGCTGCGTTTTTGTTCGATAATCAAGCCCAGCATCTCCCCTCGTCCACCTCCTTCTTCGTTTCGACGTCCCGACGCCGCAACCACAAGAACAGCCGCCATCGACGGCGGTTCTCCGGCAATACCAAAAACAACACCAACAGACTCAAACCCGGTGTCAATCGACTCCATAATCGACGATCTAAACGCTCGTGGTAACGAAATCATCAAACAACAATCAGAAAATCAAACCCGAATTTAAGAATTAAACCCGAAAATACAAATCAAAAATCAAGAAATCAAACAACAAAAACGGTTACATAATCATAAACTACGAATCACCAGCTTCAATTTGACTACTTACATGAACGATTTGGACTCCGGAATCACCCTCAAATTCGCGATTGATTCTGCTGCTGTTCTTCACAAAACCCTAACCCTAATCCCCTTTCTTTTTCTTTTTATTTTTTTCTTCTGATTTTTAATTATAATTAACTGATTTAATTAATAGTAATTTAGGTATTTATATTTATGAAAATAATACCCCTAAGTAAAATTAAGGGGCTAATTATACTCCTAATAAAAATATTTGGCCCCAATTTTTATAATTTTTGGGTATTAATAATGAATTTTTAAATATCCAATAAATACAAAATAAATACTAAAAATTCCCAAAAATTGTAAAAAATACAAAAATACAAAGAAAAATGATATATGATAATTTCATAATCATATAAAAATAAAAATGTGATTTTTGTGGGGTTTTTGGTACCCGAAGGGGTCCGGAAAAAGTCGTTTTTCGCGAAAAAGGTCAATTTGTAAAACGTCTAAGGGTTCAGAATAGCGATACGGTATAGGGCATTTTTGGCAAAATAGGGCCAATGATTTTGTTTGAAATACGGGCTTTTAAAACATAGTTTTGAGCTGTACAGGTTTTGATATAATATATATAACTGACGATAGAACGCTCAATAAATATCCAAAACACGTTTGGATCAAAACAACCAACACATAACACATAGCAGTTAGGGTTCAACGACTTAACACATTTAATCACATAATAATACACATAATTTATTATTATTATAATATAATACAAGCGTAATTCCTCGGTCGTTACAGTAGTTACAGGAAAGGAAGCAAGAGATAAATCTGGATTGGGTAGTGCTGATGAAAGAAGAGTACAGAACACAACCAATGATCCAACTTCCTTAAGTGAACCAGGTGTTGGAGCAACTCCTGAAAGATTGAATCAGCTTGAATCTGTACAGATGGTTTATCATACCTTCTTGAAAGAACACATCATGTTATATTTCATGACAGATGGAAGGGTTTACCATATTAGGCAGAATGCTATACCACTGAAGTATTATGAGGAACTAGAACATGTTCTATTTCTACTTCAAGTGAAGAACAGATTAACAGATAGTGCTGCAAATTATTTGAAGACTCAAATTCGGAGACAGAAGAAGCTTTATTCTGTAAAGTCTGACAGCACATATTGTCCAAAGTACAGAGATCACAAGGGTGATATTGTCGAGATGAAGCCTAACTCTGCTAAGATTATAACTACCTTTCTGGGTTATAAGGCTGTAGAATTCAATCTTGAGTCTGACAAGTCATATTTGATCAGACTAGATCAGGAGATAAGGAAAGCTAAAATAAATGATCTCAGGGCTGCTATCTTTCAAATTGGTGAAGATACAGTTGAATTAAAGAATGTTAAAATGAGAATGATTGATGAACTCAAATATGTTGAGAGATGTTTGTTAAAGAACTATCTCAGAACAACTCCTGACATTGAAGAAATCAGAAATTGAAGCCAAGTCAAGATCTACAACTGCTTAAATTCTGATATGTATACAGACTAAAGTTGTTATTAGAAGTTAAAGTTGGTAAAGCTTTAAGGACTGTAAGTTGTAGTTATCTAGTCAAATTCTCATGCATTTGTACTTATTGTTTTTGACATCATCAAATATCTGTTAAACTTGTATATTATGATAATTTACAAGTTGGGGGAGATTGTTAGATATATTTGATAATGTCATGTCTAATATGATTTGTGTTTAGTTTTCAGATCTTACTTAAACAGGACAAATCAGTACTTAACTGGAAATCAGCACTTATACTGAAGTCAGAACTTAAGTTATCAGAACTTAAGGTTCAGAAGATATTTATCAGGAGATAATATCAGGACTCAAGGTGACTTTCAGATAAGGAAGGCGGCTGATTGAAAGGAAAGAAGATCAAGACAAACGCAAGAAAGATATGCATGAAGAAGGAATTCTATGAAGAATAGAATACTTGGAAGAAAAGATATCTGATTGATATATTTTAGGAAGCAGAATTATATTCCATATCAATTAGTGATTATCTTGTAACTGTGTAGTATATAAACACAGACATAGGGTTTACACTAAAAGTGTTATCATAATCGAGAATAATATTCATTGTAACCCTAGCAGCTCTCGTGATATTTTGTTCATCACTCAGAGAGGACAGTTCTACATTGTAACAAAGTTTAATAAAATTTGTTTTATGTTATTTGTGTTCTTTGAATTCGATTTGATTGTGCTATACACTGTATTCAACCCCCCTTCTACAGTGTGTGTGACCTAACATATAGTTCCTCAGTTTTTCTCTGTTCCAGAACCAAGAATCGGGGTACATTGCTCTTACATGGACTGATAGGATGAGGTTGATGTCCCTATCAGTAAAAATGTCCTTTGATAGCTCAATATCCCAATCGTTACCATCTGTCCTCATGAGAGAAGAAACTGTTTTACCAGATAAAGCTTCGTGCCTTGTTTCGATATATGGATTAGCAATACATGGCAGCCAGGGGTCTTCTGTTACAGAAACTTTATTACCATTACCAACATAATGAGCAACTCTCTTTTTAATTACATATGGGCTTCTAATATACTCCTCCATATGTAGCTCGGGTTGTTACCCAATTTCGCAGTGAGAAAAGATCCATTTGGATAATATCTAGCTTTAAAAATTTAACTGGCTAGACTATTTTGGTTTGTAACCAACCTCCAAGCTTGTCTTCCCAGCTGTGCCTCGTTAAACTCATACAGATGTCTGAACCCCATGCCCCCATTTTTCTTACTTCTACACATACGATCCCAAATCATCCACCTTATACCACCTTCGGCTTTCGATGAATTCTTCCACCAAAATTTTGCCATCATCTTTTCTATATCTGCACAGAGAGTCTTGGGCAACAAAAACATACTCATGGCAAAATTCGGGACTGATTGGGCTACTGTTTTGGGAAGCAACTCCTTCCCTCCTTGTGAAAGCAATTTTTTATCCCACCCATCAATACTATTTTTGACTTGATCCTTCAGATAGCCTAGTACTGCAGTTTTGATTTTGTCCAGGATGTTCGGTAGTGTAACACCCCCTTCTTAAAATAGAAGGAGATATTACCTATAATCCATAAACCTGCAAACAGAGTACTAATATATCTTTAAACAAAAATTAAACAGTCTAAAATCTTCAAAATAATATTAAATCTTCAAACTGTCTAAATCAATAATATAAATTCCGAATTCTCTAAATAAATAATTAAGTCTAACTAATGATAAAATTCTGAAATCCTAATCAACGAAATGGGGTAGCTCTCCATCACACAATCCCAGATTCCCCTAAGCACCTGCTAGAAAAAGAATACGACATGAGTCAAACGCCCAGTACGGATTTGGAATACAGTTTACAAAACAAAGAGATCATAAATAAATAATCTGCAATTTATAATAAATCAACCATTTTTAAAATAAGTAAGGCTGAAGCAATGAGGGCTAGGATATTTCATACCGAGATCAAGACAGATACAAATACACACATCATAGGGTACCTAATGCGTGCAACAGAATGGATAACGTGTACGACATATACAACGTCACCATAAATCAAATCACAAATCAAATTCTGGGTGCACCCACGTATCCCGAACAAATATCAAATGCGCAAAAGTTCCTCCCAAGAGCTAACAGAAGGATACGCCGTGACCAATCACACTGTCACGGAAGTGTCATGTCACTGGTGCCGCAATGACATGGCTGTAGTACCCCTACAGCTCGTTAACTCGGTATACCCTATATCTCTAAGTGTTCAAATAAAAATATTCTTGAAAATTTAAAATCACCTGAGACAATTAATTTAAATTTCCAAAACAGAGGGTGTCATAGATAAATTTTGAAAACCGCATAAACAAATATTTAAAATTTCAAAAACCAATTTTTCAAAACAATTTTCGGAAGTCAAAAAAAGTCAAATCAAATTTTGAATGAGCAGGATACAGAAGAACTGAACGAATCAAATATTTCTAAATGCTAAGAGGAGTAGCGCTGAATAAAAAGGGGACAAAATCCGTACCTTAAATATCGCAGCTAAAATACTAATAAAATCCAGACACGATCCTCTAAATTCCAAGGCCCCGATCTAGATAACAGAATTAATTATATTAATTGGTATGCATTCATTTAATTTATTCAGCCACCACGAGCAATCCTCACTATTAAATATTTATAAACTTTATTTTTGCAACTAATATTATTATTCGAGGCTCTAGTATAATATAAGCAACCAAATTAAGAAAATGACTGTTATGCATCACATGACCATAAACTTCACTTTGACCAATAAACAATTGCTTTGAGATTTATATAATAAGAAATTATTATATAATAAAATATAGCAGCTAGTTTTAGATGTCCATCATAGCTTCCATATGACCTTGACATTAGGTGAAATACAGAGACCATATGCATGCACAATAATATATATATATATATATATATATATATATATATAAAATTGAACCTAACTAATTACGTAGAGCAACTAAAGATATTACTTATTTTATTAACTTAAAGTCAAAAACATGAATTAGGCTAAAGTATAAAAATTGAATTAAAACAAAATTACATTGGAATTAAGAGACATGGTCATGGACAAGGAAAACAGAGCAATAACCACATGTACTGGGATTACTAGAGCTAGTACACTAGTAATTAATATTTTAATTATAAACATAAACCATATATTTAGTGATACATAAATCCAGTGATGGATTATACTTAACCACATACGTAAATAAAATATATTAAGAATTAACATATAAAAAATGTCAAACTAATTTCAATTAATAAATCGTAAACATAATTTTAAAAGTAAATAACACACAACACAACATAAGACTTATATGTAATTGTTGACTTCATGCAGGTTAGTAAAACAATTAGCATACCATCATGGAGTTAAATATTATAAATTTTTATTTCATAGAAGAATCATGTATATAAATATTATATAACAAAAGGGAGCAACAAGTAACAAAGTATGACTAAATTTTGAATGTAAAACTCAGAAGATGAAATTAATGTATTTGACACAGATAACACATGCCATATATATATATATATATATATATATTAATTGTTAACTTAACACACCAATGCATACAAATAAGTAGTTAAAGAATACCTTCTTGATTTTACCAAAAAGATGATCTCTAATGTCCTCTTCTCTCTGTTATGCTCTCTCTCTCTTTGCGGCTCTAATAACAATCCCACTAATATGGTTTTAACATTAGGGTTGATATAATATTTATATGCACGACTGGGTCATAACAAACCGATTTCTATTATAATTAGAAATTTAAGTTTATATCCAACTCTCTTTTAAAATAGATTTTATTATTATTATTATTATTATTATTATTATTATTATTATTACTACTACTGTAACACCCCCAGATCCGGGGTCAGGGATCCGGGTCGTCACGGTCTTTCTTTCCACAATATCACTTCACTTAATTAATAATAAATAACCCTATGCTGTGACCCCACACTAACACACACCACAACCCGTTATAGTCTCAGAGATGAAATTGAAATAAGTACAAGTCCTTGAATCCACAATTAAAAGTTATTACAACCCAAAATGATTACTTGATAAATTTACAGTTAATTACCATTATCTGCCACAAGTTATAATTATACATAATTAATTCTCAAAAGTAGAATGCCTGATCTACCAATAGATCTACCTCTGCAGCTATAGCAGCTACAACATCAACGGGAAGACGCGGGACGCTTCCCACGCGCTTGCGCTGGGTCTGCTGGAGTCTGGCCATCTTTCCTAACTGTTGTTGTGTGATGAAGAAATAAAGCAAGAGTGAGCCTTACAGCTCGCAAGATAATATATTGCGATAACAATAATACAAGTATCTAAATGGATACTTACTAGAATCTTTTATCATGTGTAAGATAATTACTTACTAGATATAAGTTTTAAAAGAAGATGAAGTTACCAATTACTTCACTATACTTATACCATTTTTAGAAATCTACTTGAACTACTACTGTTCAAAGTATAATAAGATTCACGAGGTCATCCCATAGATGAGACCACAAATAAAACTTGAAAATATTTGATCTTTGAAATATTTTGAAAAGAAATGAAGTTACGAGATACTTCATTCAATGGATACACCAATAAAACTGTTTGACCCTGTCAATGCTTCGGCAACCACCCATTAGTAGCCTTTCGATCGAAATGCTACGGGTAGTGTTGCAGAATTATCCAAATGGATGATGAACTCATTACGGGAGTTTGCCGCGCCAGGAAGACCACTTACGATGATCAGTCGTAGTAGTACAACCCCACCATTTTCTACATGTAGAGGAGAACCTGTCGGATTTACTTGTCAACCGAACACTGAATTCCTAAGGAATGGACCGCCTTAGCGGAACTTCCAGGCCATTTGGGCCAATATAATAATACGGCTGGGCCGGCGCTACTCGGCCACTTACGCCACTCCTAGTTCAGATGAAATCCATGACTCTGAAACGTAAAGCTTGTCCCCACTTTCCCCAAGTAGAAACTTGTTGATACGGCTCCACCAAGAAGTCGTATCTAGTTGGAAAGGAAAACTCACCGATATTTCCCAGGCGATGCCTGTTAATGAATTAACTTGTTCCAAGAATTTTACTTCCCGAGTATTGGGTAAGTAATCAAAAACTCTTTTATCAAGACAGCAACCTTGTTGCGAATATAAAACACACCACAGAGCCGGATCCCTCAGGTTTTGAGCGAGTATTTAAATCCCCTTCGAAAGGAGGATCTTAAATATAAAAATGAGTTTTGGGATCCGCTCTAACTTTTTAAAAATCATTTTAAAGACTCGAAAACACTTTAAAGAGTGTTTGGAATAATGCTGATTTAATAAAGTAAATCAGTCTCAATAAAAAGAAATATCTGGATATTATTACTTAAATAATATTCCCATAAAGAGTAATTGAGGTAGAAGTTGGAAAACTTATACTTGAAATGAATAGTAAATAATCAAAGATATACTTATACGAAAGTAATATCTTTATTTGAATATCAAAAGTAAGTTTGATTATCGAACATTATTCTTTAATAAATAAAGAATATTAATAAATAATAAGCGGAGTCATAATACCTCGAATGGATATTATAAATAATATTCGTTAAATAAAATAAAGGAGTCATACATCCTCAAATGAATATCCAAGTAATATTCAATAAATAATATAAAGGAGTCATAAGTCCTCGAATGAATATTCAAGATAATATTCATTAATAAAATAAAGTTATCGAATAAACCTTATTCGATTAATAGTTTTGAAAACTATTACCATATATAAAAAAATATATATATATATATATAAAATCTACTCGGGATCCTCGACTCCCGGTTTTAGAAAATGCTTTTACCTTTGGGTCCCTATACTAAGGGTATATGCAAATTACCGCTATTCTCTAGCATAGGTATTATCAACTGAACCAACAGATATATATGGCAAGAATACGAAACAGGCATACATATATATACCATATCAGCATGCTACAATATATCGCAAGAATTTGCTAATATAACCATCATGCATCTACTACAAGATAATGCATATACAAGCGTATACATCACAACAACAGTATAACGGATAGAAAACTTGCCTCAACGACTGGGGGTGATAAAAGGCTCGGGACGAGTCTGGTAACCTATAAACAACAAGTAAGTTGGAATTAAACCAAAGTCACTTGTAAATCTATACTTTAACCAACTTAGACTCTAACGCTCGTTTTGCGCTCACTGATTCTCTTAAGTCACTCGAGTACCCTCGGCTCCACCATTTTTAATAAATTAACCATTACGAGTTTTAAGGCGATTCCTTCGCGAGTGTCTTACCAACTGCCTAACACTCTTACCATAATTGTTTCATGCATTAATTAACCCTTTTTGGTCTTTAACCTATGTTTCAAAGTAAGGCAAGGGGAAAAGTTTCATTCGCGAAACTCCGTTACTTGAAACGGTCGTTTCTCTTAAACCGTATATCGGAATCAAACGAACTACATATCAAAACGAAGCTCGTAACATGAACTATCTAAACATGGCAATGGTCAAAATCTAGCAGGGGGTTCTCGGGTCCTAATGTTATGAACAAAAGCAGTCTAAAGTAAATCGGACATTACGACGGCTATGTTTACGCGATTTCCAAATTTTAAACCATTCAAAAACCATCACAATTCAACCTCAACCCATTCATACAACCAAAGTCCATCCTTATCACATCATAACAGCCCCAATCAATTCAATATTAACATTTATACTTATGCCTAAGCTTGAATTTAACTATACTTAAGTTCTTTTAACCAAAACAACAAGATTCACCATTCCATTTCACTACCATTCCAACCCAAACTCTAAACCACAAGCATTAAGCTACTTTATCACCATAATAATCAAAATTATCTTATTATACAAATTAATCTAAGGTTTGGAGATGATATACCTTCCTTGAAGTGGTGGGAGTAGCTAGGAAGCCTTAAGAAGCCTTGAGAAGTCTTAGGGATGCTTGGATCTTAAAGGAAAACAAGAAAAATTCAAGTTAAAACTTTGAAATCACTATTCATTGTCTTCTTCATTGATTAATTGAAGAAGATTGAGAATGAATGGGGTGCTTAAACTCATGATATAGCAATAACTATGCATAAGTATGACTAGGGAATTATCTTACCAATTTAGGAAGCCTTGAACTTGAATTTTGAAAATTTCTTTCTTTAAAAAGTGGAAAAGCCGAGAGCAAGTTCTTGGTTGAATGAGAGAAATGATTTTGTGTTTTGATGAAAATGATTTGTTTGGCTTGGTTGATTTGGTTTTGTTTTTGTTTTAGTTAATTACCTTTTTAACCTTGATTTTGTGTGGTTAATATTCCACCACATTTCCTTCCTTCCCATGTCATGCTTATGTCATGCTATGATGTCATCTTTCCCTCCTTGTCCTCTTCTCATTGGTTGGGTGACATCATCCTCTCTAATCCCTTTGATTAACTTCCTAATTGTTTACCTAATGACCGCTGATCTGTTATACGGTTCGCTTAACTTTCGTTTTTGTTTATTGTTTAAGGGATCATACCCGGGATCTTATTACTTAGGTTCCCTTAACCTTTCTCAATATATTATATTCCTTTTATGATCCTCTCTTATAATCCTTTAATTTAAATCCTTTTTATCTTGTTACCTTATACTCAATTCTTTCCGTATCTAGTGGATTTCCGGGAAAAATCAAAGTGTTCGGTATTGGATTCTGACGATCTTTACATACACTTATATACCATATAAAGTACTAATAAAATCTCAGAATATCCATACCAGAACCCCTACATAGTGTGGCATGAAAAGTTTTATCATTCAGCATAATCTGCAAAATCACTATTCATAAGGGTTTCAAAAATTTCCAAAAATTGGGGTTATTACAGTCTCCCCTTCTTAAAAGGATTCCGTCCCGGAATCAGATAGAAAATGAATAGGGATACTTTCTTAGCATTGCACTTTCTAACTCTCGAGTAAATTTTCCCACATTGTGGTTCTACCACCAAACTCTGCCTAGTTTGATAACCCTTCTCCTAAGCACTTGTTCCTTTTCACTCTATAACCCTTCCTGGTTGCTCCATATAGGTTACGTCGGGTTGCATGTCTATGCGCTCATATGCCCCTATTTATCTGGCATCCGAATTACACTTTCTTAACATTGATACGTGGAACACGTTATGAACTTGCTACATGTTCGGGGGTAGGGCTAGCTCATATGCTCACTTCCCAATATGTCTTAATACCTCAAAGGGTCCAACAATTCGTGGGCTTAGCTTTCCTTTCTTTCCGAACCTCATCCATCCTTTCCAAGGGGATACCTATAACAACACTAGGTCCCCTACTTCCTATTCCTTGTCCTTTCGTGTCAAATCAACATACTTCGTGTTCCCATCTTGGACTACTACCAGCCGTCCTCTGATTAGATCTATTATATCCTTGGTCCTTTGGACTACTGCGGGTCCGAGCATCTTGCGCTCTACAACTTCATCCTAACATAAGGGAGATCGACATTATCTTCCCTCAAGGATCTCATAAGGCGACATCTCGATAATGACATATGATCTATTGTCGTAAGAAACTCAATCCATGTTAAGTGATCATTCCAATTTCTTTCAAGTCTATTGCACAGACTCTCATTATAACTTTTAGCATTAGAGCTTTTGCTTCTCAATACCCATTCTTTTCCAGTTCGTAATCGCTACTACCTTCCATTCCTAATATTATACTGGTTATACTTCTGCTCGTTAGCGTTCTATAACCTTTTAATAACCACGTCAACCTTAGTATCAATACGCGTTAGAATCGGAATACCACTGTACTGATACTACTTCCTTTAGCTGCTTCCATCTTCGAAAGCTTGGTCCTTCATATAGAAGTAAAAGAATTTATTGAGAGATCACTATGATCATGAACACTTGTTATATCGCATAGTTAGTACAGAAGGTGGCCAGCCTTTAGTACTTGACAAGCAATTAAACAATAGATGGTATCCTACTCGGCTTCTATCACACAGATAGATAGTCATTCGGCAATACCTCCCCTTCTGGAAGGGTTGTTCTTCTCAGCTTACATGAAATGAAAAGAAGAGAAAAGAACGAATTGAAGAGAATTGTATATATGAAAAAAATATACTGCCACAAAATATCTGGCTTGGAACCTACCTCTGAACTATAGAGGTTTGTCATAGGAGAATAAAACATATATGTATTTATATCAACATCAAGTATTATAGCATCGTATTTCACATGCCTAAATATTTTTGCTATTTCTTCCATCATTCTATGGACCCATGCTCTTCCTCGAGCTTATACACAATCACCTTTGAAACTCCCTCGACAATGAAAATCGAATCTGGGATCTCATTCTAGACATCATCGTTACTAGAATTCTATGATTGCATCGCAACCTTCCTCGTATAGTAATACGACTCTCTATTGATAAGAAGGAATAAATATTCAATAGGTAGATACTCTACTTAATTAGTCTATCAATGATAACTTATACACTACCACGACCCGATTAGTGGTAGTCAATCTCAACATCCATTCCAATACAACTCTCATGGTTATAATCAGCTCATTACTCGCAGAATCATTGCTGCCTTACTATGGTCCACCACTAACCTACTGTCATCATTCACTTTCCATGAAATCTTAATATCTAACCATACGGAGTCCATATATGTCGTATAAAATTCTTCTAAGGAGGTAACATAATCACCATTCATGATTCATGAAGAACACTCCTGATCCTGACATACATACGTGACATGAAGCAGATAAAATTACAGAAGAGTTTCAGTCAAAGCAACGATAGCAAGTTAATACCATTCTTAATCATATGCCTTCAATAGAAGAAAACATGGTCCTGGCTTATCTCAAGATAGTATCTTCTGAGATAGATAGCCCGCTCATGGCGATTACACGAATTAAACCTTTACCAACTACTATTACGGTTGGGTATTGCACAGTCATCAGAAGGAATGTCAATCTTCCAAACCATAATACAACCTTCATAGCTTTAACCATCATCACTGTTTTTCTTTGGCACAAGCGCCTATAATTATCCTCTTACCTTTAAAGTATCGGCCACCTCTTTGGCCTTTCCTGATAGTAAAATTTCCTTACAGTCAATGTCATTTTAACCACCTCCAAATAAATTTTCTACCTCATTTCAATCACTGCTTATGTGAAGATGTTTTCCTTAAAATCTAGTGAGTAAAAAAAATCACTATTTTCTATAAGTTATTGCCTCAGTCTTGAGAGGTTAATCACTATCGCGACTGACTCTCGATCGTACTTAGAACATCTTTTATCTTAGGTCCTAATTTCCCTGAACAATTTCGACCTTTACTGGTTTGATCCATACTTTCTCGTGATTTAACATGTACCCCACTTGGCATCATTATAATTACGTCATATTTCCTTTATCAACATTTCTATTCTTGAGAATTTTGAATATTACCTTTCTCCTTGTAAAACCTCTAAGGTTATCCTTGAATCGTTCCTCATGAATTCCCTAGATACAGGGCATATCAAGATACCATTTATTAATACCAGAATCATTGTCTACATACTTCTGAAAAATTTCTCCACTGATCCTTAAAGGTTGTTATTACCTTAATCCTTTCCAATTCATACTGTCAAAACTCATGATGTCCCTATTAAGGGTGAAATGCCAACCTTTATGCATTCCCCTAGGATTCATTTTAAGTTACCGATGTTCTATCCTTAATTCCACCTTTAAAAAGGTACATGCATCCTTCCATGGATAAATCAAGTCATATATCCCTGATAAGGGTATCTTATTCAATCATTTCCACCTCGATAGTCTATACCGAATTTCACAATAGCATCCTTATTCAAGTTAAGGTCAATCCACATGGCCTCCAAAAGATAAAAATGGTTATCCGCTTTTCTTGCCTAATTTGGTAATGATAACAAGGATGTTCTGGAAGATATTGGTCGTGTTCAACGCGAACTTCTTCTTAATAATTCCTTATTTACTTTTGTTGTTTATCTCAACAGTCATCTCAATATTGGGATATCTTTCATACCTGGCGTCTCCCTTTCTGGGTATCATGCCACCGGTCTTACACTTCACATTCTTGAAGGTTACTTCCTTCATCCAATTTTCCTAATTTCTTACTTCCTTGTCTCCTCGGTCTATCTGCGTCTCATTATTTATCCTTCGAACTATCTCAAGGTTTCCTCGAATCCTCCCAACTTACAGGGGATAAAATATATGTATCTCTTATGCCTTCAACCATCAATTTTAACTCATGGTGAATCACCCTCATCCTGACGATTACATACTTTTCTATTTCTATTGCTACGAATCTTTAGGGTTTCCTCATACCCAACTCCCTTATCATTCCTCAAACTCTATTGCCGTTATATTCCTTTCCACTTCAATTTCTTTTTATTTTCCTTTCTCTTATCATATTTCATGAACCAACACAACATAAGCATTGATTTCAAACATCCCGTCATTCTGGATTCGTGCCCTTAGAACGAATCTTGACAACTTTTATAACTTAGATTCATAATTCATCATACTCTTCTGCCTTTGTTCTGGCTCTAAAGCTTTTACACTATCTCCATAACCTTGGGAAATACTTTCCTGAAAACAATTGACTGAACTTAAATCAGTTTATTATAATCTCTTGCTCCGTGCCTTCCTTTGCCTTTCACCAGCGGGTGGTCTCTCTCTTAGGAGGGTAAGTGACAAAAACAGTCTTTTATGGTTCGTCAATCATTTAGAATCTCAAATGATTCTTATATTTCCTTTAGCCAGGCTCTTGCCTCGACTGGGTCAGCTTGTTCCTTGGAACTCTGAGAGCTTAGCGACTTAAAAGTCCTGAAAGAATTTCTCACCGCATTGTTTCCTCAGGGTGGTGGTTGGGGATAATAGTCTAAGTTATGTCTAGACAGGTCCATAAATTGTCGTATAGGAGTACCATCTCGGGTCTCCTTTCCTTACTCGACTTTCTGTTTCCTTAGTATGAAATGTTTCAACCTTCTCCCATAATCAGGGTTATCTTATACATTAAAAACCTTGTTTTCCACTCTATTATGTTATGGGTTCTTTCTTTCTTGATGGCAACCTCCCTGACTATCACATTCAGGGTTTGCCCTAAATCTTATTCCTCAAACTATGGCTCTCATCTAAGTTCTCATCCTTAAGCTCTTGAAATTTTGGAACCCAATTTCTGTAGGAACACCTCACTATCCCCTTATCATCTTTCTCGGTGTGGATCTCTTCTCCAGTCATTGACTCTCTGCCTTCATTCATCACTTTTTCTGGCACAATATGTTCTTTTCCAAAAATTCGGTCTGTATTGCAATCTCAAACAGCTTTTCGGTACCGGCTCCGGTTACCTTCATATCTATTTCCATTTTCTCAAAATCTCTTATCAACTCTCCCAAAGACATTATCATCTTGAGTCTCTCCTTTACACTAAGGGCATCAGCCACCACATGGGCTTTCCCCGAATGATACAGAATCTCCCAATCATAATTCTTGATTAGCTCTAACCGCCTCCTCGGGCGTATGTTGAGCTCTTTCTACGTAAAAATGTACTAGAGCTCCTATGGTTTGTGAATCTCTCACTTCTCTCCATACAAGTAGTGCCTCAAATCTTTAGGGCAAAACTATTGCCATGAGCCCAAGCTCATGTGTGGGGATATCGAATTTTATATTCCCTTAATTGTCTTGACGCGTACGCGATTACCTTGCTGTGCTGTATAAGAAGCACCCTAATTCCTTATGCGAAGCGTCACTACACTTCACAAAATCTCATTTTCCATCCGGCAACGCCAACATAGGGAACATCACTGACCTTTGCTTCGGTTCTTAAAAGTTGTTCTCGCATTTCTCTGTCCAATCGAACTTCTCAGTCTTACGAGTAAGCCGCGTTAAAGGGGGCTACTATCTTTACAAACTTGAACGAACCTCCGGTAGTGATCGACCAATCCTACCTCTGGTAGTCGACCTAACCATGGTCATCAATTCATCAGTGGTCCTTTATTCATTCTTGTCAGGATCCTCCATGGGATCCTCCTCAGCAACTATCCCTTCTAGGACAACATCCTCAACCGCTACATCCTCAATATGAACATCATCCGATCCCACGTTAGGACGCTCTATCGGATCCATAATCTGATCTCCAATAAGTAATAAAACATCCTCATGTTGATGCTCCTGAACCTCAGGGTTCGGAGTCCCGCTACCATATACGATAACGAACTACGCTTCTATCACGATATTTATAAGGGTTCCCATAAGGGTTTTAACTGTCAGTACTACGTTAGGTAGCCCGACTATGAACTTGGCAAGAGTTCTTATTATCTTAGTTATTATCTTAACGTCACATCATCTCTGAGGTTTATAACGCTTAGCTCTGATACCATTTCTGTAACACCCCCAGATCCGGGGTCAGGGATCCGGGTCGTCACGGTCTTTCTTTCCACAATATCACTTCACTTAATTAATAATAAATAACCCTATGCTGTGACCCCACACTAACACACACCACAACCCGTTATAGTCTCAGAGATGAAATTGAAATAAGTACAAGTCCTTGAATCCACAATTAAAAGTTATTACAACCCAAAATGATTACTTCATAAATTTACAGTTAATTGCCATTATCTGCCACAAGTTATAATTATACATAATTAATTCTCAAAAGTAGAATGCCTGATCTACCAATAGATCTACCTCTGCAGCTATAGCAGCTACAACATCAACGGGAAGACGCGGGACGCTTCCCACGCGCTTGCGCTGGGTCTGCTGGAGTCTGGCCATCTTTCCTAACTGTTGTTGTGTGATGAAGAAATAAAGCAAGAGTGAGCCTTACAGCTGGCAAGATAATATATAGTGATAACAATAATACAAGTATCCAAATGGATACTTACTAGAATCTTTTATCATGTGTAAGATAATTACTTACCAGATATAAGTTTTAAAAGAAGATGAAGTTACCAATTACTTCACTATACTTATACCATTTTTAGAAATCTACTTGAACTACTACTGTTCAAAGTATAATAAGATTCACGAGGTCATCCCATAGATGAGACCACAAATAAAACTTGAAAATATTTGATCTTTGAAATATTTTGAAAAGAAATGAAGTTACGAGATACTTCATTCAATGGATACACCAATAAAACTGTTTGACCCTGTCAATGCTTCGGCAACCACCCATTAGTAGCCTTTCGATCGAAATGCTACGGGTAGTGTTGCAGAATTATCCAAATGGATGATGAACTCATTACGGGAGTTTGCCGCGCCAGGAAGACCACTTACGATGATCAGTCTTAGTAGTACAACCCCACCATTTTCTACATGTAGAGGAGAACCTGTCGGATTTACTTGTCAACCGAACACTGAACTCCTAAGGAATGGACCGCCTTAGCGGAACTTCCAAGCCATTTGGGCCAATATAATAATACGGCTGGGCCGGCGCTACTCGGCCACTTACGCCACTCCTAGTTCAAATGAAATCCATGACTCTGAAACGTAAAGCTTGTCCCCACTTTCCCCAAGTAGAAACTTGTTGATACGGCTCCACCAAGAAGTCGTATCTAGTTGGAAAGGAAAACTCACCGATATTTCCCAGGCGATGCCTGTTAATGGATTAACTTGTTCCAAGAATTTTACTTCCCGAGTATTGGGTAAGTAATCAAAAACTCTTTTATCAAGACAACAACCTTGTTGCGAATATAAAACACACCACAGAGCCGGATCCCTCAGGTTTTGAGCGAGTATTTAAATCCCCTTCGAAAGGAGGATCTTAAATATAAAAATGAATTTTGGGATCCGCTCTAACTTTTTAAAAATCATTTTAAAGACTCGAAAACACTTTAAAGAGTGTTTGGAATAATGCTGATTTAATAAAGTAAATCAGTCTCAATAAAAAGAAATATCTGGATATTATTACTTAAATAATATTCCCATAAAGAGTAATTGAGGTAGAAGTTGGAAAACTTATACTTGAAATGAATAGTAAATAATCAAAGATATACTTATACGAAAGTAATATCTTTATTTGAATATCAAAAGTAAGTTTGATTATCGAACATTATTCTTTAATAAATAAAGAATATTAATAAATAATAAGCGGAGTCATAATACCTTGAATGAATATTATAAATAATATTCATTAAATAAAATAAAGGAGTCATACATCCTCAAATGAATATCCAAGTAATATTCAATAAATAATATAAAGGAGTCATAAGTCCTCGAATGAATATTCAAGATAATATTCATTAATAAAATAAAGTTATCGAATAAACCTTATTCGATTAATAGTTTTGAAAACTATTACCATATATAAAAAAAAAATATATATATATAAAATCTACTCGGGATCCTCGACTCCCGGTTTTAGAAAATGCTTTTACCTTTGGGTCCCTATACTAAGGGTATATGCAAATTACCGCTATTCTCTAGCATAGGTATTATCAACTGAACCAACAGATATATATGGCAAGAATACGAAACAGGCATACATATATATACCATATCAGCATGCTACTATATATCGCAAGAATTTGCTAATATAACCATCATGCATCTACTACAAGATAATGCATATACAAGCGTATACATCACAACAACAGTATAACGGATAGAAAACTTGCCTCAACGACTGGGGGTGATAAAAGGCTCGGGACGAGTCTGGTAACCTATAAACAACAAGTAAGTTGGAATTAAACCAAAGTCACTTGTAAATCTATACTTTAACCAACTTAGACTCTAACGCTCGTTTTGCGCTCACTGATTCTCTTAAGTCACTCGAGTACCCTCGGCTCCACCATTTTTAATAAATTAACCATTACGAGTTTTAAGGCGATTCCTTCGCGAGTGTCTTACCAACTGCCTAACACTCTTACCATAATTGTTTCATGCATTAATTAACCCTTTTTGGTCTTTAACCTATGTTTCAAAGTAAGGCAAGGGGAAAAGTTTCATTCGCGAAACTCCGTTACTTGAAACGGTCGTTTCTCTTAAACCGTATATCGGAATCAAACGAACTACATATCAAAACGAAGCTCGTAACATGAACTATCTAAACATGGCAATGGTCAAAATCTAGCAGGGGGTTCTCGGGTCCTAATGTTATGAACAAAAGCAGTCTAAAGTAAATCGGACATTACGACGGCTATGTTTACGCGATTTCCAAATTTTAAACCATTCAAAAACCATCACAATTCAACCTCAACCCATTCATACAACCAAAGTCCATCCTTATAACATCATAACAGCCCCAATCAATTCAATATTAACATTTATACTTATGCCTAAGCTTGAATTTAACTATACTTAAGTTCTTTTAACCAAAACAACAAGATTCACCATTCCATTTCACTACCATTCCAACCCAAACTCTAAACCACAAGCATTAAGCTACTTTATCACCATAATAATCAAAATCATCTTATTATACAAATGAATCTAGGGTTTGGAGATGATATACCTTCCTTGAAGTGGTGGGAGTAGCTAGGAAGCCTTAAGAAGCCTTGAGAAGTCTTAGGGATGCTTGGATCTTAAAGGAAAACAAGAAAAATTCAAGTTAAAACTTTGAAATCACTATTCATTGTCTTCTTCATTGATTAATTGAAGAAGATTGAGAATGAATGGGGTGCTTAAACTCATGATATAGCAATAACTATGCATAAGTATGACTAGGGAATTATCTTACCAATTTAGGAAGCCTTGAACTTGAATTTTGAAAATTTCTTTCTTTAAAAAGTGGAAAAGCCGAGAGCAAGTTCTTGGTTGAATGAGAGAAATGATTTTGTGTTTTGATGAAAATGATTTGTTTGGCTTGGTTGATTTGGTTTTGTTTTTGTTTTAGTTAATTACCTTTTTAACCTTGATTTTGTGTGGTTAATATTCCACCACATTTCCTTCCTTCCCATGTCATGCTTATGTCATGCTATGATGTCATCTTTCCCTCCTTGTCCTCTTCTCATTGGTTGGGTGACATCATCCTCTCTAATCCCTTTGATTAACTTCCTAATTGTTTACCTAATGACCGCTGATCTGTTATACGGTTCGCTTAACTTTCGTTTTCGTTTATCGTTTAAGGGATCATACCCGGGATCTTATTACTTAGGTTCCCTTAACCTTTCTCAATATATTATATTCCTTTTATGATCCTCTCTTATAATCCTTTAATTTAAATCCTTTTTATCCTGTTACCTTATACTCAATTCTTTCCGTATCTAGTGGATTTCCGGGAAAAATCAAAGTGTTCGGTATTGGATTCTGACGATCTTTACATACACTTATATACCATATAAAGTACTAATAAAATCTCAGAATATCCATACCAGAACCCCTACATAGTGTGGCATGAAAAGTTTTCTCATTCAGCATAATCTGCAAAATCACTAATCATAAGGGTTTCAAAAATTTCCAAAAATTGGGGTTATTACAACTACTACTACTACTTTATCTAAAATATATAAAATTCACGTATATTACATATATACCCCCTTAAAAAGTATTCCGTCCCCGGAATCAAATGAAACTATATACTCGTAGCTGAATCGAACAAATGCAAATATTTCTCACGAATAGATTCTTCTAATTCCCAAGTAGCCTCTCTCTCCGAATGATTTTTCCACAAAACTTTCACAAACGGAATGGTGTTCTTTCTCAAAACTCGCTCCTCTCGAGCTAAGATACCCTCAGCTTCTTCCTCACAAGAAAGATCCTCTCTAATCTTATTCAATGGATATTGAACTACGTGTAATAGATGATATTTATAGCCCCTCAAAACAGACACATGAAACACATTAAGCACATGAGATAGTTATGGTGGCAACGCAACTCTATAAGATACTTCCCCAACTTTCTCCATAACATCAAAAGGTCCAATATATGTCGGACTAAGCTTTCCCTTCATACCAAAACGCTTCACACCCTTACTAGGAAACACCTTCAAGAACACATGATCACCTGGCTCAAATCCACCAAACTTCCGATATTGATCCGCATAACTCTTTTGACGTGATCGAGCTTCCTTCAAACTTTCTTTAACTTTCTCTACCTTCTCATTAGTGATTCTAACCAACTCTGGTCCTTCAATGACTCTCTCACCAACCTCATCCCAACAAGATGATGCCCTACACCTTCTACCATACAAAGCCTCAAATGGTGGCATACCAATACTCACGTGCCAACTATTATTGTACGCAAACTCAACCAGATACAGGTTCTTGTCCCAATCACCTATCCACTCTAACGCGCAAGCCCGCAATATATCCTCCAATGTCTGAATCGTCCTCTCTGAATGTTCATCGGTCTGCGGATGATAAGCTGTACTAAAATTAAGCCTCGTACCCTAAGCTTGCTGGAATCCCTTCCAAAAATATGATGTAAACCTCGTATCTCTGTCAGAAACTATCGACACAGGCACACGATGAAGTCTAACAATATCTCGCTGAAAAATCTCTGCCAACTCATGAACAGGAGTAGTCTCTCTAATAGTCAAGAAGTGAGCGGACTTAGTAAGTCTATCAACCACCACCCATATAACATCATTCTTCTTGAAATTCCTCGGCAAATGAGTTACAAAATCCATAGTAATATTTTCCCACTTCCAAACTGGAATATCTAACTGCTGCAACAGTCCACTAGGCCTCTGATGGTCTATCTTCACTTGTTGACATGTAAGACATTTTCCCACAAATCCTGTTATATATCCCTTCATTCCACTCCACCAAAAGTGCTTCTTCAAATCCCCATACATCTTAGTGGAACCTGGATGAATAGAAAATGAAGATCTATGAGCCTCCTTCAAAATTTCCTCATGAATCGTCGGGTCTGCGGGCATGCACAATTTTCCACCTAACCATATCACACCCTCATCATCAACACGAAAATGTGTTTGCTTTCCACCCGCCACCTCAGATCTAATAGCTTCCAAACCTATATCATTCTTCTGGGCTTCCTTAACCTTTGAAACAAGATCTAGTTCCACTTTCAAATTTGCAATGCTACCATTTGATCCTCTAACATACAACTCAACACCCAAGCGCTCTAAATCTAAAATAAGGTGCGGCTGAGTAATGAGATGCAACACTCCCCAAGTTCTTCCTACTAAGAGCGTCTTCCACTACATTCGCCTTCCCTGGATGGTACTGAATATTTACATCATAATCCTTAAGAAGTTCAAGCCACCTCCGTTGTCTCATGTTAAGCTCCTTCTGAGTAAAGATGTATTTGAGACTCTTGTGATCAGTGAAGATGTCACAAGTCTCTCCATAAAGATAGTGTCTCCAGATCTTCAAAGTAAAGACCATTGCTGCTAACTCCAAGTCATGGGTAGGATAGTTCACCTCATAGGGTTTGAGCTGTCTAGAGGCGTAAGAAATCACTTTTCCATGTTGCATAAAAACACACCCTAATCCTCTCTTAAAAGCATCATTATAAACCTGAAAACCTCCATTTCCTGATGGCAACAAAAGTATTGGAGCAGACACCAACCTCTTCTTCAACTCCTGAAAGCTCTTCTCACGATCATCATTCCACACAAACTTAATGCCCTTCCTCATTAGCTGAGTCAATGGAAAAGCTATGGAAGAGAAACCTTCCACAAAACGCCTGTAGTAACCTGCCAAACCCAAGAAACTCCTCACCTCCGTCACATTACTAGGTCTGGGCCAATTCGTAATAGCCTCGACTTTCGCAGGATCCAACTCAATGCCCCTACCAGACACAATATGCCCCAAGAATGCCACTTCCTCCAACCAGAATTCACACTCGGAAAATTTTGCAAACAACTTCTTCTCCCTCAAAATTTCAAGTACAGTACGTAAATGCTCCTCATGCTCCTCTCTGCTCCTAGAGTATATCAAGATATCATCGATGAAGACCACCACAAATTTATCCAGATAATCATGAAAGACCCGATTCATCAAATCCATAAATACCGCTGGTGCATTCGTCAACCCAAAGGACATCACGAGAAACTCATAATGACCATAATGAGTGCGAAATGCAGTCTTCGGAATATCTTCCTCCCTAACTCGTAACTGATGGTAACCAGATCTCAAATCTATCTTCGAAAAGTACTTCGCCCCTTGCAACTGATCAAATAAGTCATCAATGCGTGGCAAATGATACCTGTTTCTGACAGTCACCTTATTCAACTCCCTATAGTCAATGCACAATATCATGGAACCATCTTTCTTCTTCATAAACTATATAGGAGCGCCCCACGGAGATACACTTGACCTGATAAATCCCCTATTCAACAAATCTTGCAACTGCTCCTTCTATTCTAGCAACTCAAGTGGTGTCATCCGGTAAGAGGCCTTAGAAATAGGCTCAGCACCTGGAACTAGTTCAATAGTAAACTCCACCTCTCTATGTGGTGGCAAACCTGGTAGCTTTTCGGGGAACACATCTTCATACTCCCTCATAACTGGATAATCCTCGATGCGAGGTTCATCCTTCGATGTATCCTTCACGAAAGCAAGGTAGCCATCACAACCCTTAGACAACAATTTACTCGCCTTTAGAGCAGAAATTAACTTAACATACCCCTTCGACTGAGACCCTTGGTATACAAATTCTGGTTTATTTGCATCCCCAAAGATCACCCTTTTTCCTTGACAATCAATTGTGGCACGATGTTCACTCAACCAATCCATACCTAAGATAACATCAAAGTCATGCATCTCCATCGGAAGCAAGTTAACCTTATAATTTCTATCCCCAACAACTATCAGACACTCTGGATATATATCATATATAATAACAAGATTCCCCATCGGGGTAGCAATAGACATATGAGGATATAATAATGAAGGTGCAACGTCAAGATGACGAACAAACGATAAAGACACAACAAAATGAGTCGAACCAGTATCAAATAACATATAAGCATCACGTCTACCAACAAGAAGTGTTCCTGAAATGGTACCTGAATTAGCTGTTGCCTGATTTGCCGTCAATGCAAACACTCTAGCTGTAGGATTCTGCTGACTTCCACTGCCACTACCACCGCCAGCTCCTCCTCCACCAGGGTTGCGTGACACTGTGCAATCCTTTGCCCTATGGGACATGCTACCACATAAGAAACAAGCCCCAGTCTATCTGTAACAAGCTCTACCCGGATGATATCCACCACATGTAGCACAATGAGCCACTGGAATCATATTGGGGTTTCCCCCATACACTGAGTAACGGCTCTGCCCCTGTTGACGATTCTTCCACTGCCTAGGCTGCTTCTGTTGCTGAAACTGCTGATTCTGATTCTGACCAACATACTGATTCCGGCCATGGAATGACTGACCACTCTTATTCTGATTCTGTCCGCGCCACTGTCCCTGCTGACCACTCTGACCTCCATACCACTGTCTACCCTATACAAAACCCTGTTCATCCCTAGCCCTCTTATTACCACTGTTAGACCTAGAAGTCCTGAAATCTATGCGCTCCTTCTCAATGTCCTTTGCTGCATCAGCCACCTCTGCCACATTATCAAATTTAAAAGAAATTATGGAACCCCTCAGATAAGAATTTGATAAGTGTATTTTATATCCACTTGGAATGCTTCATTACAAGCTTAAATTGGTGTTTTGGACTCAGGTTGTTGGTATTTTGATGTGTTTTTGTGTTATTGCATTTCAGGTATCAGTTATATGAAGAAAAGAGCTTTTAAAGGAAATATGATAAAAAGTGATCAGATTTGGAAGCCAAGGCCATTGTCAAGTTGTAGATAATCTGAATAACTTCGCGTGGGCAGTTGAATCGCCTAATTCTGACGAGTAGAACTCAAGTTATGGCCAAAACAAGATTCATCAGAAATTTTTCCAGACAGGAGCTGAGCGCCCGCCCAGGAGAGCTGAGCGGCTGCCTAGGAGAGCTGAGCGCCCGCCCAGAGAGCTGAGCGGCCGCCCAAGGCGCGGTTGGTCGCTGATTTCGCTGAAAAAGCCTTTTTTGAGTGAAATTTGATGATTTTAAGGGTCCAGGTCCACTAGGGGCGTATATATACTTAAAAAAAAGGGTTTTCATCATCCGGGAAGATTGAGATACCAAGGAGAAGACCTAGAAGCACAAAACAACTCCAAAAAAGAAGATCTTGTTTTCAACTTGTGATTCTTTGAATTAGTTGTAACTTTGGATGCTCATTTTCGTTCTTGTTGAACCTAGATCTCGTTTATTCGTACTTTAATTATTATTCAGTTTATTAAGACCTTGTTTTATACCATGCTTTCATTGGAACCCATGGTGACGATGAGTTCGATTATGGACTAATCGTTATCATGGGGTTCTAGCGGATTTACTTATGAATTTCAATAATTAATTTGTTTCGATATCTTGGTGTGTAATGATTGATTGATATCCTAGTATTGGTTGTGCTTATTCGTCTTATGTGCGTAGCTAACATATAAGATAGCGTGTTAATCTCTATTGAAGCAACAGTGAATATAGAGGTTTAGAACTTGCCATGCTAGTATAGGTTCATGTATGTGTATGCATGATTCGTAGGTAACTCTAACCATTTTACTTGCCCTATGTAATCATTATGGATAACTTGTGCTTAAACCGTTATGTTGTCAAATTCTATAGACATATAGGGTCTCAATATAATTGGTGTCTATTCAGCTTCTATCTCTTTTATGGATGTCTGGTAGAATGGTACTCGTGCAACGAAAGTTGGCGTTTATCAGTTTCGTGTTATCTGATTAGTGTCATCACCATTACATGCTAAGGTTAAGAATGAAAAGGCTATTGAATGAAGTGTTTAATGAAGTTAGAATCCCATGTTTGTCATATATAGTAATTCAATCTCAATTCTCTTAGTTAATGTTATTTAGTATAATCTCTTAGTTTAATAAAAACCCAATTTGTTATTTGTCTTAGCATTGAGCGAAAACCATACATTGTTGCATAGGTGCATAAATTAAACTTAACCTAAACCAGTTTCTGTGGGAACGAATCTGATTTATATCTTATACTACTTGCGAACGCGTATACTTGCGTGAATATTAGCGCGTGTTTTCACCCTAACAGACTTCAACCCCCATTTAAATTTATCAGCCTGTTGTGCAGCAGTCCCTGCAACTGTCCTAGTAAATCCAGGTAACCTTATAAACCTCGCCATATAATCAGTAATGCTCTCATCATGGTGCTGCCCAATAGAATGAAATTCCCTCAAATAAGCCTCCCTATCAGTATTAGAGAAGTACTACTCATAGAATACGTCCTTGAATCCCTGCCATTCCCAAGCCTCTACATATTGCACCCCTATAGTAGCTTTCACTCATCTCCACCACCTCTGAGCATCCCCCTCCAACTTATACACTACTAACCTGACCTTCTGAATCTCATCACAACCCAGTGCATCAAAAATCTTCTCGAGATGAACAATCCAATTTTCAGCATCAATAGGAATCGGTGCTGAACTAAAAGAGTCTGGTTTCTGCTTCACAAACCTCTCCAACCATACAAACGGCTCTAACTGATAGCCCTGACCGTTCTGATTCTAATTCCCATTGTCATTCTGATTTCCATGTCCATATCGATTTCCCTCTTCATTCTGATTTCCTTCTCCATTCTGATTTCCCTCGACATTCTGATTTCCTTGGTTTGCCAAAGTCTGGTGTACGGCCTGAGCCACTGCTTGCCCTATCATCTCAGTAAGCTGAGCGGGGTCAATATGAAATGGATCACGTCTAGGAGGCATCTACAATATAAGATAGCGAACGAATGAAGATTACGTGAATAAATATGATGAAGCAGTTATAAACAGATTTCAAAATGATGAACCAGAATTAAATGATAAGGAGCAGAATGAAACGAAATTAAATGGAACACCCGTCCTATCGTCTACCCAAACTCACAGGTCAACCTAAGTAGGTTTTCTACAAGAAAGAACCTAAGCTCTGATGCCATCTATGTAACACCCCCTTCTTAAAATAGAAGGAGATATTACCTATAATCCATAAACCTGCAAACAGAGCACTAATATATCTTTAAACAAAAATTAAACAGACTAAAATTTTCAAAATAATATTAAATCTCCAAACTGTCTAAACCAATAATATAAATTCCGAATTCTCTAAATAATTATTTAAGTCTAACTAATGATAAAATTCTGCAATCCTAATCAACGAATTAGGGTAGCTCTCCATCACACAATCCCAGATTCCCCTAAGTACCTGCCAGAAAAAGAATACGGCATGAGCCAAACGCCCAGTACGGATTTGGAATACAGTTTACAAAATAAAGAGATCATAAATAAATAATCTGCAATTTAAAATAAATCAACAATTTTTAAAATAAGTAAGGCTGAAGCAACGAGGGCTAGGATATTTCATACCGAGATCAGAACATATAAAAATACACACATCATAGGGTACCTAATGCGTGCAACAGAATGGATAATGTATACGGCATATACAACGTCACCATAAATCAAATCACAAATCAAACTCTGGGTGCACCCATGTATCCTGAACAAATATCAAATACGCAAAAGCTCCTCCCAAGAGCTAACAGAAGGATACGCCGTGACCAATCACACTGTCACGGAAGTGTCATGTCACTGGTGCCGCAATGACATGGCTTTAGTACCCCCTACAGCTGGTTAACTTGGTATACCCTATATCTCTAAGGGTTCAAATAAAAATATTCTCGAAAATTTAAAATCACCTGAGACAATTAATTTAAATTTCTAAAACAGAGGGTGTCATAGATAAATTTTGAAAACCGCATAAACAGATATTTAAAATTTCCAATTCAATTTTTTAAAACAATTTTCGGAAGTCAGAAAAAGTCAAATCAAATTTTGAATGAGCAGGATACAGAAGAACTGAACGAATCAAATATTTCTAAATGCTAAGAGGAGTAGCGCTGAATAAAAAGGGGACATAATCTGTACCTTAAATATCGCAGCTAAAATACTAATAAAATCCAGACACGATCCTCTAAATTCCAAGGCCCCGATCTAGATAACAGAATTAAATATATTAATTGGTATGCATTCATTTAATTTATTCAGCCACCACGAGCAATCCTCACTACTAACTATTTATAAACTTTATTTTTGCAACTAATATTATTATTCGAGGCTCTAGTATAATATAAGCAACCAAATTAGGAAAATGACTGTTATGCATCACATGACCATAAACTTCACTTTGACCAATAAAGAATTGCTTTGAGATTTATATAATAACAAATTATTATATAATAAAATATAGCAGCTAGTTTTAGATGTCCATCATAGCTTCCATATGACCTTGACATTAGGTGAAATACAGAGACCATATGCATGCACAGAATATATATATATATATATATATATATATAATTGAACCTAACTAATCACGTAGAGCAACTAAAGATATTACTTATTTTGTTAACTTAAAGTCAAAAACGTGAATTAGGCTAAAGTCTAAAAATTGAATTAAAACAAAATTATATTGGAATTAAGAGACATGGTCATGGACAAGGAAAACAGAGCAACAAGCACATGTGTTGGGATTACTAGAGCTAGTACACTAGTAATTAATATTTTAATTATAAACATAAACCATATATTTAGTGATATATAAATCCAGTGATGGATTATACTTAACCACATACGTAAATAAAATATATTAAGAACTAACATATAAAAAAATGCCAAACCAATTTCATTTAATAAATCGTAAATATAATTTTAAAAGTAAATCACACAACACAACATAAGACTTATATGTACTTGTTGACTTCCTGGGGGTTAGTAACACAATTAGCATACCATCATGGAGTTAAATATTATAAATTTTTATTTCATAGAAGAATCATGTATATAAATATTATATAACAAAAGGGAGCAACAAGTAACAAAGTATGGCTAAATTTTAAATATAAAACTCAGAAGATGAAATCAATGTATTTGACACAAATAACACATGCCATATATATATATATTGTTATGGATTAAAAACTAATATATATAATTGTTGTATTTAGCACTAAGGAACGTGAGTTTCAAGCCTCGAATTTGACTGCTCTTGTGTTTCGTGACTCAATCTGCCTTAACAAGATGCCTACGTACCTTGCTGATTACCAGGGATCAAGTCAAAAAACGTAGTTCTGATTTGTGGGGTGATGCCCCTTATATAGATGTGGGAGTCCTTGAATTGGACTTGGTATAAGAGACTTGGTGGTCAAGTCTCTGAATTAAGATAGACTTAGGAGTCCTAGGAAGTAGGAAGCTAATTCCTTATCCCATGTGGTTCCTTGGAGGCCAATTTACAAGGATTTATATCCCTACTAGGACTTATCTTAATAGCTGTTTTTCTCCCTTATTTATTAATTACAAAATTAATAAATAATCAGGGTTTTTGGGGCTTCTTTGTTCCATCAGGCCTGATCTGGTCCATCAGGCCTGATCAACATGTTAACCTTTCTGGTATGAATATCATACATCTTCTTATTGGGCCTAGCAGCCCACACCTTGTATAATTAATGCAATATTTAATTATACAATCAGGATTTATTTATCCCTATCATTTGCCCCCCAACTTTTGGGAAACATTGACTAGGTTTTGCAGAAGTTAAGTCCATTCGTTCCCTTACAGGGTTTCGTTTTTGCGTAAAGTGTGGAGCGACATACACGTTTACCACGATTTACTTTTATTCCTTTTATTCAGGAATTATCTTAATTTCCAAGAATTTTTCCCTTAATTCCGGGATTTTCTCCTAATTTTCTGGATTTTTCCCTTAATTTCTGGGATTTATCCTTCATTTTCTGGATTTTTCCCTTAATTCTGGGATTTTTCCTTAATTTTCTGGATTTTTCCCTTAATTTCCTGGACTTTTCCCTTATTTTCTGGGATTTATCCCTTAATTTCCTGGACTTTTCCCTTATTTTCTGGGATTTATCCTTAATTTTCCGGATTTATTCCTTATTTCTGAAAAATATTAATATTTTTCAGAAAATATTTCAAGGAATTTCCTTATTTTTCTGTAATTTTCCAGGAATTTTCTTTTTTTCTTTCTTTTTTTATATAAATTTCGACCAGGAATCTCATTCGACCAGGATCCTGGTCGAATTATCCGTCTTTGTGTCCTGGTCGACAGCATTTCGAGGAGATTCCATTCGACCAAGAATCCTGGTCGAATTTCGGCCAGGATTTCTCCCCCCTCTCCCTTTTTTTAATATCTCGACCAGGAATTTTCGACCAGGAATTTTCGACCAGGAATTTTTATTTCGGTTAAGATTTTCGGTCAGGATCTCCATTTTTGACCGAATTAACCATCATCTCGTGCCTTGATCGAAGCTATTTTGAGCAGAATTGATTCGACCAGGAATATATCTTGTCTCCTGGTCGACAGGGTCAAGGAACAAATACTATTCTGGCATTTTGATCGAAGAACTATCATTTTCGACCAAGAATTTTGGTCAGAATTCCTTTCTTGACCGAATTAGCTTCTTTTATCAGCCCTGGTCGAGGGAAATTCGACCTCAGACCATTCGACCGGGATTTCTCTGTGCTTTCTGGTCGACAGGGTCAAGAATATATGCATATATATATTTTTTAGGCCCCTAATGCTGGGCTAAAACTTGGGCCCATTTTAACTGGGCTTATTTTCTTATTGGGCTTCACAGGCCTTTCAATTGGGCCCCTAGTTCTGGGCTTTCAATTTGGGCCAACATTTTGGGTTCAGGCCCATTTTTTAGCTAGGCTTCTTTTCACCCTTTTTTCCTAAAAATCAAGTGGGCCTCATACAGGGTTTTTTGTTTTTGGGCCTTGGTATTGGGCCTTGGTTTTTCTGAACTGGGCTTTTATTTTCTAAGCTAAGAAGCTTCTGGAACCCTGAGGAATTTTCTCAAAACCTTCTGGATTTTTCTAGAAACTCTTCTAAATTCTTCCAATATTTTGTAGATCATTCCAGAAGGTTCATGAACTTGGGCCCAAATGGGCTTTTCTAGGCCCATTTTCCCCTCTTTCCTCCTATATAAAGGTGGGGGGGGGAGTGTCCTCACTCACACTCTTCACTCCTTATTTCATACATTTCTCAAACTTTCTCCTCTCTCAACTTTCTTCCCTTAGCTTCCAGCCTTCTTCCTTTCAAAGTTTCCAGGCTTTTCCAGCTTTTCTAATGGCTGACAAGAGTTCCGAGAGGGCGGCCAAGATAGCCTCTGCTTCAAAACGAGGTAAGGATATCGAGATCCGTTCTTCGTATATGTCTTTAATCAATATGATTAACACTAGGGGGATGAATATCCCTCTACTGCTCATCTTGATTCTTTTAATCATTGTAACACTTGGCACAACATTGATTTCGATAAACTAAATGCACGTTATAATGTCCTTCCTCCTCTTAGATTAGTTCCAGTCTCTAGTGGTGACCGTACTTGCCACTGGAGACCCGACACTCTCTTTATTTATACAGATGCCCTTAATGTTGGGCTTAGGTTTCCTTTCCACCCTTTTATTCCTCATCTTTTAGCTGATTTACAAATCAACCCGTGTCAGCTTCCTCCAAATGCTTGGAGGAATATTTTATGTTTTATGGTCTGCTGCCTTAGGGAGGGTTTTACCCTTTCCGTAGCTGTTTTTAGGAAGGTCTTTCAGTGCTATAATAGCTCTTCCAGTATTTGTGGTTGGGTCTATGTTAAGCAAAGGCCCAAAAGTAAACATATCTTTAACAGCGCCTCCATTCCCGATAACAACCAAAATTGGAGGAATAGTTTCGTCAGGGTACGTTGGGAGAATGGTGACTGGGGCACACTCTTCCGATCTTCCTTCGGGAAGGTCAGTGATGGTAGCCTCAAATCCATTCACTTAACTCCCGAGGAAACTATTATTTATAATGGGCTTACTCAGGATGACGGCACTACTACCAGCTGGACCCTCTTAGAGGAGTTCTCCCTCATTCACGTGGGACTATCCTCTGTTTCTCAACAGGGTATTTTTCTTCCCTTCTCAACTATATTTCATTTCATGCATTATTAACATCACTTTTTTTGTTTTTTGCCTTGTTTTGCAGCTGCTAAGGAGATTAACGAGGACAATGTTCCTCCTGTTGAAGAGACTGCTAGGATGAAGAAAGCTCAGATCGTAGGCCTAGACACCCGGGGAAAGGCGACAGAGCCTATCTTCTTGAGAAAGGACAAGGAGCCTATGGGGGAGGCTTCAACTGAAGGAGCTGAGGGCCATAGTGCTCCTATCACTGCTGTTGCCCCTGCTGCTGCTGCTACAGGCGCCTTCCAGCCTCTCTAGGGATTCCGCCGAGGGGATACCGTGGTTGGTTCCACGAAGCATGCTTGGGATTGGTCCTACCATAGCGTGACTCCCAAGGATTTTACTAACGTGGTGGCCACCCCTGACCTTGAGAGGATTAAGCTCATGGGAGCTCAGTCTCTGGCTTCGGTATGCCTCTTCTTTTTTGAACTTACCTTTCTTTTTTGTAGCATTCTCTTGCCTTATACTTTGTTGATTGCTTTGTTTCAGTCTAACGCCTATTTTGAAGGCGCTGTGAGGCAAGCAGAGTCATGGAATCGGGCTTCCGATAAGGCCGATAATTCCCTCAGGAGGCAATAGAAGAAGTATGTTACCCTGGAGAAGAAGTTCAAACGCAAGGAGGAAGAACTCGGAGAATCCAACGCCGAGCTGGTGGTACTTCGGGCAGAGAAGGATAAAGCTATAGACAACTATCTGGACTCGGAGGAGTTTGCCCAGTCCATGAGGATTAGGGATGACTAAGTCTTTCCCTGGTTTTTTAGGACTGGTTGGGACACGGCCCTTGGGACCATAAACGAGGTTTGTCCTGATATTAACCCGGCGGATTATGTTTGCCCTGATGACGAGGCTTTGCTACAGAGGTTTCGTACCCGAGTAGTTGTCTCAGATCATATTCCTCAGGATCCGCTCCTTCCTCCTCTCGAGTCTTCTTCCAGGCCTGCTGAGGACGACAACTCTTCCTCCTCCTCCGAGACGACAGAGACATCTAGCGAGAGCGGAGGGGATGATGATATGGATGCCGAGGGCACCTTAGCTCCTTAGAGCTTTTTCAGCCCTGCGTGGCTCGTTCTCTTTATCTTATTTTCGAGACTTTATTTATCGAACTCTTGTAATATTTATCCGATCTATTTTATTTATCACATTTTATGCTTGCATTCCATGCATTTGGTTTTGCTTGTCAGGCCATAGACATTTAAACATACTTCGAAAACCTCATGAATTTCCATAAATTGTCTGGGATTCGTCCCTTACAAAAGTCTTAATAAACTTCAAAATAAAACTAGAACATATAAATCATAAGCAAGCAAAGCTTCGAGGTGCTTTTCAACCTACTCGCCATCTTTACAAATGAGAATCGTATCCAACTGCCCTACACATAGTAAACCTTCAGGTTTTGTGCATGCCAAGTTCTCAGGACTTCAAAACCATCCATCGTCTCCAGCTTGTAGGTTCCTCTACCTTGAACGCTCTTGACTTTGTACGGCCCTTCCCAATTCGGGGCAAGCTTCCCTTTCTGTCCTACCCCAGAAGCTTCTATCTTCCTCAAGACTAGGTCACCTTGTTTAAAGAACCTTTCTTTAACCCTTAGGTTGTAGTAGAATGAAGCCTTCTTCTGGTACTCTACTATCTTTGCATGTGCCCCATCTCGCACTTCGTCGATTAAGTCCAGAGCCAACCTTTGTCCTTCCTCATTTTCCTCAGCATTGAAAGCCCGAATCCTTGGAGATGAATGTGATATCTCCACGGGAACTACTGCTTCTGCCCCATATGCCAACATGAAGGGAGTTGCTCCGGTCGTGACTCTACAGATAGTCCTATAGGCCCGTAATATGGGAAGTATCTCATCCACCCAATTATTTCTTGACTTCTCGATCCTCTTCTTTAGCCCATCCAGGATTATTCGATTTGCTACCTCAGCTTGCCCATTGGCTTGTGGGTGAGCCACAGAGGTGAACTGTAACTCAATCTCATTTTCTTCACAGTACTTCTTGAATTCCTCGTTGTTGAATTGTGTTCCATTGTCGGTGACTAGGATACGGGGAATTCCATATCGGCACATAATATTTTCCCACAGGAATTGTGCAACCTACTTAGTTGTGATCTTGGCCAAGGGTTTGGCTTTGATCCACTTGGTGAAATAATCAATGGCTACAATCAGAAACTTTCTTTGTGCCGTGGCCATGGGGAAAGGCCCCAAAATATCCATTCCCCACATAGCAAAGGGAATGGGCGAGTTGATAGAGGTCAGCATCTCGGGGAGTTGTCTAACAACAGGTGCATGCTTCTGATAATGATCACACTTCTTCACATATTCTTTGGCATCAGCCATCATTTCTGGCCAATAGAAGCCTAAATGGGTTATCTTATGAGCCAAGGCCCTGCCCCCCAAGTGTTGTCCACAAATACCTTCATGCACTTCTTCAAGAGCCAAGCGGGCCTCATCGGGCCTGAGCCACCTTAAATAAGGAACCACGAAAGATCTTTTGTACAGAATCCCATCTATCAAAGAGTACCTTAGTGCCCGAACAGTTAACTTTCGTGCTTCAGTTGCATCGCTTGGCAACCAACCGGTTTGAATGTTAGCCTTAATGGGATCAATCCATGACGTCCCCAGGCCTATAGGAGCCACAAGCTTAACATCTATACTTCGTGTCTTCAAAATACGGAAGTACACACTTCCTGAACTTTCTTCTATCTCGGATGAAGCAAACTTTGATAATGCATCTGCCTTGGCATTTTCCTCCCTTGGAATGTGCTCAACATGGCATTCATTAAATTGGGTCATCACAGCTCTTATTAGGCGAACATAATTAGCCATTGTATCATCCCTTGCCTCAAATTCTCCCTTTACCTGAGATATGATCAGCTTCGAGTCTCCACAAACCTTTAAGTTTTTGACTCTAAGTGGTCCAGCTAGGCCGAGACCAGCTATCAGAGCTTCATATTCTGCCTCATTATTTGTGGTTGGGAAGTCTAGCTTCATGGCATACTCAATCATGAACCTGTCAGGGCTTTTTAAAACCAATCCTACTTCACTGGAGTTTGTTTTTTATGCTCCATCAAAATAGAGAACCCAATATTCTTTCTCCTTATCATCCTTCTCTTTGTCCCCATTATTGACTCCCTTGTCTTAAGGTATGGTATCTTCCTGCCCCCCGACTTCTTGGTTGGGTATGGTACATTCCACCACGAAGTCAGCTAGTGTCTGGGCTTTTATTACCGTACGTGGCTTATACTTGAGATCGAACTCTCCTAGCTCTATTGCCCACTTAATCAATCTCCCACTTGCCTTGGGACTGTGAATGATATTTCTCAGGGGCTGATTTGTTAGCACCTCAATCTGATGAGCCTGAAAATAAGGACGCAGCTTTCTCGAAGCCATTACCAAGGCTAGAGCGAATTTCTCAATAGTTTAATAATTCAACTCAGCACCATGCAGAATTTTGTTGACATAGTATACGGGTTTCTGGACTTTTATTTCCTCCTTAACCAACACTGCGCTCAAGGCACTCTCTGAAACAGCCAAGTACAAGAATAAAACTTCACTTAAAACTGGCTTGGCCAACAACGGATATACTTCTTTAACTCTTCGAATGCCTTCTGGTTTTCCTCATTCCATACAAAGTCCTTGATGTTCTTTAGTGACTTGAAGAATGATAAACACTTGTCTCCTGACTTGGAGATGAATCGTCCTAGCGCAGCAACCCTTCATGTGAGTTTCTGAACATCCTTGACGGTTTTTGGTGGTTCCATGTCTAGGATTGCCTTTATTTTATTGGGGTTAGCCTCTATCCCTCTCTTGGAGACCATCAATCCCAAAATATTTCCTCCGAAAGCACATTTTGTAGGATTTAACATCATCTTGTGGTACCTCAGGACCTCAAAAGCTTCCCTCAAATGAGTTATATGATCAGTCTTTGCTAGACTCTTGACTAACATGTCATCAACATAGACTTCCATAGTCTTACCAATAAGGTCCTTAAAAATTTTATTTACCAACCTTTGATAGGTGGCCCCTACATTCTTAAGACCAAATGCCATAACAAGATAACAATAAACACCAAAGTCAGTGATGAATGATACCCTTGGAATGTCATCTTTATGCATCTTGATCTGATTGTATCCGCTAAATCCATCCATGAAACTCAGCATCTCATGCCCAGCAATGGCATCAATCAAAGTATCAATCCTTGGCAACGGAAAACAGTCCTTAGGGCATGCATCATTCAGATCAGTAAATTCTATACACATCCTCCACTTTCCATTAGCCTTCTTCATCATTACAGGGTTGGCTAACCACTCCAGAAATTGAATCTCCTTGATGAAACCAGCCTCTAAGAGCTTTTCTACTTCCTGTTTTATAGCTTCTTGTCTTTCCGGGGCAAAATTCCTTTTCTTTTGTTTCACTGTCTTTCGGCTTGGATCTACGTTTAATTTGTGAGTAATCAGCTCCGCGTCTATGCCTGGCATATCAGCTGCTGACCATGCAAACACATCACTATTTTCTTGCAAAAATTTCACCAACTTCCCTCTAAGGGGCTCCTCTAATGTGGCTCCAATGAAAGTCATCCTCTCAGAATTCTCGGGGTCTAAAGGAATCGGAACCAAGTCTTCTGCTGGCTTTCCTCTCTTCTCATCATTTTCTCGGACATCCATATCTTCAATAGGAAGAACTTGCCCCCCGACTCCATCTGCCCTCAAAGAGGCCACATAACAGCTTCTAGCCATTTTTTGATCTCCTCTCTCTTCTCCAATCCCGTTCCGGGTGGGAAACTTCATGACTGAATGGTAGGAAGAAGGGACTGCCTTGAAGGCATGTATCCCTGTTCTTCCCATGATAGCATTATAGGTTGAACTAGCTTTTACCACCACAAAGTCCAACATATGCGTTGCTTGCCTTAGTTCTGTACCTATGGTGGTTGGCAACTTCATTATCCCTTCTACATGACATTCTACTCTAGCAAATCCATATAGCGGCATGTCGGTTGGTGTTAACTGGGAGTCGTTATACCCCATCCTTAGAAAGGCATCGTGGAGCAAGATATCCACAGAAGCACCATTATCCACAAGGACCCTCTTGACCGGACTATTTCCTATTACCGGTGTTATGACTAGCGGGTCGTCATGAGGAAACTTCACACTCTCTAGGTCAGAATCATCAAAAGCCAATGTTACTTCTGTCCTGGCCCTCATCGGGGCTTCTCCAACAATATGCATAACCTCTCTAGTATATGACTTTCTGGAATTTTTGGACAATCCAGCAGCAGTTGGACCTCCAAAGATCGTGTTTATCACAGGCCCTCGAGGTCTCAGCCCTCCATAAATGGTGTTTATAACTGGTCCTCTAGGCTGGGGGTTTCGCCCCTGATCGTCTTGGTCCCTCCTACGATCCTCAAAGTTCTTCCTTCCATTATTATTCATGTCCCCTCCTTCTCCAGTGTATTTGTTCAATCTTCCTTTTCGAATGAGGAACTCAATTTCATCTTTCAGCTGCCTACACTCATCGGTGTCGTGACCAACATCTTTGTGAAATCTGCAATATTTGCTTTTGTCCAGCTTGGCAGGATCAGCCTTCAGGGGCTTAGGCCAACGAATATCTCGATCTTTTTCGATTTCCATCAAGATCTGGCTTCTAGGAGCATTCAGCTTAGCGTATTCGGTGAACTTTTGCCCAGGTCCTCCCTTCTTGGGGGTTGAATTAGGGTTTTGCTCGGTTCTAGGATACTTGTCCTTAGCGATATACTCCAGATCAGTTTTTCGCTTCTTGCCTCCAGTGGGGTCATTACTTACTACGGTCTTTCTCATGCTTTCTTCAACTTTGATATACTTCCCTGCCCTCTCCTGGAGCTGCAACATGCTTTCAGGGGGGCGTTTGGTCAAGGACATCTTAAAAAACTCATCCCTAGTTCCTTGTTGCAGCGCTATCATGGCTACCTTATCATCAAGGTCTGGGACTTTTAAAGCCTCCTTTGTGAAACGATTCAGGTAATCTCTCAAGGATTCCTTTGCCCCCTGCACAATGCTCATAAGAGATGCAGAAATTTTCTCATGAACTCTTCCACTGATGAATTGCTTAATAAAAGCCTGGCTTAATTCTCTGAACGACCCAATAGAGTTTGGGGGCAAGCGACTGTACCATCTTTGAGCCATACCCGACAGAGTTTGAGGGAAGGCCCGGGTTGCAACAGCAGTGCATTAGAGAATGTCCTAACATAATTGGCGGGATCTCCCGTGCCATCATAGGCTTTGATGGTTGGCATCTTAAACTTCCTTGAGATATGGGCATTCATTATCTCCTCAGTGAAGGGCGGAGTAGGATCATCAGGATCTCCAAGGGGAAGAAGATTGCTTGGATCAGTTCTTGGGACAACAGCCTTTCTCCGTACCGGACCATCCAGGTCTATGACAGGAGGAGGATTTCTCCCCCTAGGAGATATCTGGGGTCTGGTGGCCTGGTGTGCCTCCAAGTCGCGCCTTAGTCTTTGGATCTCAGCCTCATGAGCCTTGATCTTTTCCTGCACTTCTTGGGGATTCGCCTCTTGGGTGCTTTGAGGGCGTTGTCTTCCATCGGCCATCGGCTCTTTTCCAGGACGCCTCCTTCTTGGGGCCACTTCATCATCTGAAGATTCGGAGTCTCTCTCAGTATAAGGACCAGAAAATTCCCGATCCTCGGGGATAGGAGCCAAACCTCGTATATAGGGGGCGATTGCCCTCGTGCTTCACTTCGCCTAGCATGTCCACTTCCTCCAACCTCGGGGTAAAGGGGCATCCCATAAGGGGGGTTAGTAGTAACAACAGTTGAATATTCATACCCGACGGGTCGAGAATTCACAGGTACATGTACTTGTTGAACTTGAGGATTCGTACCTTGAATAGTCGGGGGAGTCGTCCCTTGTGGCTGAGGTTGAGTTGCCCCTATCTGGGCTTCCCCTTGAGTAGATGCATAAGTTGAATGGGGAGGAATCTCCACGGTTGACGAAATCACCTGGGTTGTCCTCGATGGTGTTCCTTCCTCCAGAGCTCTAATTGTTCTCCGTATTCTCGCCATGGTTGTTGTTGTGCTTTCCCACAGACGGCGCCAAATGTTATGGATTAAAAACTAATATATATAATTGTTGTATTTAGTACTAAGGAACGTGAGCTTCAAGGCTCGAATTTGACTGCTCTTGTGTTTCGTGACTCAATCTGCCTTAACAAGATGCCTACGTACCTTGCTGATTGCCAAGGATCAAGTCAAAAAACGTAGTTCTGATTTGTGGGGTGAGGCCCCTTATATAGATGTGGGAGTCCTTGAATTGGACTTGGTATAGGAGACTTGGTGGTCAAGTCTCTGAATTAGGATAGACTTAGGAGTCCTAGGAAGTAGGAAGCTGATTCCTTATCTCATGAGGTTCCTTGGAGGCCAATCTACAAGGATTTATATCCCTACTGGGACTTATCTTAATAGCTGTTTTTTCTCCCTTATTTATTAATTATGAAATTAATAAATAATCAGGGTTTTTGGGCCTTCTTTGTTCCATCAGGCCTGATCTGGTCCATCAGGCCTGATCAACATGTTAACCTTTCTGGTCTGAATGTCATACATCTTCTTATTGGGCCTAGCAACCCACACCTTGTATAATTAATGCAATATTTAATTATACAATCAGGATTTATTTATCCCTATCATATATATATATATATTAATTGTTAACTTAACACACCAATGCATACAAAGAAGTAGTTAAAGAATACCTTCTTGATTTTACCGAAAAGATGATCTTTAATGTCCTTTTCTCTCTGTTATGCTCTCTCTCTTTGCGGCTCTAATAACAATCCCACGAATATGGTTTTAACATTAGGGTTGATATAATATTTATATGCACGACTTGGTCGTAACAAACCGATTTCTATTCTAATTAGAAATTTAAGTTTATATCCAACTCTCTTTTAAAATAAATTTTATTATTATTATTATTATTATTATTATTATTATTATTATTATTATTATTATTATTATTACAACTACTACTACTACTACTTTATCTAAAATATATAAAATTCACGTATATTACAGGTAGTCCCAAGTAGTGTTCTCCCTCGCCTCCTGAAATTGAAGAAGAGTGCATATATTGTTCTTTACCTCCACCTCTGTATTATGACTAAAAAAAGTTGAAGATTTCTCATGATTTATTTGTTGACCAGAGGCTCTTTCAAAGGTGAGAAAAAGGTTGGAGATTTGGATTGCATCCTCTCTATTAGCTTTAGAGTAAATGTAGCTATCGTCCGCAAAAAACATGTGTGAGAGAGATGGTGCACCTCATGCCACTCGAATGCCATACAAGAGCTTTCGTCTTTCGTAATTCTGAATCAAGTCTGTAAATCCCTCCATGTATATTAAAAACAGATACGAGGATAAAGGATCCCCCTGACGGATTCCTCGTTCTGGGATTATTGTGCCAAATAGCTTGCCTGCATGAGATATATGGCACCTAGCAGATTGAATACATTCCAGGAACATGTCAATCAATTTTCTGTGAAAGCCTAGCTTGGATAGAACAACTTCTAAAAACCCTCATTCCACTATGTCATAAGCTTTACTCATATCGAGTTTTAACGCCATCCAAGCTTTCCTACCCTTATTCTTTCGCTTCATATAGTGCATGACCTCGTATGAGATCATAATATTATTCGTTATCAATCTACCCGTCACAAAGGCACTCTGAGTTGGAGAAACAATATTGCTCAAAACTTCTCTTAATCTATTCGCTAGGACCTTTGAAACAATCTTGAAACTAACATTACAAAGAGAAATGGGTCGAAGCTCTGTCATTTTGGTTGGATTACTTTTCTTTGAAATTAAAACAATATTAGTTTCAATGACTTGGCCATCGAACCTGCAAGTTTCAAAAAATCTCTGCACCAATTTAACTACATCTCCTCGAATTATATCCCAATGTTTTTGATAAAATCCTGGGCTCATCCCATCCGGGCCCGGTGATTAATCCGAATGCATACAAAACAGGGCCGCTTTACTTCACTTTCTTCTACTGGAACAAACATGTTTGAATTTTGAACTGCTGGTTTTTTTGGGTTCGATGTAATCTATAACTTCAGACCATTCTGTATTTGAGGCTTTAAATAAGTCGTTGAAATAATCTACCATGACTTCCTGAAGCCCGTCCTCCCGGCTCACCATTTGGTCATTTTTATCAAGCAACGAACTTATATGATTGACCTTTCTTCGATTTTTAGTTGATGCATAAAAGAACTTGCTGTTTTGATCACCTTCTCGTACCCATAGCTGTTTGCAACGTTGCCTCCAAAACACTTCCTGCTGGCTGTATATTTCAGTCAACTCCTTAGAATTTTGATTGAATAATCTAGTCAAGTTCTCATCCCTTCTGCTTTTCAAAGTTTTCATGATTGATTTACACTTCGTGATACGCTTCTTAAAACTCCCAGTAATTTCTTCTCCCCATCTGGATAACATCTCTGAACATGCTGCCAACTTCGTATAAAACGACTTGTCATAATGCTCGACCCAAACGTTCTTTACTATTTACTTGCATATTGGCTCCCTGAGCCAGGCGTTTTCGAATTTGAATCTTTTAATGAAGAACTGTCTAGCCTGACGAACTGGCTCCAAGAAAATTAGACTATGATCACTTGTATAGATCTCAAGGTTTGTGAGTTTAGCCTCTGTGAATATTCGTTAGAAACTGCTAAAAGCCAGGGCACGGTCCAACCTTATTTCCATCCAGTCTTGAGAATCACGTCCTCTTTTCCATGTATACCTATAACCTTCTAATTCCAGGTCGTTCAGGTCACAATCTTCTAATACTTTCTGAAATCCCTGTATCAGCCAATTTGTATACGGTCTACCCCCTCTTATCTTCTTGGTGCAAAATATTGTTAAAATCCCCAATGAGACACCATGGCGAAACATTTTATTCTTGAAGATATCTGATAAGCTCCCAAGTTTCTCTTCTTTTTGCTCGGTTAGGTTCTCCATACACACAAGTCATTCTATATTTATGCCACCCATCTATGTCTACCATGACATCTATATGATTTTTGTTGTAAGACACCACCTTTGCTTCTTTATTATCCTTCTATATTAAGGCCAATTCACCACTACGCCCCTGAGAATCCACTGAGATAGCACCATCATACTTCAACAAAGCTCTAATTCTTTCTACTGTGTCCCGTTTGCATAATGTTTCACTTAAAAAAACAAAGTCGGGATGCTTCTGGAGTATTGACTCCTTAAGGAACTGAATTGCCCATGGGGTCCCAATCCCACGACAGTTCCAACTAAATACGCTCATTGTTCTAGGCGAGCTCCTGTTACAGAACTCGCCTTTGGTCCGATTTTTGTTTTTGTTGCCAAGTTTAAATCGTGATCCATTACTACTATCTCCTCCTCTTCATGGCATGTATCCAACTCAGTTTTTGGCCCATTTCGTTGTCTATATCTAGCCCATAGTTTGTGCGTCTTTTTTTATTTTCCATAATTATAATCCCACCTTTTTCTCCTGCTGATGTATTTCCTATTTCCCCCAGATTATATTTTTTCAAATTTGCTTGATTCCCTCCAACAGCATTATTACGATTTTCATTATCTCCTTGATTTACTCCATGCGTTGTAACAGTCTCCTGATTTTTTGGGGGGTGGTTTACCGTCATCCTTTCCCCCTCTGCATTATTCTTCGCCGGAAACTGGTCAACCTCTGAATCTTCTCTCTACCACCGTGATCCTATCAATTTAGTTGGTTTTCTCAACGGAGCCCTCATCCAAACACCATACGGCTTGATTAATTCATTTTCTAAAGTATCGAACAACTTACTACAATATTTCTCTGAGTGACCCATAAGTCCACAGATGAAGCAAAATGTGGGAACATTTTCGTACTTAAAGTTGATCCAAAACCAATCCGCACTAGTTTTCCTTAAGTTCATTTTCCTCTTTAAAGGCTTGTCTAACTCGATTGATACCCTAATACGCATATAATCTTTTCATGTACCTGAGAAATTTGAAGAGCAGGATGCAATGAACGTGCCAACATAATTACCAATTTCAATCAGTATCGTCTCTGTCATGAAACCAACTCTTAAATCATATATTTGAACACACAAATCTATAGTGTTTAGCTTGACTCCTCTTGGGATCTCCCCTTCTTTGCTAAAATTAAAACTTTCCGATTGAAGGAGCATGGGCTTCCCTCCACTACACGTTTTAAATCAATCTCGTGAAAAAATTGAAACACGTACAAGTTTGTCTCAATCTCCTTTATATGAACACCTCTTCCTGGTTTCCACAGGGATGCCAATGTATGTTGCATTGCCTGGAAATCTACTACTCCTTCTATAATAAATTTACCAACCAAGCGTTGAATCCATGGGCTAGATCTTCTTCTTCCCTGACCCCTGCCCCTTCCAGAATAATTCCTCCTTCCTTCTCATCCTCCTCGAGTGTAACATCTTTCATTGCTTGAATAAGATTGTTTGTCGATACCATGCTTCCAATCTCTCCAAATGATTGATAGCAATTATGAGCTAATGATGTACGTACTGACTTTAATAACAACTTACTGTTACTTCCCTCTCTCCTCTTTTAATTATCCACAACTCATATTTGGTGGGTTGATTAATGACAGAAAGAAAGAGTAATTTGAGAAAAAATTATATATTAATGAAATCTTAGAAATGCCAGAAAGAAAGAGTAATTTGAGAAATCATATTTTAAGAAGTAGAAATGCATAAAATAAGTTGTTAGTAGTAAATTTTGTCCATTTTTAAAAACTTTTTAAAGTTGTTTGATCCATTTTATAATTTCACCAAATTTTCTTGAAAAATACCGGGCTCTTATTAGACCGGACCGAATCAGCATTTTCAATTTACGTATAATTTATTTAAGAAAACAATCTTTCAGGATCTTTTGCGAAATTTCATATAATAATAGCGTATTTTTTCACTCTTTTAAACAACTCGTATTATAATCCTCCATTCGCAAATTCCAAGCTTTTTCATATTTGGGATGGGGTCAGATTTTCACCCAATGGAAAAGGGTCACGGCCCGGCCCAACCCAACCCTAATTCTATCGAGCCAGATTTTTCCAGGCCGAATCAGGTGGGCTTTTCACAATCTTTTTCGTACCATTCCCATATGAAATGCTTCACCTACATTGAAAACTAAAGAAACTTCAAGGTCTTATCCAAAGAAGTTCCATTTTAACGTTCAAGTTGATGCTGACTTAAAAGAGTTTAGTGATTACAAATTCTGATTATTAGTACTTGTTAGTATTCCACTATACATTTCTCGTTAGACAAACAAATGCAAGTCTCCTTGATAAAATTTTCTTCATTTCAACTTTAAAATGTGATTCTTTAGCAGAGGGAGGGAAAACGATCTTTATTCGAGCACATTGTACCGTGTTATATTGTCAACAAATTTTTACCGACATGAATGTTATAACCACATCAGCCTCTCATTAACCTAGCGCCTCTCTACATTTCAATTTAGTCTTTTGGCTATGACACAATTTACAACACCTTCACAAAATATACAGGGCCTGCGTATGAACAGTGTTCTACTATGGTAATTTAAGCTTTGACATATTACTAACAAAATTTGACTGATCATAATATTGGTGTACCGTTTTAAATACCTGCAATAGTATTGGTATGTCTTGTGCACTAAGCCTTGCCGGTGACAATTTATGACGTCGTCTCACCAGCACCAACTGGATTTGCTTTTTTGCTGGCACTGCCCTCTCCGTTCTTGTCAAGCTTGCTTGATTTGTCAGCTTGCTCCTTTTCCTTTATCATCACATGTTTAAACTGTTCGGTGGAAAACTTACAGCAGTTAAAGATGCGCAATAATGCACAAAACCAGGTACAGAGAATAAGTTAGCTTTGCTCTTATTGCTCAATGGAAAATTTTACAAACCTGGTATATAGAATATATAACGTTTCTTCTAATTTGTGCCATCATCTCTATAAAAAGATTATAGCCTTCTAGCTTGTACTCAATAAGTGGATCACGTTGGGCATATCCACGTAAACCGACTGCTTGCTGAACAAATTTTAGTGCTTGCAAGTGCTCTTTCCACAGTCGATCTATGTTACTTAAAATAAGGAACCTTTCTGCTTCCTTCATCAAACCTAATTCTTCTTTTTCCACAATTTCCTAAAGAAAATATCTTAAGTGAATTAATTTTGTTGAGATGGTTGGAATAGGACGCCTACACTGTAGATCTAAAATTAGTAAAACATGAAACCATACCCTTTTCAGCAGATAAGCTTCTCGACCACGAAGTCGAAGGTAATCCTGCAACTCCTCATAATTTGAGCATTTGCTTGCCAGCAGTTCTGGGGTTAAATCACTCAATAGATTGCAATACCTACATGCAATTATGTGTTGAGAACTGTTTTCATACTAAAAGTTAAATGGTCAAATGCTGCAGTGTGTGAGCATCAGGGATTAGCTAGACATAAGAGATGAGATATAGATTTCAACCCCACGGTTATGAAATTCTTACACTGTGAAACCTAAAAAATTTAGAACAATTTCAAAATAAGCACAAGGGAAGTTCTTACTGTTGAACCTTTGCAACGAGCTTTTGAAGGTCCCAACTTTCCTTTGAAGCATCAGAACCTATGTTTGCCTATTCAGATTTCAAAAGAAAAAACAAAATTAAATAAACATAAACACCTGTAGATAAGATGAGTTTCGATATCATTTGAATCGAAAAGTACCAGCCAGTTCTCCTTTTCGTATATTCTAAACATTTGAATAGTTGCATCTTTTAAATATCATAAACAGAAATTTAAAGCATGACCAATTACCAACTGTCTTCTTAGGGCAAAGGCAAACGATAACAATGCTGAATTTAAATTACCTCTAAGATGTCATCCATTGTTAATTCAGCATACTCAACAAGTAGAGGTTGGAGATTGTCAGATTCTAATGCGCGTCTTCTCTCTGTATATACGCGATCTCTTTGGCTATTTAAGACCTCATCATACTCAAATAATTGCTTACGTATATCAAAGAAGTAATTTTCAACTTTTCTCTGAGCTTCATCTAGAGCTTTAGTCAGCATTTTTGATTCAATTGGCAGGTCCTCAACTCTAAAGGCTCTCATCAACCCCTACATATGACAGTATCAGAGACTGTCTAGGAAAATCATTCACATCATCATGAGGAGCATCACCAGGTTAAAAAACCAAACCTGAATCCGGTCTCCGCCAAAAATTCTGAAAATGTTATCTTCAAGACTAAGAAAAAAGCGAGAACTTCCAGGATCTCCTTGCCTACCACTTCGACCACGCAACTATTGATATAACATTTCAAAATGTTTATAAAACATAGGTACTGTTTACCCAGAATAAATTAGGTAGGTGAAGAAATTACGGAGGGATGGAATGTGTGTGAGTTTTCATCTGATGCTTGATTAAGAAAGTTGCACCTGGTTGTCGATGCGACGTGATTCATGGCGTTCTGTCCCAACCACATGAAGACCGCCAGCTTCTACCACCTATTAGGAATTCAGGGTTTAAGAAAAAACCAAATTGTTTAAGTACACTTGTACTTGTATAAAAGAAGTTTTAGGTCCTTAATATTTTTGGTAAGCCTGACACAAAATTTAGACCTCTTAAACATCAGATCAAATTATTAAGATTTAAGATGTTTTGCTTATCTGAATGAGACAAACTTATCTAAAAGCATCCTACTGAATTTACATTTCTTAGAACATTATTGATTTGGCATTCTAAAAATGTAGGTGGTCACGCTCTTTTAGCAGTTTTTTCCACATATAGGTATTTCATATTTCTTTTAGGAGATAAATGGAATCTAAATGTTATCGAATTGTACTTTTTATACTTGTTATACAGCAAGATTTCTGTCAAAGGTCTTTAAACCTATTGGTACATATAGGACCATACAATTTCATTGCATTCTTCCCTTCCCCTTGGCAGTTCAATTTTTCTCACTCATAACAACTCAAATCTTGGTTACAATAAACAAAACTGATGATGAGGCAGTAAAGGAAACGTAAGCTACCTTCTTCCTTTCTTCGTCAGTGTAGACCTTGTACTCCATACCAATTTCTCGGAAGGCATGGCGCAGTTTTGCTATTACTTCATCCTGAACTGGACCCTGCCATCAAAAATTAATGTATAAGTCGAGGGAAAACAAGCGTGGCCTACTATACAATGGTAGTGTCAACAACCAAAATCAGTGTACGATCACATCATGTAAAAATACCTAGGCATATAATATTAACAGATAAACATATGTGACGGAATGATCAATATCCTTTCAATTTTTTCACCTTCTCACAAGAATAAGATAGTCGTTCCTCTGCTTCAAGTTCAGTTAACGACCACTGCCCCCATGTTTTGGCAGCCAACTCTACAGCTTCCTCAGCCAAATTGATTTTTTCTTTTGATAGTTCACAAGGAAATAGACTGTCATTCACCTGGCAGATTGTGTAAGGTGATCAATAATAGAACATCTTGAGGGTCCGAAAAAATAGTTCAGAACAATTCACAAAAAATAATATCATAAACTGACCTTCCATGTTTTCTTCGGGATAGGCTTCTTCACAGAAACATAAACTCCATCGCCTGGTTTAACAACTCTGCAGAACAATAAAACATATTCACACAATCACACTTTAAACTTGTTCAGTTATTCCATCATTAAAAGTTAGAGTTTTAGATCAAGTTGATTGCATGCTCTCTTACTCAAATGATTCTAATGGAATCAATGGCTACAAAAGTAATCTTATTTCAGAATTAACTTATAGCTAATGAAGGGCAAGCAAGAAACGAAGAGCAGTCATGCAGACATCGGTTACAAACATGATCACGGTAATTATAATGGTGCAAAGACACCAAATATATCTCAGACGCCTGATCACAGTTTCCCACGAATATAAATGGCAGAATGTAAGAGGGGTTATTACATTCTTTTGAACTATTCTTAGTATTTCTTACATTCTTGCAGTACTGCATGCAATATGTGTTTACCAGAATAAACAAACTAGATGTAGGTAACCCTTTTCAACCTGGAAATACCTCGGCATGAGCATTTCGCGTAACTTTAACCTCGCCATAAATTCTGCATTTCCTCCAAGTATAATATCTGTCCCACGTCCTGCCATATTTGTCGCAATTGTAACTGACCCAAGTCGACCACTCTGTGCTACAATCTCAGCTTCTCGCTCCACATTCTCTGGTTTTGCATTGAGAACCTTTACATGAATTTACTCGGTGAAAACGTTTTCAGGATGCTAGAAGTTTATGTTTTACAAGCATCTAATATGCACTGGTGGTCAAAAGGAAGTCATTAATGGAATAGTCTAATTTTGAAGCAAATAAACATTACCTCATGGGAAATTCCAGCTTCATGCAGTTGCATTGACACTGTATCGCTTTGTTCAACGCTAGTTGTACCAACAAGCACAGGACGACCTGTTTTGTGCATCCTAGAAATCTCAGCCACAACAGCCCGCCATTTTCCCGTAGTTGCTTTGAAGACCACATCAGAATCATCCTGAAAATACAGTATGTAAAGGTTGTATTCTGATTCGAGCATTTTTCATACAGATTAAACAATTAGATGAAAAGCGAAAGAGCCGATAATATCATTCTTTTTGACATTACTTTGAAATCGAGTTTTCTTATTTGAATTTGATATCATAAGCATATGGTTAAAGATGTTATAATGAAATTTAATGTCAACTAACCTTTCTAATCATAGCTCTGTTTGTAGGGACAATAGTAACTTTGAGCTTGTATATACTTTCAAATTCTGCACTCTCAGTGGCTGCAGTACCCGTCATGCCACAGAGTTTTGGAAACTATAACAGAAAGATGAATCATGAACACTACTAACTTAAATAGAAAGGCATAATTGGAATATACCTTGCGTAAAACAAGAGCTAAAAAATTGAGAAAAGCGATCAAACCTGGAGAAAGAAGTTTTGGTAACTAATAGAAGCCAAAGTAACTGTTTCGTTCTGAATAGGCAAGCCTTCTTTTGCTTCAACTGCCTGATGAAGTCCATCGCTCCACCTCCTCCCCTAAAGACAAAGTAACAGTATGGTTTAAAAAAGTCTAATTCTCACTTCCCAACGCTGAATAAGTTCATATAAAATTCAATTACATTTATTTATGTATTAGGATTATGAGGCTTCAGCAATTGGTGCAATTGCAGCACGGGTACAATTGCAGGATAGAGCATTACATACTAAATATGTAGCACATGTTTTACAAGCTACAACTGAAGAAAACGAATCACCTGCATAACTCGACCAGTAAATTCATCAACAATAAGAACCTCCTTATCACGAATTATATAGTTCACATCTCCAAGGAAAAGTTCCTTCGCCTTTATTGCATTCAAAAGATATGATGCCCACTGTTCTCTAGGATCATATAAATCCTTTACATTTAAAATCTCCTCTGCATCTACATAACCCTGTTCAGTAATTAACACACTTTTCTGCTTCTCGTCAACCTGCAAAAAACCATGCAAATTTTTGGAAGAGTTTTCTATGCTTTAGATGTCTTCTGTATTTCTTGTCAGAAAGCAGAAAGCTACAACTTAAAACACTCACATATTTTACATTGCACTATTGCAGAAACTTGTGAACATCGAAAATCTATCAGGATAAGCTTAGCGGATTATCAAACCTCGCGGTTAAATTTAGAACTAAAAAATGGTGCATGACAAGAGTTGAAGACTGAAAGCTTATGAATGAGTTGGTTTTACGAATGATCTCTAATTACGTATCTTTAAGGAAATACCACATATGTATAGTAAAAGAAAACTTAAGCAGTTAAAGAACTTTTCCCCATGTGCATTAACGGCTTCAGGCACACCATGAGATTGAGAGCCAAATATATAAGGTACCTACCACTTACATCGTACTTTATTCCAAGCCTAAATAACTGCTTTCTTTATTGTTCGAGAATATTACTTATGTGCGTATTAACCCATTAGGAGATCTTGGAATAACAGTACTGGTCATAAGTTTCCTAGGTATAACTGTCTGCCTAGGAACTGTTAAAGATAATTCCACACATAATTCAAGTAATGGCTAAAATCATCGCTGCACATCCTTAATACAGCTACAATGAAGGGATTAGTCAAATATTACATGTACAGTTATGATTATAGTTTTAATTCAAATATACAGATTATTAACTAGGCTAGAATTGCTGCTATGATTGATATGTAACTGATATTATACATTTGTATAAATCCTTATAGTTGTACTACAGAAAGTAATACAATTTTCCTTCCTCTCTTATATGGTATCAGAGGTTAGATCCATTTTTTTTTTCATCTGCTTCTTCCCTTCTATACTATCAATGGCGCTTCTGCCGATTCCCAATCCACTATTCCCAACAATTCTGATCCTACAAAACCCTTCATCCTCATTTCTCTTCATCACATAATCAAACTCACATCCAATAACTATATCTCATGGAAAACTCAACTAGAGGCAACACTTCTTGGATATGATTTATACAAATTCATCGATGGCTCTTTTCCTGCACCTCCCAAAACAGTCACCAGTGACCAAACCTCATCCCCAAACCCTGCTTATACAACATGGTTTCGTCAAGACAAACTTATTCTTGGAGCTCTTGTTAGAACTTTATCACCATCTCTTGTCCCTCTCATCTCTCAATGTCATACCACCCATGAGGCATGGCAAACTCTTGCAAAAACTTATGCTAACCCGTCTAAAGGACATCTCAAACAGATTAAGGAACGCCTTCACAACATCACCAAAGGAAACAAGTCAATAACTGAATATATGCAGGAATTTAAAAATTGTGCAGACTAGCTTGCCTCTCTTGGTCGTCCCTTGGAGTCTGATGATATTGTGGATAGAATTTTTGAACAGCTAAATGATCCAGATTACGAAAATATTGTCAATGCTGTTTATAGCCGTGATACTCCCATCTCATTTGATGAATTACATGAAAAACTCATTTGTTAGATATATTTGATAATGTCATGGCTAATATAATTTATGTTTAGATTTCAGATCTTACTTAACAGGACAAGTCAGTACTTAACCATTAATCAGTACTTATACTGGAAGTCAGGACTTAAGGATATCAGTACTTATATTATCAGGAGATAATCATCAGAAGTTAGATATCAGAACTTAAGTGCTGAAGGACGTTCAGATAAGGACAGTAGCTGATTAAAGGAAAGAAGATCGAGATAAACATAAGAAGAGATATGCATGAAGAAGGAGTTCCGTGAAGAATGGAATACTTGAAAGAAAAGATATCTGATTGATATATTTTAGGAAGCAGAATTATATTCCATATCAATTAGCGATTATCTTGTAACTGTGTAGTATATAAACACAGACATAGGGTTTACACTATAAGTGTTATCATATTCGAGAAGATTATTCATTGTAACCCTAAGTCAGGACTTAAGGATATCAGTACTTATATTATCAGGAGATAATCATCAGAAGTTAGATATCAGAACTTAAGTGTTGAAGGACGTTCAGATAAGGACAGTAGCTGATTAAAGGAAAGAAGATCGAGATAAACATAAGAAGAGATATGCATGAAGAAGGAGTTCCGTGAAGAATGGAATACTTGGAAGAAAAGATATCTGATTGATATATTTTAGGAAGCAGAATTATATTCCATATCAATTAGCGATTATCTTGTAACTGTGTAGTATATAAACACAGACATAGGGTTTACACTATAAGTGTTATCATATTCGAGAAGATTATTCATTGTAACCCTAGCAGCTCTCGTGATATTTGTTCATCACTGAGAGGTAACAGTTCCATACCGTAACAGAGTTTATTGTTTCAATAAAGTTTGTTTTCTGTTACTTAATATATTAAAGTTCGATTTGATTGTATTATACACTGTATTCACCCCCTCTACAGTGTGTGTGACCTAACAAGTGGTATCAGAGCTAATCTGTTAACACACATACAGTTAAAGATCCAAACACAATCATGTCTGACACAGAAACTCCAACTAAGCCTACCAAAACTGAAGAACCTCCAAAGACACAAATTCAAAGTCGGTATGAGACTATCAGAGTTCCCATACTGAGACCATCTGAATATCCCATATGGAAGGTAAGGATGACCATGTTCCTGGAAGCAACATATCCAGAATACCTTGATAGAATCAAGGAAGGGCCTCACAAACCAACCAAGCTCGCTATTGCAGTTGCAGTTGCAGGTGAAGCAGCAAAGAGCGTACCAAAGGAGAAGAGTGATTATACTGCTGAAGATATAGCATCAATTGCTAAGGATGCTAAGGTACGACACTTACTGCATAGTGCCATTGATAATGTAATGTCAAACAGGGTAATCAACTGCAAGACTGTTAAGGAGATATGGGATGCTCTGGAAACAAGGTGTCAGGGAACTGACACAATTAAGAAGAACAGGAAGACAATACTCACTCAAGAGTATGAACATTTTGACTCAAAGACTAATGAGTCATTGAATGATTTATATGATAGATTTGTCAAACTTTTGAATGATTTGTCATTGGTTGATAAAGAGTATGATCTTGAAGATTCAAACCTTAAATTCCTGTTAGCTCTTCCTGAATGCTGGGATTTGAAGGCAACGACAATAAGAGACAACTACAATCTTGATGAAACAACTCTTGATGAAATCTATGGAATGCTCAAGACTCATGAACTTGAGATGGAACAAAGAAGCAAGAGGAAAGGAGGAAAGTCAAGGACAGTTGCTCTTAAGGCTGAAGAAGAATCCCCCAAAGCAGCTTCCTCAAGGAAAGACAAGGGTAAAGCTCTTTTCATAAAGTCTGAAACTGAGTCATCAAGTTCTAAAAGTAATGATGACTCAGATTCTGAAAGCTTGCCTGAGACTGATGCTGATGAGGAGATGATGAAGCTGTGTGCTCTTATGGTGAAAGGAATCACAAAGATTGCATACAGGAAGTTCAGGAAGGGAAAGAAGTTTTCCAGGAAAGGCATAAGTTATGATAAGAAGAATTTCAGAAGGTCTGAAGGCAGAGAGGAGGAAAGTCTGACAGAGGAGATTATACAAATGTTAAATGCTATAACTGTGGTGAGAAAGACCACATATCTCCTGATTGCAAGAAGGCAAAGGGTGACAAAGGCAAGGCTCTTGTCACAAAGCAGAAAAGCTGGACAGACACCTCAGACTCTGAAAGTGAGGAGAAATATGCATTGATGGCAAATGCTGATAAAGAAAGTGTTGAGAGCAGTTCTGAAGCTGCTGAAACAAAGGTACCTCAGACTACTTATGCTTTTCATACTGATGATATTAATGAGTTGAGAAGATATCTTAAAACCATGTTTGTTAGTTATAGAGATCAAACTTTAACATGTGAAAGATTAACTTCTGAAAATCTTGCTTTTAAGAAAAGAAATGATTTCTTAGAAAAAGAGTTAGTCATGTTCCATCAAACTCAGAAGGATAGAGATGATGCTTTTTATGTTAGGGATGAAGTGCTAAAAATGAATGAATCTCTAAAAACTGAGTTAGAAAAGGAAAGAGAGATTATCAGGACTTGGACTAATTCTGGCAAAACAACTCAAAATTTGCTAAGTAGTGGAAACTGGAAAGAGGGCTTAGGTTATGGAGAAGATAAGAATGATAAAGGAACTGAAGAAATTAAGCCTGTTGTTAAGCAAAAGCCAAAGTTAAAACCTGTTAAGTTTGTAACTGTAAAGTCTGAAAATGAGAAATCAGAAGTTAAAGAGGAATTAACTTCTGACAAACTAAAACAGGAAAAGACAGCTGAAGTGAACATAGGCTTAATGATAAAGAAGCAGCTTAAGCATAAGCTGAAAGATGTTAAAAATGCAAACAAGGTAAAATCACCTAGGAAAAATAGGAATGGAAAGGAAGGTGTGAATAAAAGCAACGATTATAAACTTGTTCCTGATGCTCCTAGGAAAACATGTCATAACTGTGGAAGTTCTAACCATCTGGCTTCTTTTTGCAAAAAGAATAAGAATATTAACTCCTTACCTTCAAAATTAGGAGTTAAGAGTCAGTCTGTTAGATACAAACCACAAAATCCTTGTTTTCATTGTGGTAGTTTATGGCATTCCATTTATACTTGTAAGGAATATTATAGTTTGTACTATGATTATTATCAAATAAAACCTTCTTTGAAGAAAGTTTCCATTGTTCCTTCTAGTGTAAATTCTGATTCAAAGTCTCATAGTGTAAGTTCTGATAAGAAAAATGTTAACATAAACTCTAATGCTAAATCCGCTGCAAATGTTAACAAACTTAATAAGGCCAAAGGATCCAAGCAAGTCTGGGTCCTTAAAACTAATAATTAGTGGTCTTTGTGATTGCAGGACAACAGGAAAAATATTCTAGTTCTGGACAATGGATGTTCAGGACATATGACTGAAAATAAGGCCCTGCTATCAGACTTTGTGGAGAAAGCTGGCCCAAGTGTTTCTTATGGAGATGGTAACATTGGAAAAACATTGGGATATGGCAATATCAATCTTGGAAATGTCATAATTAAAGAAGTAGCTCTGGTCTCAGGACTTAAACACAATCTGCTGAGTATAAGTCAAATCTGTGACAGAGGTTATCATGTTGATTTCTTTGAAGAACACTGTGAAATTGTGAGTAAATCTAAAGGCAAAGTTGTTCTGAAAGGATACAGGCGTGGTAACATTTATGAAGCTAAGCTTTCAACAAGTACTGATGGTTCTGCAATTTGTCTGATGAGCAGAGCATCAATTGAAGAAAGCTGGAATTGGCATAAGAAATTCTCTCATTTAAATTTCAACAATATAAATGAACTGGTCAAGAAAAATCTTGTGAGAGGACTGCCAAAGTCAGTATTTGCTCCTGATAGCCTTTATGATTCCTGTCAGAAAGCCAAACAAAGAAAATCTTCTTTTAAGAGCAAGACTGAATCATCAATTCTTGATCCTTATCATCTACTACATGTTGATCTATTTGGTCCAGTGAATGTCATGTCTATTGCAAAGGAAGATGCACCTATGCAGGGGGAGCATACTCAAGATCCTACCACATCTCAAGAAACATCAGAACATACATCTGACTCTTCAAGTTCTGATTCGTCAAGTTCTGATAAGCCAAATTCTGATAGTGCTGAAAATCTAAATTCTGAAGAATCCAACTCAGAGAGCATAGTTTCAGGGGAGCATCAGAAAATGAAAATGAAGACAGCATGGATCATGGGGGAGCATCCAGTTCTAGAGAAAACCTTCCATCTGCAAGGAAGTGGACTAAATCACATACACCTGACTTAATTATTGGAAATCCTGATGCAGGTGTCAGAACTAGAACATCTACATCAAATGAATGTCTCTATAATTCTTTTCTACAAATGACAGACTTTGCAAAAAGTTTGCCAAACTAATGCAGTCAAGATATCAGATGAGTATGATGGGGGAACTTAGCTATTTTCTGGGCCTTCAAGTCAAGCAGAATAAAGAAGTCACTTTTATTTGTCAAACTAAGTACACCAGAAACTTGCTGAAGAAATTTGGAATGCAAGATTGTTCAAGTGCATCCACTCCCATGGCCACTGCAACAAAACTGGATAAGGATACTGGTAAATCAGTAGATATTACTGATTACAGAGGTATGATTGGCTCTCTACTCTATCTAACTGCTAGTAGACCTGATATCATGTATGCTACCTGTCTTTGTGCAAGATTTCAAGCAGATCCAAGAGAACCTCACTTAACAGCTGTGAAAAGAATCTTTAAGTATCTTAAAGGAACAGCTGATCTGGAATTGTGGTATCCTAGAGAATCAGATTTTACACTAATAGGTTACTCAGATGCAGATTTTGCAGGTTGCAAAATTGACAGGAAAAGCACAAGTGGAAGCTGCCAATTCCTTGGAGGCAGACTGGTTTCTTGGTTCAGCAAGAAACAAAAGTCAATTTCCACATCAACTGCAGAAGCAGAGTATATTGCTGCAGGAAGCTGTTGTGCACAGATTCTTTGGATGAAGAATCAGCTACTGGATTATGGGTTAACATATTTCAAAATCCCTATTTACTGTGATAATCAAAGTGCTATTGCTATGACAGGTAATCCAGTTCAACACTCTATGACAAAGCACATCAGCATCAGGTACCACTTCATAAGGGAACATGTGGATGAAGGTACAGTGGAATTGCATTTTGTTCCAACAGATCAACAACTAGCAGATATCTTCACAAAACCACTGTGTGAAGCCACTTTTACAAGATTGGTAAATGAACTTGGATTGATTTCAGGTTCTTTCTCTAAATCTGCTTAGTCTTGTTCTGTATTATCAGACTTTATGATCAGTATTTACAGAATTTAATCTCTTTGTGTATTCTGTGATTAATTGATAAATGTTTTTAAGTACTGACTGTTGTCTGATATATGTTTCTAAACTCTGATAAGTGATATGTCTGTCTAAGTAACCATTCAATCCTATGAGGATAATTGTGTTAGATACTGACCTAGTAGTCTTCAATAAACAAATGATCCCATGTAAGAAGTAATTATTTCTGTGAAAATTTTATGACACAAGCAAATTCTGATAATTGAGCTTAGTTGAGTTTACTTTGTTTATCTTATTACTAAGTCACAAATTAGAATAATGTTACTCATCTGTTAAGTTCTGATACTAGTAAAACTGCTGAATGTACTAAGTGCTGATAAACCTCACTTATAAAAAGAAAAATCAAAAGGATCAAAGAATAAAATCAGGTACTCCTTTGAGATCTAGAGTAAAAATGTGGAAGGGAAGACCCAAGTGCATTGCTGGTATTAAGTAAATATGCATTAGAAAAGCAAAATATTTTCTTGGTGACTTTTCACACTCTATGATTACTGGAGAAATACTCTGATAATAGCATAAATTCTGATAAGCAGTCGTGACTCACTTACACTGAGGAGCCACTGTAAAATAGAATTTAAAAAGATGCATAAAATTAGCACAAATCAGTTGAGGTGGACTCAAGCATGAACTCATTCATCAGTAGGTTTCAGGATAATGACAGCTCTTTAGCAAAATTTTAGTTATGCCTTATTTCTAAGATGTACTGAATTGAATCAGACTTTACTCTTTGTCTGCTATTTAGCTTGATGCACACACTAATCACTCCATCTGAATGATGAAAATTACTATGGTGGTCTATGTTGTTTTAGATAAACAGTCATTGTATCACCTTGCACTAATTCTGAGGACAAGTTCTGGCTGCATATTCTGAAGATTAAGTTCTGAAGAGTATAACTCAGAACTTGTATGAGGATTTACTCAGATAAGCATTTTTTTTCGAGTTAAGAAATTATGTTCTGATGACTGTTAAGTTCTGAAATAAGTCTAAGTTCTGATATTGTAGTCTAAATTCTTTACTTGACTTATCTGTGGATAAAATTTGATAACAGTTTCGGTACAAACTAGAACATGTGAAGTGGAAGATTAATAGTCACTATGGTTAGGATTAATGGTACTCGTACTTGAACAGTCAACTTTTACTTGTGTCTTGTGCGCATTCAACCATGTTTTCTCTTTCCAATGAATGTTATTCTTTTTTCAAGTCTGGGGAGACGAGGTAGAATTAATTCTACCTGTCAGCATTAAAAACCTTTACGTCTCCTGGCATTCTCTTCCCTATATAAACAGCCTCTTCACATCAGCCTTCCCATCAAATTCTTTCTCACAAACTTACCTTCATACTTTTTCTTTCAAAAACACAATGGTCAGATACAACATGTTTTTGAACTACCAAAACTTCAATACGGAGCTAAGCTGTGCCGATTGGCAGCAGGAATGGCACGTCACGGCCATTCCTGAGAAGATATGGGACTCTGTCCCACACGAAGTACTGACCCACCTCCTGTTCTTCTATATGGACTACCATCGCCATCTGGAGCGATTGGAGGAGGAAAGGCTGGAAGCTCTCCGCCAGCAAGAGCGTATCATCCGACTCGCCATTCTGTTTGTCGAGAGTAGGAAGAAGAAATGATTTAATCTCGTCTTCTTCCTGTTTTTCTTCATCATCAGCCTTGACCTGCTTCTTGAGCTAGGACTAAGGCTGTTGATGTTAGGTTTAGTAGCTTAGGGAAATCTTGTATAAGTACTGATGTAATTTTCATTTCATGAATGTATTCTCTTGATATATTAATGAAATTTGTTTTTATTTCAAGATTTTGTCTCTAAGTTATTTAGTAATGCATTGATAAATCCTGGTAATTATTCATATTATGATGACCATATAAATTTTGAAATAATTTAAGTTCTGATTTTCCTTTATCAGTACTTACTCATATAATTTATCTTGGTCACCTTCACTTGATTTCTTTTCAGAATATTAATGTTGCAGTGAAAATTAATTAAATCAGTGGGAACGGTTTCAATTTTGAATTAAAACTGTTTCACCTTGATTAATGGAATATCTGGGTAAGTGGAACGGGTTTTCCTTGAAAACAGGCAAGTGGGCAAGTAATGATTACTGTTTTCTCGCACCCAGTAACTATCTGTTATTACTGCATGTCTGACAGGTGTCCAACGGTAACATTTTTTTTCAGAGTATAAGTACGACAGAGAAAGGATTTCTTTAATCTTTTATTTCCTTCATACTTTTTCTCTCTACTTGTTTTTACTCTCTCTTTCTCTCACGTTGGTTTTTCATACAGACATTTTATCAAACACCTAACAGACACTTTTAAATCTCAATTTTTCACATGGCACCTAAGGATTTAATCATTGATGGAGCTAAGTTTGTTCCAAACAACTATGCTGCAATTCTTAATCATGTTGACGCTCCATCTGAATTGCATTTTGTGCAAGATCTTCTTGCACACAGTGAGATTGGGTATGCACTGACCCAGCCTTCAGTCTTTTCGAGCCAACAAGTTCTGACGTTTTGGCGGACTGGGCACTTTGATGATGGTGGTAAACATGGCACTCCTAGTATTGTTTTCGAAGTGGGTGATTCTTCTTATGCAGTCACTCCTGGTACAATACGCAAGGCTCTACATCTTCTAGAAGGTTGTATTTTTTCAATTTCAGAAGAATCAGCTCTTCAGGAGTTAATGGCAAATTTGGGGTATGAAAAGAGTTTGGCAAAACTTGGGCAGTTGAAACGGGCTCATATCAGAAGAGAATGGAGCTTCTTCTTCGACTGCATCACCAAAGCTTATGGGAACAAATGTTCGAATTTTGATGCTATCCCAATTCTGAGTCAGCATATCGGGTATGCTATTATCAATCAAACTCATTTTGATTTTGCAACTGGTATAATTGGTTTTATTGGGGATAGGGTGACAGAGGATAGGAATGTTGTCTATTTTGCTAGATTCTGTCAACTTATTTATACTTTTTGTACTGATGAACCTCAATTAGTCAGTTCCTCAACCCCACCTTTTAAAGTTGCAAAACGCTACTTTAATGACCTGGTAAATGCTGACACTAAGAAATTAGTGGTTAGACCATTACAGATTCCTCAGTCTGTAAAACAGATCCTAGTAAATGCTGATCCTGATACTTATAGATCTGTTTACTCTGATGTCCAACCAACAACAAACACCCAAAAACCATCATCCTCAGCACCTACCACTCATTCTACTCAACCTACCCTCAGGACATATCTCAAATCCTATCTCTCCACTTCACAGACTGATCAACCCTCATCCTCAGCACCTACTGTGAAGTCTTCATCCTCCAAGCCAAAGAGGACAAAGACTGTTCCTCAAACACCTCAAAAGAGAAGGAGGATTGCCTTGAGAGATGAATCCGATACTGAGGAACAGGTTCCTTCTTCAGAACCTGTTGAAGGTGAAGATGAGAAAGAGACTTCTCAAAAGGATTCTGGAATTGGGGGATCTAGGCTTCTCAAAAGGCTTAGAAGAATGACAGTTCCTGAAACTCCCAAGGAATCCAAATCAACAAAGAGATACAAGAAACAGAGGGCAAAAAGGCCAGTTTCAGATGATGAAGAGGAAGCAGCTAAGGAAGGGGATCAGGAATCTCTGATCTCACAAGACAAGGAATTTGCTCCAGTCACTTCTCCATCAACTCCATCTCAGGAAGCTGTTTCTGAAAAGGCTAACACACCATCTGTGTCTCCTGTTGATCCAGGCACAAGTGCTGATATCGATGTTCAAAACTTGGTTGTGCCTGAAGTAATTCTCTTAGAAGCTCCAACAACAACTAATCCTTCTACAACACCTATTACTGATGATGTTCAAACTCCAGAGTTATCAACAACACCTTCTCTGCATAATGATGCTGATGATCAGACTTTAGGTGAGCATCAGGATTTGGCTGTTGATCAGAACTTAGAACAAGATCAGCAATTAGAGGATGCTGAAGCCTCCATTGCTACTCACACTGTTATTTTATCAGAGGATACCGATTCTGTAAGTTCTGATGCTGCAAATTCTGGAGATACTGGTGATGCTGCTCCAACTGCAGATGCTGATACAGCAGGTCCTTCAGGACATTCTCCTCAACAGACTATTCTAAAGTCTGAACTGGTTAAGAAATTTGTTACCGGAGAAGCACCAGTACCTTGGAGTGAAACTCCTGCAGGTCAGGAGTGGACTAAGGAATGGAACTCAGTTTCATGTGTTCCAACTAAAAAGCATCTTGTTGAGCACTTGACTAAAGCTGATGAAATGTTAAATTCTGATGATTTCAAAACCCAGCTTAGAGTCACTGCATTGAGTACTAAACATCTACAAGGTCTTCACTCAACTACTCATGCAGAGCTACACAAGATTCAGGAAAACTTTATCAAACAGGAACAAGTTTGGAAAATTGATAAGAAAAAGTTCTTCCAACCTACCATTGACAGGATTGCTTATATCGAGAAGACTCAAGATCATCAACAAGCTCAGATTGATGATATTCTGAAAAATCAAGCTTCTCAGCAATCACAACTGACTGAAATCCAATCCTCAGTGGAATTGCTTATCTCTCTTCTACTACCTGCTGATGCCAAAAAGGGGGAGAAAGTAATTAAGTCCAAATGCAAGACTGACAAGACACTGACAGGAAAGGATGATGAAAAAGATGATCAAGGAAACCCTGGAATGGGTAGAGGTCATAGTCAAGGTAGATGATTCACATCAAGACAAGTTAGTCACAGGACAAGTTCTGATACTGGGAAAAGAATAAGTTCTGCTACTGGTAAAAGGATAAGTTCTGATGAACTTTTAGATCTTGATGAGGAAATGTCAAGACAGTTATTTCTTCAGGAAAATCCAGGAATGGACTTGGAGAGTTTAATGAAAGAAGAAGCCAGGCTTAAATCAGAGAAAGTCACATCTAAATCTGAAGCTTCTGGTAAAAAGCCACTTCCAAAACTCAAAGGCATTGTGATCAAAGAAAGGACACATACTGAAGCAATATTGGCTAGATCACAACCGCAGATAGATCCAAGATCCAAAGGTAAAGAAAAGATTGGTGAACCTATCAAGGTTTATGTGCCTCCCGAGGATGAAGAAATTACTGATGAAAAAGATGATCTTGCTCTGACTTCAAGAAAAGTTCTTAAAACAACCTCTGACATGGCTCAAGTTGTTCAGAGTCAAGAAATTGTAAGTTCTGATATTCAGAAGAAGCAAGTAACCTCTGACATAGCTCAAGTTAACTTGATATCAGAAGATAGACCAAAGACACTCCTACCAGGATTCACTAAAGCAAAACAGACTCAACCTTTGAAGACTACTGCAAGTGGTTTTGAAGCAAGAGTAGTTACTGGAAAGGAAGCAAGAGATAAAACTGGATTGGGAAGTGCTGATGAAAGAAGAATACATAACACTACCAATGATCCAACTTCCTTGAGTGAACCAGGTATTGGAGCAACTCCTGAGAGATTGAATCAACTGGAATCTGTACAAATGGTTTACCATACCTACTTGAAAGAATACATCTTGTTGTACTTCATGACAGATGGTAGGGTTTATCATATAAGACAAAATGCCATTCCATTGAAGTATTTTGAAGAATTGGAGCATGTTCTATTCTTACTTCAAGTGGATGACAGAATAACAGGAACTGCTGCAAACTATTTGAAAGAACAGATTCAGAGACAGAAAAGGCTTTATTCTGTTAAGTCTGACAGCACATACGTTCCAAAGTACAGAGATCACAATGGTGATATAGTTGAAATGAAGCCCAATACTGCTAAGATTATAACTACCTTTCTGGGGTACAGGGCTGTTGAATTCAATCTTGAGTCTGATAAAGCTTATTTGATCAGACTGGATCAGGATATAAGAAAAGCAAAGATCAATGATCTCAGAGCTGCAATCTTTCAAATTGGTGAAGATACTGCAGAGCTTAAAGATGCCAAAAGGAGAATGATTGATGAACTCAGATATGCTGAGAAATGTTTGTTGAAGAACTATCTCACAACAACTCCTGACATCAAAGAGATCAGATGATAAAGCCAAGTCGAAGATCTACAACTGCTTAAATTCTGATATTTGTACAGACTGAAGTTGTTATCAGAAGTTGAATATTGGTAAAGCTTTAAGGACTGTAAGTTGTAGTTATCTAGTCTAATTCTCATGCATTTGTACTTAATGTTTTTGACATAATCAAATATCTGTTAAACTTGTATATTATGCTAATTTACAAGTTGGGGGAGATTGTTAGATATATTTGATAATGTCATGGCTAATATAATTTATGTTTAGATTTCAGATCTTACTTAACAGGACAAGTCAGTACTTAACCATTAATCAGTACTTATACTGGAAGTCAGGACTTAAGGATATCAGTACTTATATTATCAGGAGATAATCATCAGAAGTTAGATATCAGAACTTAAGTGCTGAAGGACGTTCAGATAAGGACATTAGCTGATTAAAGGAAAGAAGATCGAGATAAACATAAGAAGAGATATGCATGAAGAAGGAGTTCCGTGAAGAATGGAATACTTGGAAGAAAAGAAATCTGATTGATATATTTTAGGAAGCAGAATTATATTCCATATCAATTAGCGATTATCTTGTAACTGTGTAGTATATAAACACAGACATAGGGTTTACACTATAAGTGTTATCATATTCGAGAAGATTATTCATTGTAACCCTAGCAGCTCTCGTGATATTTGTTCATCACTGAGAGGTAACAGTTCCATACTGTAACAGAGTATTGTTTCAATAAAGTTTGTTTTCTGTTACTTAATATATTAAAGTTCGATTTGATTGTATTATACACTGTATTCACCCCCCTCTACAGTGTGTGTGACCTAACATCATTAATCGAGAACTCTCTATCAAACATAAAGTTTCCTCGGTAAATCCTTTTCCTGCTACTGTCAACTATGCTGCCAAGAACACTTTCAAGAATAATCGTTCAAACCATTCTGCTCATAATTCCAATGGCATTCTCCCTACTCCCACACAATCTTCACTATCTCCGTTCGTGCTTCTCGTCCCTACAACGGACGTTGTCAATGGTGTTGTGCTCAAGGACATTATGTTACTCATTGTCCCATTTTTCGACAACAATTTCCTAACGCAATCCCACCTACAAATCAGTTTAATGCATCACCTATACAACCACCACCACAAAATCGATTCGCATTCAAGTCATATCAGCCCTCCAGTCACCCTCGAGCATATGCTGCAACATCTTCAAACAATTCTCAAAATGGTTGGTTACTTGATAGCGGGGCGACGCACCATGTGACAAATGATCTTGACAAATTTGCTCTTCACTCTCCCTATGATGGTACTGAAGAACTCATCATTGGAGATGGTTCAGGCTTAGACATAGCCAATACTGGTTCTACATCTTTTTTAACTCCCTCTTCTAATTTTCATCTTAAACATATTCTTCACGTTCCCTCTGTATCTCGTAACATAATCTCTATATCTAAATTTTGTCGTGATAATAACTCATCAATTACTTTTTCACCTAATTCTTTTCATGTGAAGGATCTTCGGACAGGAGTATCGCTTCTCCGCGGACCAACTAAATCTGGCATCTATGAATGGTATCCCATCCTCACCTGCCATTCACACTTCCACTAGCTCTCTCTCCACCAATAATTGGCATCATCGTTTAGGCCATCCATCGCATGCTATTTTACAGTTCATCAGTTCAAATTTCAATCTCTCCATTCCTAAATGTACTGGTTTTCATTGTAATTCTTGTGATTATAATAAAAGTCATAAGATGCCATTTTATCAAAACTCTATTTCCTCTAATGGCCCTCTTGATGTTATTTATACTGATGTTTGGACCTCACCCACTCTCTCATATGATGGCTACAAGTACTATATTCTTTTTGTTGATCACTTTACCAAATATATGTGGTACTATCCCCTCAAAATAAAATCTGAAGCTAAGGAAATTTTCATTCAATTTAAATTAAAAGTGGAGAAATTTTTTCAAAAGTCAATTATTACCATTTTCAGTGACAACGGGGGTGAATATAAAGGTCTTGATCCTCTTTTTGATGCTTCTGGTATTACTCATCTTACTTCGCCTCCACACACCCCTGAACACAATGGTTATTCTGAAAGACGTCATCGTCATATTGTCGAGACGGGACTCTCACTTCTATCTCATGCTTCCATGCCTCGAAAATATTGGACACTAGCCTTTAATACTGCAGTGTACCTTATAAATAGAATGCCTACTTCTACTCTCCACTACACGTCTCCATTTCATAAAATATATGGCCATCCACCAAATTATCAAAAACTACGAAGTTTTGGGTGTCTTTGTTATCCATGGTTGCGTCCATATACTTCTAATAAACTTGATCCACGATCTATTCCATGTGTATTTGTTGGGTACTCAATTACCCAAAGTGCTTATTTTTGTTTAAATCCAAACACAAATAAAATATATGTGTCTCGCCATGTTAAGTTTGTGGAACAGAAATTTCCGTTTGCCTCGTTAAACATATCTTACTCTTCACCCACTACAGAAAATATTGATCACTGGTGCGCAATCTCACTTCCCTTATTACCCCAAACACTCACAAACACTTCTCATAATGAATCCACTAATGTTGATGACGATACACCTTTGACATCACCTTCACCATCTCCATCCCTCTCGCCTCACTCAACTTCATCTTCTACTAATTCTACTCAAACTACTCCACCCCCACCCCCTCCTCCACCTGCTTATACCACTAGATTACAAAATGGAATCCGCAAACCCATAAATAAACTCAATCTCACTGCTACCGTCCAAGATACTTCACAAGAACCCACTAATATCAGTCAAGCTCTTCGTAATCCTCTATGGAGGAATGCCATGCACGTTGAGTTTGATGCACTACTCAAAAATAATACTTGGGATTTAGTCCCTCCATCTCCTACACAAAATCTCATCGGTTGTAAATGGGTTTATCGTACCAAATATAATCCTGATGGTTCGATTGAGCGACACAAGGCTCATCTAGTAGCTAAGGGGTTTCATCAACGCCCTGGTCTTGACTATACAGAAACCTTTAGCCCTGTTGTCAAACCCGCAACTGTAAGAACTGTGCTTTCACTTGCTGTAACTCAAAATTGGCCTCTCCGGCAAGTAGATATTAATAATGCTTTTCTCCAAGGCACCCTCAAAGAAGATGTTTACATGATCCAACCCCCTGGATTTGTTGATTCTACACATACTCCTTACGTATGTAAATTACGTAAACCTATATACGGTCTCAAACAATCTCCCCGAGCCTGGTACAATGAGCTAAAAACCTATCTTTTAAGCCTTGGTTTTCGCAACTCTATCTCAGACTCCTCTTTATTTATTCTGCGTCGTGGTCAAGACATATTCTATGTTTTAGTGTATGTTGATGATATAATTCTCACAGGTTCTAATAGTTCCCTCCTTAATTCTATAATATCTCAACTCTTTCATCGTTTCTCATTAAAAGATCTTGGTGTTCTTTCTTATTTTCTCGGAATTGAAGTAGTACTACACTCGCAAGGTTTATTTCTCAGCCAACAAAAATATATTCAAGACATACTTTCGAAAACAAATATGTCCAGTGCTAAGCCTACTCCAACACCTATGATTTCTCATCCACCTCTATCACTTGACTCGGGCACATCAATTTCAAATCCAGCTGAATTCCGGGCGATTGTTGGCAGCTTACAATATTTATCACTAACTCGTCCTGATCTTGCTTTTACTGTGAACATGTTGTCTCAATACATGCACAAGCCCACTGATCATCATTTTGTTGCTCTAAAAAGATTACTGAGATATCTTGCAGGCACTCTTCATCATGGTCTCCTTCTCCACCGCAACTCTCCTACTTGTTTACATGCCTTTTCGGATGCTGACTGGGCCGACGACAAAGATGATTATATATCTACTACTGGCTATATTGTATACCTTGGTCGGAATCCCATTTCATGGAGCTCTCGAAAACAAAAAACATTAGCACGTTCTTCCACTGAAGCAGAGTATCGTGTCGTTGCTAGCACAACTGGGGTCCTGAATCTTCTCACAGAACTTGGACATCCACCAAATAGTCCACCTGCCATCTATTGTGACAATATGGGAGCAACATATGTTGCTGCCAATCCGAAATTTCACTCAAAGATGAAGCACCTTGGTCTAGACTATCATTTTGTTCGTGAACATGTTCAAAGTGGTGTTATTCGTGTTTCTTACATCTCTGGTAATGATCAATTAGCTGATGCTTTAACGAAGCCTCTTGCGCGTGTAAGATTTCAAACATTATTGTCCAAGATTGGCCTCATTGAAAGATCGTCCATCTTGCGGGGGCATGTTAAAGATAATTCCACACATAATTCAAGTAATGGCTAAAATCATGGCTGCACATCCTTAATACAGCTACAATGAAGGGATTAGTCAAATATTACATGTACAGTTATGATTATAGTTTTAATTCAAATATACAGATTATTAACTAGGCTAGAATTGCTGCTATGATTGATATGTAACTGATATTATACATTTGTATAAATCCTTATAGTTGTACTACAGAAAGTAATACAACTTTACTTCCTCTCTTATAGGAACTTCAGAAAAGAATACAAATATTTTAACTAGATCAGTGGTTAGCATGAAGGACTCAAGTTCCTATCTATAGTGTATATACAACCTTCTAGTTATACATTTCAATGCATTCATTAGCACTGTGAAAACTATATCCAACTAAAAAGAATACTTACTATTAGGTGACGCTGTAAAGACTTGATTAGAACAATAGCACGATGTAAGGTAAAACAATAATGAGCATATTTACTTACAGTGTAGTGTATCTCTCGCTCAAATGCAGCAGCTATCTTTGCAGCTTTATAGTACCGGTCACTTGGTTTATCAGCAGGTCCAGATATAATGAGAGGAGTTCTTGCTTCATCAATAAGGATGGAATCAACCTCATCAATTACACAGTAATTAAATTTCCTCATTACAAGCTCATCAACATTCTGTAAAACAAAAAAATTCTAATGATGAAAATGAAATTAACCACTGTTGACAAATAAGCATCCAGCGATAGTTATAGTTTTTATTGGACAAAACAAAATTTACTTTCCGTGGCAAGATTATCTCTCAAGTAATCAAAACCAAGCTCACTATTGGTGACATACGTGATGTCACATAAGTAATTCTCCCTCCTTTGCTCACTTGTCATATTCTCTGCCAACATAAACATTTCATCGTTAAAGTGGAGAAAGTATCAAACCAGAGGCTACCCACAAAAGCAAACCACAGTTATTGCACAAGACAATCGAATCAAACACTATACTAGTTCCAAATATTAATAACTTGTTCTAGGAGCAGAAAGAAACAAACTGTATCTTTTGATATGTATGATAAAGTATATAGGTATACTATGGAACTCTAGGTGACTTCACGGAACAACTACATAAACATACTTAATTTCCACAATGACATTCTTTAGGTTGATAACGGAATGCTAGTTTGGCTATTAAATTTCATTTACCCATACAGCTCATAACTCTCAATCACATTCTCCACCAATGCTAATTATGTAATATATTTAAAATATGCGGTTACATGCACTGAAAACTCTCAACAAACATCTTAAAGTATACCTGCAAGTAAATATGAGATCACTACTCCAGTAATTTCGAAGGCTAGACCGATCTAAGATTCTACTAGCATAGGTTCATTTATCAGTAAACTCTCTTCAAAATTTCTAGGGTTGAAAACTGTGTGAGAATAGCATTTTCATTTTTATACGATTTATAAATCCCTCTCATTTTTGTCAATCACAAACTTAGATATGGCAGGTTTCCCCTAAATATTTATTCCCTGTCCCGATTAATATGATCCTTCGACTATTTACATGCACTTCAAGGCACAAAAATGAAGGATCTGCAGATATTATTTCTTTGCTTTTTTTCTTTAGAATAAAATTTAAAGTTCCATTTTTTTTGTTCAAATATATTATGTACAAGTGCCTCGTTATATGCCTAAAATCGTATAGTTTGGGACCGAAGTAGTATCATATATTTATATAAAAAAAGTTTGCCTAATTGTTGACTTACAAAATGAAAGATTCAACAAGGAACTGATATGACCCAATTCTTAGCTAACTGGAACTGAGCTTATAAGATCAAACCATATAGATGTGATATATACATATATATAAAAGAACAAAAATTACATACGTTGAATTAGGCCAACCTTCAATCCAAGAAATCTAGGAACCTGACCAACCCATTCACAATCACGTCGAGCCAAATAATCATTAACGGTAACAACATGGACTCCTTTACCGCTTAAAGCATTCAAATAAGCTGGCAATATGGCGACAAGCGTCTTTCCTTCACCAGTCCTCATTTCAGCGATTTCTCCCTTATGTAGAACCATGCCACCTAAATTATAAAAAACGAATGAACTAAAAGTAAAGACGGAATGTTGTTCGAGAAGATCTGAATTCTTCTTTAGCAGCTCTTATTGGTAAATAGAAATGACCATCTGCAACATATGAGGCGCCCATGTGCAAGATCTGCAACTATTGTTGACAGATGACATCTATAATGCATTCTGTATAGTAGATAACTCTATATGCCATATATTTAGGTAGGGGTAGCCTGGTAGGTACTCGATTTCAAAAATAAAATAAAAGGTAAGGTTACTCGGTTATATTTTCCTTCGATTATCATTTTGCCATCAACCAGTATATACTTATACAAATTATTCCTTTCAGTCAGCGGTAAGCGTTTACTGGACAGAAAGGTAGAGATAACTGATCAGACCTATAAGTTGCACGTCAAAAGGACGAAGGCCTAGAACCCTTTTCGAAGCCTCTCTGACAATAGCAAATGCCTCCTGCAAGGAAACAGACAGATTTTACTAAATAAATTGAGGGGAACCTGTAATCAGAGAAAGCAGAAGTAAACCGAGAAGAAAGAAACATTTAGGACAAGAGCATTATGTGATTGTATTTGACTTTCTTTGTGCAGAAAGCATATGAGGTTACTCCATTAAGGTTTCCAAATTAGGAATGACCAGCAATATCACCTATGGGTGGGGGTTTGAATAGTGTGGTAACAGTTCAAAAGCCTATTACTGGATTACTCAAACTTATGCCATATTAGAATAAGTACATTAATAAACATTTTCATTAGACTAACATCTCATATGAAAGAAATATTACTAACATTCTCCGCACTCCCTAAGAATTTCGGAGTCAATGGTATAACTTTCTCAAAACTTCACATTAAAATTACTACTTAACTTCCTCGAGTGATGTGACACAAATGAGTACCTCTAGTCAGACTCCACACTTAGCACTCAAGCCTACAACACAAAGCGGCAAAAAAGGAAGAACTTACATTCAGGATTCTGCATATTTTGGTATAGTTACGGTTTTAGCCTACACTCTCCCTTGGTCCGAGAAATTTAACATATCGCGATTTACATAAGCAAGCTTTAAATGTAATTTGGTGGATTGTTATTGGATTTGCCAAAACCATATTATACGACCTAAAAATCATAACATAATAGCTGAAAACAAAGCTACCGAAGTTTTACCACCTTGTTACTTGTTTCAAACTACTGTAGCTACAATACGACTTCAACAGATCTGATTTGAGCCGTAATCAATGAACATCACATCATTTGATCAATTACTTTCCTACAAATAACAAAGACGGGCTAAACGAACTCTTTCCCCTAGCAGTTAAATCTGGCAGACTCGTCATAAATAATGACTATAGTGCTAATGACAACTACAACTGTAAATCATTTCAACCAATACACCCCATACTAGAATTAGAAATTATCCATAAACCGAATCATTTCCTAACTACTCTGTACACAAAATTATATAAGATAAGCTAAATATAAATAACGGTTTTCCTACGATGTGCCCATTGGCACACACTAAGCACCAATTTTCATAAGTTTAGCTCATTTTGATCTGCTCCTCCTTCTTAATAACGATGGACTGCATACACAAAAACTACACCAATCAAAATGAACTAAATTTATAATATTCGGTGTTTAGCATGTGCCCATGGGCACACACTAGAAAAACCTATAAATAAATAGACAAAAAACAAACCATGATCTAACAAATTCATTTTGATCCTAACTAATAGCCATACAACGTAAAATCTCGACAAATTAATGTGTTTTCTCAATTCCGACTTAATAATCCACAATGTATTGATAATCCTAACATAATAGAGACATTGTAATCATAATCTCCGTAAACGAATAATCTCGATACATTAATGTTTTTTTCTCAATGCCAACATAACAATCACAGTGTGTTTTCAATCCCAACATACTAATAAAGACATTGTAATAATAATCTCGATAAATAAATAATCTCGAAAAACGAGTACTTACAGGTAAAAGGGAGTCCAAAGAATCACCCTTACTAGCTCTCTCCTTAAGCAAACAAGTCCTATCTCTCAACTGTGCATCACTAAGACCAGAAACTTCACTTTCAAACTTATTAACAGCAGCAACAGTTGAACTATACTGCTGTCTAGTGGACTCACCAGTATCAGTTCCTTTAAATATCCCACCCAACAAACCACCTAATGAGGCCATGGCCTTGATGGGCCTTGGTGGCCCATGATCAAGAATGTTTATATGACCAGCCCATCTTCTCCGGCTGCGGCCCATTGTTTTGTTGTGGTGAGTTAGTGAAAGTAGTGAGGTGGAGGAGGAGGAGATGATGGAGAGAGATGTGAGGTGGGTCAGCGCCGGCGAGTTTAACGGCGGCGAAGCCACCGTGGATGACGTCATTTGTTGTCTAAAAAGTGATGAGGAGGAGGAGGATGTAATAACTGGAAGTGAAACAAGGTGACGTGTTGAAGATAAGGCACTTCACAACTAGTTTTTCATAAGTACTTTTTTTAATTGTTTTGTTTGCGGTAAACTTAAAAAAGGAGAAAAATCAGACTACTGTTTTATTTTATCAGAACATATGTTTTTGAACCAGACGTAATTCGAGCTGATTCGAATCGAGCATACTTGTTTAATTAATTTATGTGTAAAATCCCGAAATTGATTTGATTAATTTCACGAGTCGAGTCGAGCCGGCTCGTTTATCTTATACAGCCGATTTTAACGAGTCGGATGAGCCAATTCGTTTAATTTTATAGTTAATTGAGTTTAAATTTTTACTGGAACTCGACTCGTTTATTTTCAAGAGTCGATTCGAGCCAGCTCCTTAATTAAACAAGCCGAAATCTCTACCCGAACTCGACTCGTTTAACTAAATTAGTCGAGTCAAATCCACTTAAACAAGTTTAAGTCAGACGAACTCATGAGACGTCCAACACAAATTACAACTCTCGAGATTATATATATTCTGTAATTAAAATATTATAAAATTACTATTTTATAAAATATGTTTTATAAATATTTTTATTTTATTATAAATGTCTCTAGCATATCATATAGTACTATAATAGCCGTAATGTTTCATTACGGATTGAGACTATCTTAATGAAACCGTAATGAAACACTGGTATATCCCATCCAGTGATAGGCCGGGATAAGTTTCCTTTTATTAAAAATGCTGAAGATCTATGTTTCACGAGCAGAACGGAACATGGCACATGCAAACTCAACCTGTTTTGCAAAGTTCTACTTTCACAATATAATATAGAATTTTCAAATTTTTAAATAAATTAATAATTTTTATAGACCATAACTAAAAAAATAATATATTTTATAATATTTTTATGCAATATTTCATTTGTAGAATCAGTCTCCATGTCTCTAACGAAAATCTAGTCCCATAGAAATTTACTCCAATAAAAGAGTTAGATTAATTTATAATTATTAATTTGAAAAATTGTTTAAGAATGAAAATTTTATGGTAAGAGAAGCCTTTAGCAAATTTTATACTTTCAGGAAAAAGATTAAGAATCACCATACTCTACTTGGCACTTGCAATGTAAATATGCAAGGAAACCAAATGTACGTTTTGCCTTCACAAATTTTTTTTTATATATAATATTTTGCCTTCACAATGGACATTTAAAACTCAGAACTGAATCGTAAAGATACTTCCCCTTCAAATCTTACAGTAAGTATACATGTTTATCCAGAAAAAAAAAGAAAAAAGTTAAAAATAAGAAGAAATACAAAGATGATATCCAAAACTGGAGCTAGGGTCTAAGGGGTTTGAAAGAAAATTAAATGTGGGCCAAGTGGTTGATGCATCATTTTACAAGCATGACTTTAGTGCACAGCTCTCTATAGAGATTCACTCACTGTATGATAGAGACTATAGCTACAAAATATTTCCGGGATTGCTCTTAGCTTGGTTCAGGCGGTGAAACTTTCAAACTGCGCATCCATTCGCAGAAGCTAGGATCATCAAAGTGAATAAAACTACTTTTTAACTTTGTTCTTTGTTCTGCGGTTAGGGTTCGAAGCTGTGGAAATCTTGCTTCCTGTAATCAAAAATGGTAAATTTAATGATGGGTTAACTTCAAGTTTGGAAAGTGTTCTTGTAATATTATATATTACATATTTGCATTCGACCAGCAAACTGAACTTTGTTATACTGAAAACTACTTGGTAACTTACTTGCTCATATGGGGGATCCTTGTGTGCTGGTATTAGCCTTGAAACAAAATATCGAGCTTGAGAGCTCCCCTCCTGAGAATATACATTCACATCAGAACATTTCCTTACATTTTACAAACATAGAATGAAGTACAGAGTAGAGACTACTAAGCATATGTCCCATATCATAATTACTTTAAATGCCAAGATCCTAGGAGCTGGAAACCGCATTTCTGTAAGTTCCTCGGCCAATGTCCGACAAGCTGCCAAAGCTGCAGCACTTTTACCCGCTTGAGAAGCTAATTCAGCACCCTGATAGCACCCAGAAATACATCATCAATACCGGAATTTAAGCAAGAAAGTAGATGCAGGAGGTATAAAAAAGTTCAAATGTCAGTTTCAAATAACAGATCTTATATTTTTTACAAGAACCCCAAGTTCATATTTAACAGATTTAACACTAGTACTTGATGTAATTTGTTGTTTTTTTTTGGGGGGGGGGACATTATATATTTCTCAAGACCACATGCTCTCTCTGCTTAGAAATAATATGACGGAGAAAGAATATATGAGTTGAAAGTGTTTAAAACAATTTTTCTATAATGAGATATATGAAGGAGAAAGGGTGTCAAGGAAAATAGAGCATTCTATCTCAAATTGGCAGGTTTGAGTTCTAGGTCAAATTGCTATGAATGTAACGGGACGTAACAAAGGTTGCAATGATAATTAATAATGTTTACGGATTTAGTTGTACAAATTCCATTCCACTCAACCAAAACATTATTTTTTAAAGTAAAGGGCGAGGTGAAATGACGATTTCAAGCCATGACCTTGTAATGGCACATGGGATAATCCTTTGCCACCTATCTCCGATTCAAATACACCTAAAATTCACTCGCAAGCAGATAACATACCCGAGAAAATAAAATCTTTCTTAGAGGAAAGAAAAATTCCCCTTTTCCAAATTTAAAATAAAAAAAGTCTACAAAGAAATACCTTTTTTTTTGCTAAACAGAAATACCATTTTCTGCTAAAGCCTTTGTTAGAAAAGGATTCCCCAATTTGAAAGTACATGGTTACGTGGCAAATCAATTTTCAGAAAGAAACTCACTTTAGAACTAAATAACATTAACTAACCCTACAAAGTACAAATATTCTACGACAACCACATATTCGTGAAAGCATTACAATTTTTTATAATGGTAAGACTTTATGAAGACACGGTGGCTTTTTAAGTGAGTTGGGAAGACATTCAATAAGCATATCATTACTTGATGCCCCCCCATTGATCTATACTGCAGTATAAAAACCTTAACCTTTTACGGATATAACTCCTGAAGGACTGAGAATTGAAACATATGGTTCTGTGACTGTCAAGTATCAATAAATGACTTAAAAAATAGATCTTAAAAATAAAATCTCACACAACAGTAAATTTCTAGGACCAATCTTTTAGAAAATTTATATCATAGGCTGATTATCAGGAAACATATGCTAAACTAAAAACAAGAAGCTGAGCTTAGTGGCGTACCAACCAAATGAAGACATCTGTGCCATGGTCAAGAACAACTGCCGAATCAGATTGCATCGCAAGGTCATAAGCTGGAAGTTCCTCAAAAGTGCCACCTTCACGATGCATAAGACATCGTGGTGCCACCATGCGAATAGAAAGGTCCAAGGACGCATTCAGAAACAGATTCCGCAACACAGACCTCTCATCTTCATGCCCAATAATGTTTCCTAAAAGTGGCCCTCGTCTGAGATGAAATAAAAGTTCTGGCAATAGTCCAAGCTCCTTGGGGAACCGATAAAGCTTCGACTTTGACATCTGTGACCCAAACTTAGAAGCAACGTCTTTTATTCTTTCATCTATTGTTGCTCGCATATCATTTGCTGTCGAAGAGCTTTTGGCTCGTAAGAGAGTCCTCTTGGCAATAATAACGGATGCTACTTCATCCTGAACGCTATCAAGATATGCGGAAACACTATCCACAGTTGGTAATCTTACAGTTATCACTCTTGATATATCAGCATGATACACATTTGAGTATTGTATTGAGAACTGAAAGTATACAAAATCACTTTTGATGTCACTTTTTGTTTCCATAGATAACGCAAAGCACTGCATTTCTTCAACACTAAGCATTTGTATAGATAGGGAGCTGTCATTTTTGAAACTTTCATGATTATCTGCATTTGCCTCTTCACCAGGGCCTATTACTTGAGTTATGAAAATATTATCAGAACAACGCACCTCCAACAAACCCTGGGAACCAGCTGCCCTAGTGGAAGCCCTCTGCAAATTTACACCAAAGGCCTCTCCGAAGTCATCATGGAGTATCAGAACACCTCCAGAAGCTTTTGCAAGAGGTTGCAAAATGGGAACTCGTATAGGGCACGTTCCTGCACATAATATATCAACCACTGTGTTTCGTTGATGAGCCTCGCGGCCAAGATTCTCCATCCACTTCAATGCTGCTTTTTCCATATAAGGGTAATTGGGATGACCCAGCGAATGTGGCACTGATCCAGGGCCATGCGTATTAGGTCCTCCAGCACAAACAATTATTCGACTATCGCCTCCAGACCTCCTCATAACTCCTCGTGGAAGCTCTGCTGATGGTCCTTGAATTATTGCCAGAGCAACCTCAACTGCAGTACCCAGGCAACGATCTCTAGAAGCTTCAGGAAGATTTAGCTTATATGGCCGCAAAGATGAAAATATGGAATGAGCAACAGGGCCAGAGGCATGAACAGGTGATAAATATAATCCAGTCCCATAAATCAGTGCTTTCAATGATTCCTGACTCGGTGAGATTCTACCAGGCAGCACATCAGCGGATGCAGTTGATTCTTCCGAGAAATCATATACCGATACTGTACGGCCATACAGCACAATCCCAATTCTTGTTGTTGGGGGTAGAGAATCTACAAATGCATGCAAAGAGCCCTGCAAGTGCTGAAGATGAGGCTCATCCAGACACTCATCTATTACAAGGACAACAGGTGCAGACATTCTAGAATCAGAAACTGGAACAAAACCAGGCCTCTTATTCCCAGTCTGAATGTAATCTACAAATGGGGAGGATAGCTCTGGCAGAGACCGAAGTTCTTCCTTACTGGAAGCTATATATTCACCTTCACTTCCATTCAAGTTTCGACAAACCACACACTGCCACTGGCCTGAACCAATTAGAATATTGCAATAAAAATTTGCATAAGCTCCACAATTTTGGCATCGATGAGGATCCCGTTGAATTATTTGAGGACCGAGTGAGATTTCCCTCCCAGGAGAAGCCAGTGCTCCAAACCCCAGACTAGGTGTATTAAACAATTTCTTCTGTTTCGGAACCTATAAAATGTACACTAGCTCATATTAACCATAATTTTTATCACTACAATATACGAACACGTGTATATAAAGGAAACAAAATTAATGCAAGAAGGAATCACAGAACAAACATGCAGTAGTTAGTTAGTACTGATAAAAAATCGACGTTCACTGAAAAGAGACGAATATAAATTTTTCATGCATGAAAGTGTGCTCATTTTTCATGTGACAAACTTTCAAATCAGGAAACACGTCCATACACTTAAAGAATGCAGGAATGCATAACAATTACTAATAATTTAGAAAGAATGAACTGATCCCTTTTATCAGTTCAGATTTAAAAAAAGGCCCCGTTCACATGATATGAATTTAGCACATTTCTACAACTATAACTAAATTCTAAAGTCCCTAAACTGTAGCAAACAAATACATACTGCTTGAGTTGTATAAAAAGGAGATAGAGGTACCTTATTAGCCGAGAATAAAACATTTGTGGAATCAGTAACATGGAAGAGATCCTCAGAAGCATCTGAGGTTTGAGGCTGCAACTCATATGCACCATTCGAAAATTGAGGAGGTGATGAAGTCGGCAAAGATGAACCAGAAGAAAAAGCAGGTGGCTGAGGACTTGCAGGAGAAGTCCGAAAGGGCACAGCTGCAGGTTGGAGTGGGGAAGAGAACCTAGGAGGACCAGGTGGAGTGCTTAAATGGGGACCAGGACTACCAGCTCTAATTCCATTTGCTGGTGAACCAAAACTTGGACTTGGGGTCCTAACCAATGGCGAAGTAATCTGGTTTGGCTGTATACCTGAATTCGGACTTGGGGTCCTAACATCCGGTAAAGGAATCTGATTTGGCTGCATAACTGAATTTGGACTTGGGATCCTAACAGAAGGTGAAGGAATGTGACTTGGCTGTATAATTGGTGGCGGAAAAAATCTAGGTCCCGCTGACGATGAAAAAGGGGGGGTCAACTTCGTTTCGAACTGAGGATTAGTTGGTTCATTATTTGCCGGACCAATCACATCAGAGTACCCCCTTGAAGTTTTTGGCGGGTTAGCCATAACAACGCGAACTTAACTCAAGAACTTCCTCTACCAAATCAAGAACAACAAAAATTCACAATCACACCAAAACCTTCAATCCTCAACGGCGTAATCCTCAAACTCAAATCCTGAATCAAAATCCCTCACTTCACTAAAACACCCAAATGTGGATCAACAAGACTATTACAATTTACAATCTCAAGTCCATAACACGAAAATCGAAACCCAACCCACCAAATAAAAACCCCTGAATTCTAAAACCCTTCAAAGATTCAAGAAAATTATAACTTTCACAACCCCAATTCAATCAAAGCTAAAAATCACTTCTTGATCAAGAAAGCACCAAGACTTCACCTTTTTCGAAAACTACTCAAGACCCACAAAAACACAACACTAATACAATCGAATCCCCAAATCAAAATGACAAATCTTCCTCCAAATTGAATAACCTAAAGTTAAAAATAAACAATTAAAAACAAGAAAATTGAATAAAAAAACAAAAATAGAATAAATATAGATACAAAAATTGTATGTATACCTGGAAAGAATTGATGATCTGAATTGGGTGATTCGATCCCAGTTGGCTTGCAAATTAGCGTTGGGGTTTTGTTGAGGGCGATAAGCTTTTTTACTTGTACAGCTTTTGTGAATGTTAATGAGCGTTTTTAGAAGAGGCGCGTGTGTTTGTGCGCGTGGGACTGAGTAACTTAGTTTTCTATTGACTCGTTGAGTGCCACGCTGGAAGAATGGTGAGTTTTAATTGGTTATAGATACGAAGCAAATTTTTATGCATTCTTGCTAATTTTCCATGGGCACAACGGATTTTATAAGTCTCAACTTTTTTAAAAAAAGTATCCAATTTATGGAATTTTATATAATCTCGATATTAAAAAAAATTAGGTTTGGGTTTTTTTTCTGAAAATGAGAATTTCATTAAAACGCCAAATCATCCGACAATAATGTCTCAAATATCGACTAAAAAAATTTTGGCCCATTTTATGTCTAGTTTAATTTAGTTATACTCGAATTTTTTATTACTCTTTCCGTGTGACTTTTATGTTCACATATTTATTTTCCGGATATTTTGAAAACGTAAACTATTTAAAATAGTAATATTTATAAGGGATAAGGTAAATTTTGAATTTTACACTAATAGCAACCTAAAAATATCTCTAGTATTAGTATTTTCTATAATTACCTTTATAGTTTATACCACCATTTATATTATTTTTCATGAACAAAAATGTTTTTTTTTACAGTCGGTACAAGTTCCATCAGTAATCAGACCATTAAGCTTTTAAAGAAAACACTAGTATTGTTGGCAATCAAGTAGAGCTGTTAAACAAAATATTTAAAGAACCTGGCCTGGGATTTTTCTGACACATGAGAATGAGAAAGTACTGAACATATATTACCATAATTTCTTTTCCATTATCACTCTCGAATGACAAATGGTCAAATATTAGAGATGAAAAAGAATGTGATTAGTGTTACTCCTACTACAACTTACAAATTATAACATGCTTAAATAAAGGACTCGAAACATGATCCTACTTTCCTGCACTGATGTGAAGTGCAACTAAGGAAGCATAAACTCCATCTGTAATATTGATCAATGTCTCATGTTTTCCCTTCTCTGCAATGACTCCATTCTTTACCACTGCAATTACGTCTGCGCCTTTGATCGTGGACAACCGATGAGCAACGACAACTGTTGTCCGGTTAACCATCACACGGTCTAATGCATCTTGAACAACTCTCTCGGATTCAGCATCTAGAGCACTCGTAGCTTCATCTAGTAGTAGTATCTTCGGACTTTTTACTATGGCACGTGCAATGGCCACACGCTGTTTTTGTCCACCTGACAACTGTGTTCCTCTCTCCCCAACTACAGTGTCATAACCCTACATGTTTGCGCCATGTAAATGTATGTTATAAACAGTTTGATATGATTGTGCTCAAGTGATAATCAAGCATTTGAAATTTACAGCAAAAAAAGAGACAACTTGCCAAATGTATTTTAGAAATTTAATCAATTTCAAGATGGAACCTAACAAGTAGCAGAGTACTGTGTATGAAGCTAAAACATAGACACATGACGGAATCAATGTAAAACAGAAACTTTTAGACTATAATGAGCTACCGCTTAACACATCATCTAAAAGCTTGTAAACTTCAGTAATGTATATATCAAGTCAATGTACTCGCATCCTGACAAGGTATATCTACTGAGCTCATATGTCTAATAGGTAAGTGTTTGCATTTCAGAGAGAAACGAGATTTATAAGTTCTACTAATTCGATATACCAACCTGTGCCAAACCACTGATGAACTTGTGAGCATTTGCCTTTTCAGCTGCGGCTATAATCTCTGCCTCAGTTGCGCCACCTTCCTTTCCATAGGCAATATTTGCTCGAATCGTGTCATTAAATAAGGCTGGTTCTTGGCTTACAAGACCCATCTGCTGCCTGAGCCACTTCAGTTGAAGTTTCTGTATCTCAACTCCATCAAGGGTGATATAACCTGAATCGGGATCATAAAACCTTTCCAACAATGCTATTACAGTTGATTTTCCGCTTCCACTTTCCCCAACCAAAGCAACAGTCTGCAAGAAACAACAAACAATTTTCGGTAAGGTGTTAGCTGGAGTTAACACTTCTTCCAGGTATTAAAGACTTTCAATTAGAGTTGTTGACATTTTCACCTTGCCACTTCGTATTGTCAAGTTGAGGTCTCGGAAGATCTGAACATCTGGTCTGGTTGGATACTTGAAGCTTACATGACGTAGTTCTATTTCTCCCCTGGCACTTTCTACAATTTCACCAGACTCGTTAGTTGGATCTATCTCCGACTTTCGATCTAGAATCGCAAAGATAGAAGTGGTAGCGCCCTTGGCTTTGCTAGAATTTGGTGTCAAGGAACTTGATTGAGAAATTCCAACAGATGCCATGGTCAATGCAAAGAAAACCTGAAAGGGGAGAAAAACATATTAGAACAGAAAAATTCCAAAAAGAAAAGAAAAAGCAATAACATATAATACAATTAGAACCTTTCTTATTTACTGTGGAATTTCTACTTACACGAAAAACTTCGTTAAACGTGGTCTTTCCATCATCAACAAGCTGTGCTCCAGCATAAAAACAAGTAGCATAGACACAAAATAGTAAGGTGAAAGACAGCCCGAACCCAATCCCACTAATCAGTCCTTGCCTGATTCCAGTCCTCATGGGACCTTCGCATTTCTGTTTGTACAAATCCATCACTTTTTCTTCAGCACAGAAAGAAGCAACTGTTCTTATACTTCCAACTGCATCATTCGCAACTTGGCTGGCTTCTTCATACATCATCTGCAGAAATTTAAAAATTTATTAACCAGTGGAATGTAGAAATGCTGTGCAAAAATGTTGTTTTGATTTTTAATCCAACCTTTGCATCTCCACTGAATCCTGTCATGAATTTCATTTGAACATATCCATTGAGTCCTATTAATGGTAGCATAGCAAGAACGATAAACGCCAATTGCCAACAAGCTACAAAAGCAATGACTAGACCAGCAACTGCCGATGATGCATTTTGAACAACCTGTGCAAGTGTATCTCCAACTAAGGCACGCACACTGGCAGCATCAGCAGAGAGCCTTGCACCAATGGCTCCACTTGAGTTTTCAGGCTTGTCAAACCAACCTACCTCCATAGTCACGACTTTTTCAAAGCACATCTGTCTAATCCGTCTTATCAACTTACAACCAGCTACCGAAAAAAAGTAAGTTTGTGATGGATAAACAATAAATGATGCTAATCCAAGGACAACAAACATTAGCGCCCAGAATTTCGAATCTTTTCTAAGTTCATGTGGTGGTTCATAAAATATTTTGATCATGCTGGCAAGTAGTATACCAAATATTGGAAGTATGACACCATTAAGGATTGCAGCTATAGCTCCAACAATTAGAATTGGTAACTCAGGTTTGTTGAGATACATAAGTCTGCGCAATGGGACTTTTTGAGCCTCTTTTGATGTTTTTCCACTAGGGCTTTCAGGTTCTGCCGATATAGCCTCAGTAAAGCTAGGCCCGGTGTGTAGATTGAATGAGGCAGAAAGTGAACGCCGGCTGCTATTTCCTAGACCAGATGAGTCCTTACTTATTGATCTCTGGTTTGACATTCCCCGACTCAATGATCGGCTTACTGACCTGTCTTTGACACCTGCACCTTCAGTATTTGTTTCTTGCAATCTTATTAGCTGAGAGTATGCGCCTTCAGGATCTTCAAGCAGTTCAGAATGTGAACCTGATAATCAACAAAACAAGATTGGTAAATACTTTTGCTTGTCCAATCACATTTGACAAGGAGTGGGGTGAGTCCTTTTAATTGCAGAGTATACTAAATCTTGAAATATAGGCACTGAATTAAGCCCAACATCAATTAATATAGTAATAAGTATTAGATGATGAAATAACACAAGTACGAAAGACATACACAAGCAAAGCATATTTTTACATCAAACAGCTGTACTTATGCAGACATATGATGTTACTATTCCGAGAGATACCTTTTTCGACCATCTTTCCACGATGAATCACTGCAATCATATCAGCGTTCCTAACTGTGCTCAAGCGATGTGCCACAATGACAGTGGTTCTATTGACCATTATCCTGTCTAGCGCCTCCTGAACTATTCTCTCAGATTCTGCATCTAGTGCACTAGTTGCTTCGTCTAGAAGTAGAATCCGTGGGTTTTTCAAAATTGCCCTTGCGATAGCAACTCTTTGCTTTTGTCCACCAGAAAGCTGGGTTCCATGCTCACCGACCATGGTGTCCAGTCCCTGTGCATAACACCAAGGTCAAGTAACAAATAACCCTATAAAACATAGGAAGACAAAAAGATAAATCATAAAGAGTGGAACCTGAGGTAATTTATCAATGAATCTAGCAGCATTTGCTAGCTCAGCTGCTGCTCTGATCTCTTCCATCGTTGCCCCATCCTTTCCATAAGCAATGTTATCCTTAATGCTGGATGCAAAAAGGACAGGTTCTTGACTGACAAGACCAATTCTCTCTCTGATCCATTTTAGCTGAAACTCCTTAAGATTCGTTCCATCTATAAGAACTTCACCAGCTTGTGGATCATAAAATCTCTCAATGAGACTGATCACTGTTGACTTTCCGCTTCCACTTTGTCCGACCAAAGCTGCAGTTGTGCCACTCGGGATGGACAGAGAAAATCCATCGAATATCTGCTCATCTGGCCGGGCTGGATAACTGAAGTACACATCTCTTAAATCAATATCCCCCTGAATATCCTCCAATTTCTTTCCTCGGGTATCGTATGCATCTATTTCTGGCTTCCTGTTTATAGTTTCAAACATCTTGTAAGCAGCAGCTCTACCTGCTGCAAACGCAGTCAGGCATGGAGAAGCCTGTCCTAAAGACCTGAGATATTCAAATTCCAAAAGGAATTAGACAGACGGTATATACTATACATATAGATATTTGGAATTCCTACAAACAAAAGTTGACTTCAAGGATATGAATATATATTTCTAGCCGGGAAGCAATTAATACACAGTTTTGGATTGTAAATAAGAAGAGTAAAGAACAAAAAAAACTTACATGGACCCTGTCAACACAGCAATAATAACACTGAGCACATCACCCCCAGTGTAATCCTTTTCCAGTATCATCTTTGCACCAAACCAAACAGCCAATGCATAACTGTAGAAAACAAAAGAGAACAATGTTCCAAACCCCAACCCAGTAGCCAAGCCTTCACCAATGCCTGATTTATAGGCATTAACAAGAGATTTACTATAATCTGCCACAGCTCGTTTTTCCCCGGTGAAAGATGCAACCTAGATAAGGGTCAATATGCTACTATTAGTCAGTGATTCTATTTTGCCCTAGTTATACTGGTTACAGATATAGTTAGATAGTATTTTTTTAGTAAATGTAGCAGCCCTGATGTTTCGACTCAAGTTAGTCAACACACACTAGGGACATACCGTTCTGATTGAACCAATTGTTTGTTCAACAACAATTGCAGCTTTTGCATAAGCTTCTTGCCCACGTGAAGACATTCTGGCAATCACAAGTGACATCATTCCACCAGCTATGACGAGAGGCGGTATAGAACTTAACATGACAAGGGTAAGAAGCCATCCTTTGAAGAAGGCTATTGCAAAACCACCGATAAATGTGGCTACTAGCTGAGTAAATTTCCCAACCTGCAAAAGATATCTGCAATCTTAGTTCAAGGAGTTTAGGCAGGATAAAGTGTATAATTTTCTCCTCTTGCAGAGAACAAGTATTTAAAAAAGAGCTTCAGTAGATGTACCTTCTCCCCCATTGCATCTTGTATGAGGACGGTGTCACCGGACATCCTCCCCACAACTTCTCCAGTATTTGTTTCCACATCAAAGAAGCTGACGTCTTGTCTTAAAATAGTTTTGAGATATAAACTCCTTATCCGTGCAGCCTGTCTCTCTCCTGTAACCATCCAGCAAGCCACCTCTGCGGAACAACAAAGAAGAGGTATTCATAATCCGAGTGCAATTGCAAACATTTCCATGTTCAACTCAATCACTACACAAACTTTCGTAGCTCACAGAACAATAGAAAGAGAGAGAAGCTCACGCAAAAATGACGCTATCCCAGCCCCGATAGCAAGATAGACAAATTCTAGTGCTACCTAAAATGAAATCAAGTAAGATTATAATCATTTCCAATTTAAACGCATAGCAATCAAACTAACTAAATTACAGTTCAAAGCACATGTAATTTTGCCACAATATTACTGATAAAATGAAAAGATCGTATAGCAATTACCTTGGAAACTTTATCTACCACCTCGTTGTTATTTTGATTTTGTCCAAAAGCATCAGTCAATTCACCAATAAGAATGCTCATAATAGGCATACATACTCCATTGCCAATAGATGCCACGGTACCAATGATCATCAAGATAATATCCTTAGAATCCGCAAACGAGAAGAGCTTGTAAAATGGGACAACCTTGGTAACCTCTGTTTCCTTCTTTTGATCTCCATTACTTTTTTCTGCCTCTTTTCCCTGGATTTGAGTTCCTGATGTAGTGGCTAAACCAAACTCTGTACTACCACCGTTTAGACCTTCCACCGCGGCCATGCTACAATTTCTTTGACTATCAGCTGGATTCAAAAGCTTCAATCTATTTAGGAAACAATTACATATAACCCAATCAGGAAGATTGCAGATTAATTGTGATTGCTATTATAAAGGTTATACAGTAGCTGGCAAAGAGCAAGGAAAGATCATAAGTTATGATTCATAACAGAAGTATGAATGCTAACCAAGACTAAGTAGATCTTATATCAACTTTCCAGGAATCTAATATTTCTTAACCTATTAGCCTTTCCTTCTACTCTAAACAAACATATACAAACATAAAATATAATACAAATGAATTAGTAAAGATGGCCAATTCAAAAAAATCTAAAATTAAAAGAAAAATCAAGAATCATCATTATAATAGCCATACCACATCATTAAATAAAACCCACAACTTTACACCTATCTGTCAGTGTGTTGTGCAAGATGCTATGTTCATTAACTTTTCCCCATTTAGTTCAACCGTCTATACATGCCATTTCTTAATTCTGTTGTGTCTATGTTCAACTTTTGTCTTGCACAACAAATACTCCATACAACAATAAAATATTTTAAAACCTCTATAAGGGTCAAAATGTGAAAAATGAAATGGCATCAAAATCTTGACACTAAACTTGGTTGGTTAAGTACTCAATCAAGAACTAAACTTTTACAAATTTCATGAGAAGCCCATGACCCAAAAAACTAATTAATATCAAAACCCCAAAATTACTATTCAAAAAAATATGTAAATTGCATCAAAATCTTGACATTAAAATTGTTCTAACCTCAGGTTAAGTAGTCCATCAAGAACTAAACTTTAACAAATTTCATAAGAAACCCGTGAACTAAAAACTAATTCTGATTAAAGTTAAGAGTGAAATGCATATTAAGAAAAGAGAGAGAGCTTTAAATCAACAAGTTAGGAGGAAAAGACAAGGGAGAAGAACCTACCATAAGCACCAACCATTAAGTCAAAGAAAAGAAAGCAAAAGATGGAAACTTTAAGCAAAGCAACAGACAACAGAAAAATCAATAACTCTATTCAAAAACAGATAAAAAATATTACCTGAATAAGGCAAGTTTTAGTAGACAAAAAAGGAGTATGTATTAAAACTCCTCCTGTTTTTTGGGGAGAAATGGAATATTGGTAAGCGTGTATTCTACTAAACTTTGTTTCTTCTTTTTGATTAGCAGATACTAGTACAAGTCTAAAAGAACAATGAGTTGTAGCAGTGAATATAAAGTTAGAGATCACCACTATTTATGTTGTCATGTAAGAAGACGATATTAAAGATTAATGAATGAGAAAAGAGAGGAAAAGCAATCAAACATGTTACATGCGTTTCCTTGTAGAACAAGTTTGATGCTTGAAGCCCACTTAATGGTGGTGGTGTTTCATGTATAAGTCAAAGCAAAACTCAAATCTGGCACTGTCAGCTCATACCAACTACATTGTATTTTTCATATTTTGTGTTTTCTGTTTCATACCCTTTTATTATTCTCAATTCTCAAATAATAATCCTAATTTTCATGTACAAAAACGCACATATATTAAGATTAAATTATAATGAAATTTTATTAGTCAAACTCAAAAACATGTGGGTTTAAAAAGATCTTGGTTTAGATGCAAATATCAGATTATCAAAACAATTGGACTATGGGTAATTGGGTATCACGTCTTTATCACTTAAAAACTCATTTTTATAGCCAGGTTAAGAGTTAAAAACTTTGTAACTGCCGTACACAGGTAACGAAAAATATACATAAATGAGTCGAATTGGAAGTTATTCGAACTCGACTCGTAAAATATTTGAATTCGGTTTGTTAATAATCGAGCAGATCTCGAGTTAGAGCTATTCGAATTCTTTATTGAATCGAGCTCATGCAGGCCGGCAAGGTACGTGGTCTTATTGAGTCTAGATTATTTTAGATTTTTTTAATATAAACATATTTTTATATAAATATTTAATTTTTTAATTATATTTATATTTTATATATTTAATCGAATTGAACTCGAGCCAAACCGATCATATTTTCGAGGTGAAATCGATCGAGTTTTTGAACCGAACTAATGACAATCAAACTTTTTGCGAGTTGAGTTTCGAGCTTGGAAATTAAGGCTCGGTGAAACTCGGGTACAGATAATTTTAATTTAATTCAAGAGAGCCTGATAGCGTGGGACTTGATTACGTTAGACACAATTGTAGGGAGCCGCGCAAAGTTATACAGCTACTGAGTTATGATCGGAATATAATACTCTGTCCCATAATATATGTTTTTCTTATTTTCTTTTTCATTGTATATAAAAAACATTGTTTTACATATTATTTTTAAACTTTTCCTTTTAAATTTTATTTTATTTACAATGTTTTTCTACTCCAAAGAAGAAAATTTTAAAAATAATTGTAAAGCTACACTTTTTATTCATCTTAAAAATATATGAAAAAGGTCAAAAATAGATATACGAAAAAAAAAAGTTACACAATAAGTATATTAAAACAATTATTTTTTATGAGCTAATATTTATTGGCGAAAATTTGTGTATATACAGAATCGTCATCATAACTTATTAGAATGAAATTAATTAGAATTTACTGTTTAATTTGTCACTGTGCTGTGCTCATGGACTTATCACATACAACAAATAATTTTTTTTGTGACAACATAGAAATCTCATATATTATTTATTATTTAAAGATAAAGAAAATACTCAAATACGGCATGGAGTCATCAACACATTTAGGAATATTTTTTAATTCCGTGGGCACACATTCTGGAACCTATCCACTTTTACATACACAATTTAGGTCATTAATATTCACTGTGCGGGATATATTTCTAGAGATATATTGATTTCAGATTTTAAATGATTGTTAATAATTTTTAGATTTTAAAATAATTCTGTTGATTTTAATTGTTCGCGAATTTTTATGAAATTGATCCAAAAAATTTGTACAATTTTGCATATTTTGTGGAGTTTTTCATAAATCCATCAAAATCTCGTGTATTTTGAAAAGATTTCAAAATATTAAAAATATACTAGTAAATCCATCAAAATCCGCAAATTTTTTAAATAAAAAAAATCATGGAGTTTTGAATACTATCAGATTTTGATGGATTATTTAAAATACAAATCGAATACCACCAAATTTTGATTGATTTTTCAAAATCTAAATTGAATACACTCAAATTTTAAAAGACTTTTGCAATTTTTGGTGAATATCTTTAGATTTAAAGAATTGTTTATAATCCAAATTGAAAATCACATAATTTTCAAAATTCATAAAAAACCCTTCAAAATACCAATTGAATACACTCCCCTTAATTTCAGCAAAAGATTAAAGGGGTGTATTCAATTGAGAATTTGAAGTATTGATAATAATTTAGGGATTTTACGAGATTTTCGTTGATTTTAAATGTTCGCGGATTTTGACGGAGTTGATTAAAAAATTTGCAGGGTCCTTGTGATTTTGTGAAATTTTTAGAAATACTTCAAAAACTCATGTATTGGTGAGATTTCAAAAAAATAAAATGTAGTACCAAATCCATTAAAATCCACATAATTTTCAAATAAAACAAAATTCATGAACTTTTGAATATCATCATGTTTCAGTGGAATTTTTCAAAATCTAAATTGAATATGCTAAGATTTTGATGGATTTTTTTTAAATCTAAATCAAATACACTCAGATTTTAATAGATTTTTTACAATTCAAATTAAATACCTCTAGATTTTTAAAAAAATTTCAAAATCTAAATTAATAATTCTGAACTTTAAAAATTCTTAAAATCTTTTAAAATCTTATTGAATACGCCCCTTACTCTAGCCTTTTTCTTATCGCTAAATAAGTATCGTATGTTGCTCGTAGTATACAGTTCGTTGTATTAGGAGTATAATTTAAAATGGAATTTCGTGCAAGAGGAATTATAATTACTCCAATGTATATACAAACGTAAGAAAGTAGAATAAAATAGGGAACAATATAAGAAGACTTTCTAAGCAGGTAGTCATGACGTACGCAATGATGATTTTTAGTGGGCATAATTAGCTTAGAGTGTACACACGAACCGTTCAACCGCATCTAACCGCTTAATCGCTGACAAGAACCGCATTTTGCAGATAATTGCGAAACGCGGGTTGATTATGGATTTAAATTTTAAAAACCGCTCATTCGCGGTTTGGATGCGGTTTTAAATTCTTGAAAATCGCAAAATCGCAACCGCAACTCGCAACTCGCAACATATATTTATAATAAAATATATTTCAAAAAATGTAGTTGATAGCATATAGATTAATAAATATATACATTTATTAACTAATATTAGATTAATGTTAACACTTCATTCATAAGATTCACAATCATTATAAAATATATAACCAAAATAAATAGAAAATATAATTAACATGTAATTTTATTTTTATCCGTTTCTTTTTTATTTTCTCTCACCTCCATATTTTTGTATGTTTTTAATATCTTGCTCCACACGGAGCATTAATTTGTATTTTGTTTTTGAATGTAAATTTATCACATAACTTAAACTTGAATTTATTAATATTCAGAATTTATTTTTTTGCAAATTATTAATTATTTTAAAAAAAGTGGTTGAACCGCAAACCGATCCGCAATAACCGTAAATTCGCAACCGCAATTGACGCGGTTAACCGCAACCGCATTTGCCAAATGCAGTTGCGAATGACAATTTTCTAAAACCGTTCTTCGCGGTTTAGTTCGACTTTTACCCCAAAACTGATCCGATCCGAACCGTGTACACCCTAAATTAGCATTATTGCCACCGCTATTCTTTGCTCTTTTCTTCACATGACCCCGTTATAGTGACAATATTCCCGTCCCCTCAGAATTTTACTCCAAAATAACTGATGATCCGTTTGGAAAACTGGGTTTATTTATAATTCTGTATTTGATCAAATAAATTGTTTGTTAATTTAGATTTCTTTTGAAATTCAGAACATTCAAATATTGGTATAAACATAAAAATTTAAAATTATAAATCAAATTATGTCATTTGAAATCTCTCATTTGAAATTAAATGTAAGTTTCCAAACGCCCTCTTGGCGTTTAAAAATTTACATTTTATTTCAAATGAGGGTTTCAAATGACATAATTTAGTTGTTATTTCAAATTTTCATATTTATACTAATATTTGAATTTTCTGGATTTCAAACGAAATCCAAATTCAAATTTCCAAACACTTTATTCGATCAAATCCATAATTTTCAATGAAATTCAGTCTCCCAAACGGACCATGTGTATTTTGAGCGTTTTTAATTCATTACATTTTTTTGATGTAATTTTTATATTTAAAATAATTTAAAAATTGAATTATTTTCAAATTTAATTATAATCCACTAACACTTAATTTTATACAATTTTGGTACTATATAGATTATTTTATTAGTAAAATATAAAAGATAATAAAATAATGAAATAGAAATGAAACAAATTTATTTTGTTAGAAGAGGACAAAAACTAATATTAGAATATACAAAAAAAAAATGAAAATTTAGTGCGAAAACAAAATGGTGTGAAGTAGGGTTGCAGATAGTCTTAGACTTAGACTTGCACATTATGGTGTATCATTTTGATTGACTACTCTCCCTACTTTTTTTACATGATTTTCTCTAGCATATATTTTAAAGGTATTATAAGGAATAATTCAATAATTTATTTCAAAATTTTCTTTTTTATATAAAAATTTCAATATTATATTTTTATTTAGAAAACAAAATTAAAAAAATTTAGATAATTATATTTCATAAGAATTTTGAAGTGCGTGTCAAACCAAGTCCCCCGATGTAAAGAACGGGGGACGAGTGAAGTATATTTTAATAATGATGCTCCTGTAAATATACATGCATAAAAACTAGATCAATTGAGATGGGCTAAATTTATATATATAAAAAAAATCGTGTTCGATATGTGTTCATGAAAATATGCTAAATTCTTATTTGATTTTAGTTAGATTCCAATTATTTACTTTTATAAAAATTTAAATTCCTACTAGCTTAATAATAATTTAAAATATAATATAATCTATAACCCGAATAAAACTAGTTAATACTTGAGTTATAGGTATTTTGAATTCCATGTCGATTATTAAAATTCGGCTCATCTTATCTTAAAACAGCTGTACGGTCCATATCTACATAACTGAATCTGAATGAACTGCTTCCATGTTCATACTGTACTGTCCCTAAAAATATTTTCTGTTTATGTTAAACATGTTTGTAAATGCACATTTTTTATCGTTAATATCTTTAATTTTGTATTAATATTAAATATATAAATTTTAATTTAAAGTACTTATAAATACGAATCCAACAAAATCACTCCTGACTATGTTTAATCTTATAGATTAAATATAAATTAGTAGTCAATCGATTATCATGAACAATGAAAAACTCAAAATAAAAATAAAAATTAGGACGGAGGAGTACTATAGAAGAAAATCTTGAATTTGCTACCTTCAATATAAACATATTTATTGAGAGAGTCAGAGAGGTGTGTATGCGTAATTTTTTTATTCGTCCTGGTCAACTTTGTGTTTTCTTTACTTTGACAACCAAGAAAAATCTCACTAAACGCCGGTACTTAATTTTTAATTTTCTCGTGCTGGGAAGTAAGTAGGAAGTTGCTAATATCGTCTGCAACCCGGAATATTAAAATAATATAATTTTGACAATTTTACTGTTAAAATTATCAAAATTATATTATTTATAAAATCAATTCCAACTCATTTACACTATATCTTACACTAAATGTATAAATAAAAATATGATATTCCTACTTTTTCAAAAAATAAATAACTAATTGGGATATAATAAAATATCAATGAAATATGATGGGGTGATAAGTTTGTTTTTGTTAATGAAAATAAGGGCATAATAAAAATATACACCAAATATATTATAAAAATTAAACCAAATATATTTTTAATATAAAATTTGATATAACTTAATAATATTATAATATCCGGTTGAAGTTGATTTTATACCAAAATTTACCCTATATTATTATAGGGTTATAATGTTCAATGGGAGTAGCGCTCGTTTGGGATTTCTTAAAAAATGTAACCTATGACTTAAAGTTGAAAAGTGTCATATAAGTGATATGTACATCGTAACTTATAAGTTATTTAATTGTTTGGATAATTTTACGTATAAGTTACTTATAATTTGTTGACGTGTTTGGTAAATTATAACTTATAAGTATATTTTTTTTAAAAAAATAAAATAAATGACAAATTATATGAATTATTAATTTTGATATCTGAATATAAAATAAAAATGAGAAAACTTAAAAACAAGGATAATTACATCGGTATAAAACTATACAATAGACATTATTGTCGGCTAAAATAAAATTATATTATTGATCTGACTAAAAAACAAACCTAACTATAATTATCCCGGATTAAAATAAAATAATATATAGTGTAACATCCCAATTCCATATCAATAAGATAAAAACTCATCATTATTTAAATAATTTTTGAAAAAGTAAATAAACTAATATAATAATTTAAATAAAAAATAAAAATAAAAAAGTGAAATATAAATAAAAAAAATAATATAAATAAATTAAAGTAAAGTGACATAGAAAGATTAGATAAGCAAATGTAAATAACAGACGGTATAATAAAAACTAAGAAAATGTGAAAATAAGAATGAGAATGAGAAAGTCAAAAAACCTAACTTTCATTTATCAAGCCAAATTACTGAAATAACCATGTTCGGCTTCTTCTGCCAAACGCACCCTCAGAATGTAAACTGGGCGTTTAGCCCATTTAATGTGAAAATGGCAGTACCCAAACATGTAGGTAGTCATGTACTCCGTTTCCATCCTCTAACCAACTAACAGGTTCTAATAGTTAAAATGAAGACAAAAAATCCTAAAATAATGTATCAAAATTCCAAGTACAACTGTAATTCAGAAAGAAGGACTGAAATAAGGAAATGATAGCATCCTAAGAACACAAATAAAAAAAATAAAGAGGTAATTTTCCAGAATGCTCCCCAACTCTCTAAACTGCTCCTAATATAATTTTTATCTTCCCAGCCACTACTTTTCTAACTGCTTCGCTTCTGTAACTGCACATTAACACCTTAACTACCCATACTCAGCTAACACACCCAACTAGACCTTTATTACACTTCACCACGCTTCCAAAATCCTTGTCCTCAAGGATTAAAATTAGGATACTGATATGCAATGGCTTGCGCATCCTCCCAACGTGCATCCTCTTGTATGGACTGTGGAGTGCGACCATTGTATTAGCCATTGAATCACAACGATATTATTCCGTTTTACCATTCGTCGATCCAACAAAGCAGTTGGATAGACCAGAAATTGTCCATCATCACTCATTCTTGGCAGTTGCGTAGTACTAACATAGGGAACACCCATCTTTTTCTTTAACAAGATGTATTTTAGTCCCAGGTGGCAAGTCTAACTTATAAGCTACGTTGCCAATTCGCTCCAAAATCTGGTAAGGACCATAAAACTTATGAGCCAACTTCAGGTGTTTGCGTGTGGCTAGAGAGAGTTGTCGATAAGGCTGCAATTTCAGAAAAACCCACTCTCAGTGCCGGAATTCCCGTTATGTCCCCTTGGTGTATGTATAAAACTTATACCTCTGATGGGCCTCGCTAATTGCTTCTTTCAAAATATGATTAATCGCTTCCGTTCTGGCCTGAAATTCTCCTACGGTGGCGATTGAGGTCGCTGGAGATTGAGGTAGATTCATAAGATTAGGCTTCACCCCATAAAATGCCTCAAATGAGCTCATATGAATAGCGCTATGGTAAGTGGAATTATACCACCACTCAGCTAGCAGTATCCACTTGAACCATTGTCTTGGTCTGTAACTCACCATGCCCCTCAAATATTGTTCGACGCATCGATTTAGCCGTTCGGTTTGTCCGTCGGTTTGTGGATGGTAGGACGTACTTAGTTGTAGCTTAGTACCTAGAATGCTGAACAATTTCTTCCAAAAGCAGCTTGTAAAAATATTATATCAATCAGAAGTTATAGTTTTCGGCAATCCATGTAGCCTGTAAATATTATCTAAGAATAATTGTGCTACCTGTGTCGTAGTGAAAGGATGAGACACCGCCAGAAACTGACCAGCCTTTGTAAATATGTCAACAATCACCAGTATGATATTTTTTCTGTGTGACAGAGCCAAACCCTCGATAAAATCCATCGAAATATCCTCCCATATCTGTAATGGTACGGGTAGAGGCTGTAACAGCCCGCTGGGATGACTATGTTCTCCTTTAATACGTTGACAAACATTACATTTTTTCAAGTAAGTTACCACATCATGTCGTATATGAGGTCAGAAAAAAAAATTGTGAAATTCTTCTGAAAGTTGCTTCTTGACCTGAATGTCCCCCAATACTACAATCATGTAACTCCAAAGTATCTTGTTCCCGATTACCCCTTTATTTCCAATACAAATGATCTCATTCTTCTTAATCAGCCCATTGTGAAAGATATAATCTTTGAACTGCAAGTCATTAGAAGCAACACACTGAATAGTATTTTGGGCTTCATTATCATTATCATAACTCTGACTTATCTCGTGAATCCATCCTTCTCTTTGATGGGATACAATACTCATAAATCCAGCAGCTGTTTCAGATTCTGGCATTCGAGATAAAACATCGGCAGCTAGGTTTTCTTTTCCCTTCTTATAAACAATTTCGTAATCAAGCCCAATAAGTTTAGCCATCCATCTTTGTTGCAACATTGTAGTAAGTTTTTGCTCGAGCAAGTACTTGAGACTTTGGTGATCCGTTCTAATTATAAAATGGTATCCCTGTAGGTATGCATTCCACTTCTGCGTTATAAGTACAATAGCCGGCAGCTCTTTCTCGTATGTAGAGAGTCCTTGATGTTTTTATGATAATCCCTTATTGATGTAAGATAAAGGCTTTCCATTCTGCATTAATACAACTCCAAGACCTGAACCACTTGCATCAGTTTCCACTATGAAAGGCTGAGTATAATCTGGAAGGGTCAAAACAGGACGTTACTCATTACTAGTTTTAATTGTTTAAAAGCCCCTTCTGCTTCCATGTTCCATTCAAATCCTCCTTTTTTAACAGCTTGGTAAGTGGCATGCTTATGCTCCCTTAATTCTATACAAACCTTCGATAGTAACCGGTAAATCCCAAAAATCTCTCAATTATTTTAGTGTTCGTGGTTGTGGTCATTCCACTACCGCTTTTACCTTTTTAGGATCCGTGGTTATTCCTTCCTCTGTGATGATGTGCCCTAGATACTCACCTATTTTTTACCAAAAAAACATTTACTTTTCTTAGCAAATAATTGATGGTCCTTCAATTTTTCAAGTACTTCCCTCAAGTGAATTAAATGATCTTCATAGGATTTGCTATACACCAAAATATCATCAAAGAATACTAAAACATTCTTCCGCAACTGATTGGAGAACACTTCATTCATCAAAAATGGAAAGTGAAGGGTTTTTAGCACATAAACGCAGAGAAAACGTAAATTTAAATCTTAAAAAAAAAACGAAACCCTCCGCAGGATCCATGCGAAAAATAATATTTAATTCGTAGTTCAATATGTTTACCTTAAGAAGCTTTACGTTAATGGAAAGATGGAGGTCTTTAACGGCGATCCAAAAACGATGAACGGAGATCCTTAGCAGCTGCTCCTCAAGTGTGAGTAATGTTCAGTGAACTTATTCTATAATAAGCACCTACATACTAGCTATAGTGTCACCACACAAATGTCTATGAGAACAGACATCCTTCATAATGAAGCAAGCATAGTATGTACCGATCTTTGCGGATTATTAATTACCAGTTAGTAATCCTACGACCAGGAACTATTTAAGTTTAGAGTTATCATCTTTTAGGTCTCATTATTATGATCTCATCACAATCCATAAAAAGCTTTACTCTAAACTGTGGTATATCTTATTTAAATATTTAAATAGATAGAGCCCGCAATAAAAACAAAATAAGCCTTTTATTAATATCAATGAAATCAAAACAGATTACATAAAAGTTATTCCTAAATCCTCATACATGATTGGACTTAGGACATATCTCTTTCAATCTCCCACTTGTACTAAAGCCAATCACTCTGGTATCTAATACCCATATTGTCTTTATGACGATCAAAGTGACTCTGAGAAAGTGGCTTTGTGAGTGGGTCTGCTACGTTGTTATGTGTGTCAACTCTCTCGACGTTGACATCTCCTCTTTCAACAATCTGAATAGCACCACCATTCAGAGTAAACACGTACCCTGACATGGATTTGCTATCACTTTCTGATTGAAAACTATAGTCAGTATAACCCTCTATTTTCAACTCAGATTCACCACCAAAAATAAGAAAAATGTCCTGAGTCCTTCGTAAGTACTTAAGGATATTTTTCACTGCTTTCCAGTAGTCTTCACCTGGATTGGACTGATATCTGCTCGTCACACTAATTGAATAAGCAACATCAGGCCTTGTACACAACATCGCGTACATGATAGATCCTATTGCTGAAGCATAAGGAATCTTACTCATACGCTCTCTTTCCTCAGGTGTCTTAGGAGATATTTTTTCGGAAAGGGACACTCCATGGATCATCGATATGAGACCTCTTTTGGAGTTTTCCATGCTAAACCTTTTAAGCACTTTCTGGATGTATGTACCCTGGGTAAGACCTATCATTCTTCTAGATCTATCTCTATAGATCTTCATACCGAGAATGTAGGATGCTTCTCCCAAGTCCTTCATGGTGAAGTTCTTTGATAGCCATACTTTGACTGATTGTAGCATCGGTATATCATATCCTATAAGAAGTATGTCATCCACATACAATACAAGAAATGTTACCGCGTTCCCACTAACCTTCTTGTAGACACATGGCTCATCTATTTTTTTGATAAAACCAAACTCTTGGATCGTCTCATCAAAACGGATGTTCCATCTACGAGAAGCTTGCCTTAAACCATATATGGTTTGCAGCAGCTTACACACTAGGTGTTCATTTCCCTTGGAAAGAAAACTCTCTGGCTGTGTCATATACACTTCCTCCTCAAGTTCCCCATTGAGGAAGGCCATTTCCACGTCCATTTTCCAGATCTTATAGTCGTAGTAAGCAGCAATCGCAACCAAAATCCGAATTGATTTTAACAGGGCTACAGGCGAAAAAGTTTCATCAAAGTCAATCCCTTGCCTTTGTTTGAATCCTTTTGCCACAAGTCTGGCCTTATAGGTCTCCATCTGGCCTTATAGGTCTCCACCTGGCCATCTGCTCCAATCTTTCTTTTGTATACCCACTTGCACCCAATAGGCTTAACACCTTCAGGCGCCTCAACCAGAGTCCATACTTGGTTGGTATACATAGATTCGATTTCGAATTTCATGGCACTATGCCATTTCTCTGAGTCAACACTACTCATAGCCTCATTATAGGTCACAGGGTCGTCATCATCAATGATTGACAACTCATTGTTATTCTCAATGACAAGGCCATAATACCTCTCAGGTTGGCGAGACACTCTCCCTGTCCTACGAATGGGCTGTTCCACAGAAGGTTGTTCAGTCTGAACAAGTGTTTCCACTTGATCCGTAGTAGTTTGTGCTTCTTGAACTTCATCAAGTTCAATTTTACTCCCACTGTTTCCTTCAAGGATAAACTCCTTTTTCCAGAAGGTAGCATGTCTGGAGACAAACACCCGATGATCGGTGTAACAGTAATACCCCAAAGTCTCTTTAGGATATCTCACAAAATTACATTTTACGGATCGAGATTCCAGCTTATCTGGGTCAACTTTCTTGACATAAGCTGGACATCCCCAAATCTTAACGTGTTTAAGACTCTGTTTCCTTTCTTTCCATATCTCATATGGTGTTTGAGGAACAGGTTTGGAAGGCACCTTATTCAGTAAATATGCTGAGGTTTCCAATGCATAACCCCATAGGAATACTGGAAGATTCGCATAGCTCATCATGGACCGAATCATGTCTAACAAAGTTCGATTTCTCCTTTCAGATACCCCATTTAACTGTGGAGTATATGGTGGAGTCCACTGGGAGACTATACCATTTTCTTTGAGATAATCTAGAAACTCTTCATTCAAGTATTCACCACCTCGATCTGATCGAAGAGTTATAATACTGTGTTTGGTTTGTTTCTCCACTTCATATTTATATTCTTTGAACTTTTCAAAGGCTTCAGACTTGTGTTTCATCAAATACACATATCCGAATCTAGATCTATCATCTATGAAAGTAATGAAGTACGAAAATCCACCCATGGCTTGCGTAGATATTGGTCCACATACATCTGTATGTACCAATCCTAGCAAATCTGCAGCCCTCTCTCTATGTCCACTAAATGGAGATTTGGTCATTTTACCCAATAGACAAGACTCGCATGTAGGATATGATTCAAAATCAAAGGGGTCAAGTAACCCTTCCTTATGCAATGTCCGCAGTCTATTTTCACTAATATGACCTAGCCTACAGTGCCATAAATAGGTCAGATTTTCATCATCTCGTTTTCTTTTATTAGTTTGTTCAATCTGAAGTAAATCATGCTCTACGTCACATACATACAGACCATTATTTAAAATGCCACGTCCAAAAAAACATTATCTCTAAGGATAGAACATTCATTATTCTTAATAATAAATGAAAAACCATCCACATCAAACATAGGAATAGAAACAATATTCCTCACAATAGAGGGAACGTAATAACAATTATTCAAAATAATAGTCTTGCCCGTAGGCATATGTAAACTAAATGATCCTACAGATATGGCCGCAACCCTTGCTCCATTGCCCATACGTAGAATCACCTCATCTTTTTCAAGAGTCCTACTTCCCTTTAGTCCTTACAATGAATTGCAAATATGAGAACCACAGGCGGTATCTAATACCCAGGTAGAAATTTGACCTAGTGACATATTAACTTCGATCATGAATATGCCTGAATCAGAAGCGGTAGTCTCACTACCCTTCTTCTTCAATTCTGCAAGGTAAACCTTGCAGTTCCTCTTCCAGTGCCCCAACTTGTTACAGTGAAAACAAAAAGCTAAATTAGGACCAGTCAACTTGTGAGCATCTAGTATGCTCCGGAGTGATAGTGCAGAAGACATGACGAATATAGTAAATCTGTAAATGATAAACACATAACAACACTTAGCAAATATTCAATTTCATTTCAAAACACTTTATGAATCGGGTCTTTATTCATAAGTGTCTCCCACTAGTTTATCTAATTTTTTCAACCCCCTAAGTGAAAATTAAACATTCATAATGCTAGTGGAAATAGGGATCCTACATTCCATCACACAACCTCGGCTGTGGCACGAAACGTCATGTGATGTTCAATAGGCAGACAACTCTTGTCAATTACATCTTATGTTATTCCCTAATATAAGTTTAGCCTCTTGAATAATTGAGTCACGGCTGTGGCACGACAAACTCAATATTCTAAGTCAAGTCTAACCCAACATTTCGTACAATTGAATCAGTCTCCAACGGCCCACGACTGTAGCACGTACCGACCTTTAGATTCTAATTCAATGTACACATCTCTATGTAATAGACAAGTATTTCTTATTTCAAAATCAAAGCCCTCGGCTGTAGCACGAAACGACAATGATTTAAAAATAAGAACCACTTTCTACCATGTTGGAAGGCTATGACCGACACAAGCCCGTTGTGTCATTGGCCAATTACTACTTGATATTATTTAATTTTCGAGGGATTATATTACGTTGTTAGGTCACACACACACACTGTAGAGGGGGTGAATACAGTGTATAGTACAATTAAATCGAACTTTAATAACTCAAGTAACAGAAAACAAACTTTATTGGAACAATAAACTCTGTTACAGTATGGAACTGTTCTCTCTCAGTGATGAACAAATATCACGAGAGCTGCTAGGGTTACAATAATTAATCTTCTCGATTGTGATAACACTTATAGTGTAAACCCTATGTCTGTGTTTATATACTACACAGTTACAAGATAATCGCTAATTGATATGGAATATAATTCTGCTTCCTAAAATATATCAATCAGATATCTTTTCTTCCAAGTATTCTATTCTTCATAGAATTCCTTCTTCATGCATATCTCTTCTAATGTTTATCTCGATCTTCTTTCCTTTAACCAGCTGACTTCCTTATCTGAACGTCCTTCAGTACTTAAGTTCTAATATCCATCTTCTGATGATTATCTCCTGATAATATATGTACTGATATCCTTAAGTCCTGACTTCTAGTAAGTACTAATTTATCCTGTTTAAGTAAGATCAGAAATCTAAACATAAATCACATTAGCCATGACATTATCAAATATATCTAACAATCTCCCCCAATTTGTAAATTAGCATAATATACAAGTTTAACAGATATTTGATGATGTCAAAAACATTAAGTACAAATGCATGAGAATTTGACTAGATAACTACAACTTACAGTCCTTAAAGCTTTACCAATCTTTAACTTCTGATAACAACTTCAGTCTGTATTCATATCAGAATTTAAGCAGTTGTAGATCTTGACTTGGCTTCATCTTCTGATGTCAGGAGTTGTTCTGAGATAGTTCTTCAACAAATATCTCTCTGCATATCTGAGTTCATCAATCATCCTCCTTTTAGCATCTTTAAGTTCTGCAGAATCTTCACCAGTTTGAAAGATTGCAGCCCTGAGATCATTAATTTTAGCTTTCCTTATGTCCTGATCCAGTCTGATCAAATATGCTTTATCAGACTCAAGATTGAATTCAACAGCCCTATAGCCCAGAAAGGTAGCTATAATCTTGGAAGTGTTGGGCTTCATCTCAACTATATCACCCTTGTGATTTATGTACTTTGGAAGATATGTGTTGTCAGACTTAACAGAATAAAGCCTTTTTTGTCTCTGAATCTGATTCTTCAAATAGTTTGCAGCACTTTCTGTTATTCTGTCATTCACTTTAAGTAAGAATAATACATGTTCCAGTTCTTCAAAATACTTCAGTGGAATGGCATTTTCCCTTATATGATAAACCCTACCATCTGTCATGAAGTACAACAAAATGTGTTCTTTCAAGTAGGTATGGTAAACCATTTGAACAGATTCCAGTTGATTCAATCTCTCAGGAGTTGCTCCAATACCTGGTTCACTTAAGGAAGTTAGATCATTGGTAGTGTTCTGTATTCTTCTTTCATCAACACTTCCCAATCCAGTTTTATCTCTTGCTTCATTTCCAGTAACCACTCTTGCTTCAAAACCACGTGCAGCAGTCTTCAAAGGCTGAGTCTGTTTGGCTTTAGTGAACCTGGTAGGAGTGTCTTTGATTTATCAGAACTAACTATCTCTTAACTCTGAATAACTTGAGCCATGTCAGAGGTTGTCTTAGAAACTTTTCTTAAAGTCAGAGCAAGATCAGCATCTTCATCAGTAATTTCTTCATTCACAGGAGACACATAAACCTTGATAGGTATGCGAAACCTCTACCTTGACTATGACCTCCACCTATTCCAGAGGTTCCTTGGTCATCTTTTTCATCATCCCTCCCCTTCAGTGTCTTATCAGTTTTGCATTTGGATTTAATTATTTTCTCCCCTTTTTTGGCATCAGCAGGTAACATAAGAGAGACAAGCAATTCCACTGAGGCTTAGATTTCATCAAGTTGAGATTGCTGAGAAGCTTGATTTTTCAAAATATCATCAATCTGAGATTGTTGTTTCTCTTGAGTCTTCTCAATATAAGCAACTCTGTCAAAGGTAGGTTGGAGGTATTTTTTCTTGTCAATTTTCTGAACTTGTTCTTGCTTGAGTAATTAATCCAGAATTTTATGTATTTCTGCATGAGTAGTTGAATGAAGACCTTGCAGATGTTTAGTACTCAATACAGTGACTCGAAGCTGTGTTTTGAAATCATCAGTAATTAACATCTCATCAGCTTTTGTCAAGTGCTCAGCAAGATTCTTTGCAGATGGAACACAGGTAACTGAGTTCCATTCCTTAGTCCACTCATGTCCTGCAGGAGTTTCACTCCAAGGCACTGGTGCATCTCTTGTAACAAACTTCTTAACTAATTCAGATTTAGGAACAGTTTGTTGAGGTGCATGTCCTGAAGGACCTGCTTCATCAGCATCTGCATTTGGAGCAGCATCACCAGTATCATCAGCATTTGCAGCATCAGAACTTACAGAATCAGCATCTTCAGATAAAACAACAGTATGAGAAGCAATTGAGGCTTTAGCATCATCCTCTAAGTGCTAATCTGGTTCCAAGTTCTGATCAACAACCATATTCTGATGCTCACCTAGAATCTGATCATCATCATCTAGATGCAGAGAAGGTGAAGTAGATAATTCTGGAGTTTGAGTAGCATCAGAGACATGTATTGTTGATGGATGAAGTGCTGTTGGAGCTTCTAAGTAAAATACCTCATGCACAACCAGGTTCTGAATATCAATTTCAGCACTTGTGCCTGGATCAACAGGAGATACAGTCTTTTGAACAGGAGACACAGATGGTGTTTTTGCCATTTCAGTAGCAGCTTTCTGAGGTGGAGTTAATGGAGAAGCAGTGGCTTCAGCAGATTCTGGTTCTTGTGAGATCAGAGATTCCTGATCCCCTTCCTTAGCTGCTGCTTCCTCATCATCTGAAACTGGCCTTTTAGCTCTCTGTTTCTTGTATCTCTTAGAAGGTGGGGATTCCTTGGGAGTTTCAGCAAAAGTCATTCTTCTAAGCCGTTTGAGAAGTTTAGATCCCCCAATTCCAGAATCCTTCTGAGAAGGAACTTTCTCAGCTTCTTTGACAACAGGTTCTGATATAAAAACCTGTTCCTCACTATCAGACTCATCTCTCAAAATAATCCTCCTTCTCTTCTGAGGTGTTTGAGGAACAGTCTTTGTCCTCTTTGGCTTGGAAGATGAAGGCTTCACAGTAGGTATTGAGGATGAAGGTTGAGCTATCTGTGAAGTTCAGAGATATGATTTGAGATATGTTCTGAGGGATGGTTGAGGTATAGATGGATGAGTGGTGTGTTCTGATGGTTGCTGTGGTGTTTGGGAGGTGGTGGTAGGTTGGACATCAGGATAAACAGATCTATAGGTTTGAGGATCAGAATTTACTAAGATCTGTTTTACAGACTGAGGAATCTGTAAAGGTCTAACCACCTTTTTCTTAAGGTCAGCATTTACCAGGTCATTAAAGGCTCGTTTTGCAATTTTGAATGGTGGAATTAAGGTGCTGGCTAGTTGAGGGGGATTAGTACAGCAAAAGTTATATATAAGCTGACAGAATTTAGCAAAATAAACTACATTTCTATATTCTGTCATCCTATCCCCTATGAAACCTATCACAACACTTGCAAAATCAAAATGAGTTTGCTTAATGATAGCATACCCGATGTGCTGACTCATTATATGAATGGTATCAAAGTTGGAACACTTATTCCCAAAAGCTTTAGTGATGCAGTCGAAAAAGAAGCTCCATTCTTTTTTGATATGAGCCCGTTTCAACTGCCCAAGCTTAGCCAAACTCTGCTCATACCCCAAACTGGCCATTAACTCCTGAAGAGCTGATTCCTCCGGGGTTGAAAAAGTACATCATTCTGGTAAATGGAGGGCCTTGCGAATTGTAGCAGGAGTTACCACATGTGTAGAATCATCCACTTCGAAAACAATACTGGGAGTACCATGTGTACCACTATTATCAAAGTGCCCAGTCCTCCAAAATGTCAGAACTTGTTGGCTTGAAAAGACTGAAGGTTGGGTCAATGCATACCCAATTTCACTGTATGCAAGAAGATCTTGCACAAAATGCAACTCAGATGGAGCTTCAGCATGATCGAGAAATACAGCATAGTTATTTGGAACAAACTTAGCTCCATCAATGATCAAATCCTTAGGTGCCATGAGAAAAATCGAAAATTAAGAGTTGCATATTAGGTGTTTGAGAAAATGTCTGTATGAAAAACCAACGTCAGGATATGAAAGAGAGTAAAAACAAAGAAAGAGAGATAAAGTGTAAAAGTAAATAAAAGATTGGAAAATCTTTTCTCTGTCTTACTTATACTTGAAAAAAAAATATAACCGTTGGACACCTGTCAGACATGCAGTAATAATGAATAGTTAATGGGCACGGGAAAACAGTAATCATTACTTACCCACTTGCATTTTTTCAAGAAAAACCGTTCAACTTACCCAGTAATTCCATTAATCGAGGTAAATCAGTTTTAATTCAAAATTGAAACTGTTCCCACTAATTCAATTATTTTTCACTGCAACACCAATATTCTGAGAAGAAATTCAAGTAAGAGAATGACCAAAATTAAATCAAGTAAATAAGTACTGATATTGTAAGATCAGAACTTAATTTAAATTAAAATATAATGGTCATCAGAATATGGATTTATCAGGATTTATCAGTGCATTTAAATTACAAACATCCCAGAGACAAAAACTTGCAAAAAGTAGAAATTCCATTAATATATTAAGAGAATACATTCATAAAATTTAAATTACATCAGAACTTTACAAGATTGTCCTAAGGTTCTAAACCTAATATCAACAGCCTTTGTCCTAGCTCAAGAAGCAGGGCAAGGCTGACGATGAAGAAAAATAGGAAGAAGAAAATAAATTATTTCTTCTTCCTACTCTCTACTAAAAGAATAGTGAGTCTGACGATTCGCTCTTGCTAGCGGAGAGCTTCCAGCCTTTCCTCCTCCAATCGCTCCAGATGGCGATGGTAGTCCATGTAAAAGAACAGGAGGTGGGTGAGAACCTCTTGGGGAACCGAGTCCCAAATCTCATCAGGAATGGCAGTGACGTGCCATTCCTGCTACCAGGCTTCACAGCTCAGCTCGATGTTGAATGTTTCATAGTTAAAAAACATGTTGTAGTTGACCATGGTTTTGTTTGTATGAAGAAAATGAAGGTGAGTTTGTGAGAGAAGAATTGATGTGTAGGCTGTTGCAAAGTGTTTGTTTATATAGGCAAGAGAATGCCAGGAGACGCAAGGAAATTTAATGCTGACAGGTAGAATTAATTCTACCTCGTCTCCCTAGACTTGGAAGATGAAAAACAGTCATTGGAAAGGTAAAACTAGGTTTAATGCGCACAAGAAACAAGTAAAAATTACTGTGCAAGTACGTGTACCACTATCCTTAATTATATTGACTGTTAATATTCCGCCCCAACATATTCTGATTCAAAATGAGACTGTTTTTAGATTTTATCCACAAATAAGTCAAGTAAAGGGTCAGAAAATATCAGAACTTAGATTTATATCAGAACTTAACAGTTATCAGAACATGATTTCTTGACTCGAAAAATGAATGCCTATCTTTGTAATTCTTCACACAAATTCTGATATAGATTCTTTAGAACTTAATCATCAGAACGTTCAACAGAACTTGTCCTTAGAGATTATGTAATGTGACACATAAACTGTTCATCTAAAATAACATAGATCACCACAGTAATTTTCATCATTCATATGGAGTGTTTAGTGTGTGCATTAAGCGAAATATCAGACAAAGAGTAAAGTCTAATTCACTTCAGTACATCTTAGAAATAAGGCATAACTAAAACTTTACTAAAAATCTTACATTATTCTGAAGCCTACTATTGAATGAGTTCATACTTGAGTCCACCTCAACTGTTTTGTGCTAATTTTGTGCATCTTTTTAAATTCTATTTGACAGTGGCTTCTCAGTCTAAGTGAGTCACGACTGCTTATCAGAATTTATGCTATTATCAGAGTATTTCTCCAGTAATCATAGAGTGTGAAAAGTCACCAAGAAAATATGTATTTGATTTTCTAATGCATATTACTTAATACCAGCAATGCACTTGGGTCTTCCCTTCCACATTTTTACTCTAGATCTCAAAGGAGTACCTGATTTTAATTCCTTGATTCTTTTTCTTTTTCTTTTGATAAGTGAGGTTTATTAGCACTTAGTACATTCAACAGATTTACTAGCATCAGAACTTAACAGATGAGAAGAATTATTCTAGTTTGTGACTTAGTAATAAGATAGACAAAGTAAACTCAACTAAGCTCAATATCAGAATTTACTTGTGTCAGTAGATTTCCACAGAAATAATTACTTCTAACATGGGATCTCAAGTTTATTGAAGACTACTAGGTCAGCATCTAACACAGGTATCTTCATAGGATAGAATAGTTACTTAAACAGACATATCACTATCAGAGTTTAGAAAGTCACATCAGACACCAGTCACTACTTAAGCAATTTTCAATTAATCACAGTATACACAAAGAGAGTAATTTCTGTAAATACTGATCATAGTCTGATGCAGCAGAACAAAACTAAGCAGATTTAGAGAAAAAACCTGAAACCATTCCAAGCTCATTTAACAATCTTGTAAAAGTAGCTTCATACAGTGGTTTTGTGAAGATATCTGCTAGTTGTTGATCTGTTGGAACAAAGTGCAATTCCACTGTACCTTCATCCACATTTTCCCTTATGAAGTGGTACCTGATGCTGATGTGCTTTGTCATTGAGTGTTGAACTGGATTACCTCCCATAGCAATAGCACTTTGATTATCACAGTAAATAGGGATTTAGAAATATGTTAACCCATAATCCAGTAACTGATTCTTCATCCAAAGAATCTGTGCACAACAGCTTCCTGCAACAATATACTATGCTTCTGCAATTGATGTGGAAATTGACTTTTGTTTCTTGCTAAACCAAGAAACCAATCGGCCTCCAAGAAATTGGCAGCTTCCACTTGTGCTTTTCCTGTCAATTTTGCAACCTTCAAAATCTGCATCTGAGTAACCTATTAGTTTAAAATCTGATTCTCTGGGATACCATAATCCCAGATCAGCTGTTCCCTTAAGATACTTGAAAATTCTTTTCACAGCTGTTAAGTGAGGTTCTCTTGGATCTGCTTAAAATCTTGCACAAAGACAGGTAGCATACATGATATCAAGTCTACTAGCAGTTAGATAGAGTAGTGATCCAACCATACCTCTGTAATCAGTAATATCTACTGATTTACCAGTATTCTGGTCAAGTTTTGTTGCAGTGGCCATGGGAGTGGATGCACTTGAACAATCTTGCATTCCAAATTTCTTCAGCAAATTTCTGGTGTACTTAGTTTGACAAATAAAAGTGCCTTCTTCATTCTGCTTGACTTGAAGGCCCAGAAAATAGATAAGTTCCCCCATCATACTCATTTGATACCTTGACTGCATCAGTTTGGCAAACTTCTTGCAAAGTCTGTCATTTGTAGAACCAAAGATGATATCATCAACATAAATCTGGACCAAAAGTAAGTCCTTTCCATGGTTGAAGTAGAACAGTATTTTGTCTATAGTTCCTCTGTTAAATCAACTTTGCAGAAGAAACTGATCTAAAGTCTCATACCATGCTCTTGGAGCTTGCTTAAGTCCATAAAGTGCTTTATCAAGCCTGTAGACATAATCTGGATATTTGGAGTCTATAAAGCCTGGAGGTTATTCAACATATACTTCTTCCTCCAATTCTCCATTGAGAAAAACACTTTTCACATCCATTTGAAAGACAGTAAACTTTTTGTGAGCAGGATACGCCAAAAATATCCTCATGGCTTCCAATCTAGCGACTGGTGCAAATGTTTTATCATAATCGATTCCCTCCTGTTGAGAATATCATTTTGCAACCAGTCTTGCTTTATTCCTTGTAATTATACCATCACTATCAGTTTTGTTTATGAATACCCATTTTGTACCAACAACAGATCTATTCTTTGGTCTTGGCACTAGGGTCCAGACTTTGTTTCTTTCAATTTCATTTAACTCTTCCTGCATTGCTTGCACCCAATCAGCATCTTGAAGAGCTTCTTCCACTTTCTTTGGCTCAGTCTGAGAAAGAAAAGAATTGTAAATATATTCACTTGAAGTAGCTGTTCTAGTTCTGACACCTGCATCAGGATTTCCAATTATCAAATCAGGTGTATGTGATTTAGTCCACTTCCTTGCAGATGGAAGATTTTCTCTAGAACTGGATGCTACCCCATGATCCATGCTGTCTTCATTAACATTTTCTGATGCTCCCCCTGAAACTATGCTCTCTGAGTTAGATTCTTCAGAATTTAGATTTTCAGAACTATCAGAACTTGGCTTATCAGAACTTGACGAATCAGAACTTGAAGAGCCAGATGTATGTTCTGATGCTTCTTGAGATATGGTAAGATCTTGAGTATGCTCCCCCTGCATAGGTGCATCTTCCTTTGGCGTATTCACCACAGTTTCAATAACATCAGAGTTTGATCCATCAGAGTTTGCAGTATGAGGATTTAGATTATCAGGATTTTCAGTATCAAAATTTAAGTCTTCATTTTCAAATCTCAGCTGCTCATGATCAATAAAATCTTCAAGTCCAGTAATCTTCTTATCATGAAAAGAGACATTGATAGATTCCATGACCACTCTTGTCCTCAAGTTATAGACTCTGAAGGCTTTTGTGGAAAGTGGATATCCAACAAAGATTCCTTCATCAGCTTTTAGATCAAATTTGGATAGCTGTTCAGGGTGAGTCTTAAGAACAAAATACTTACATCCAAATACATGAAAATACTTCAGATTTGGCTTCTTTTTCTTCACCATCTCATATGGTATTTTTCCATGCTTGTTAATTAGTGTTGCATTCTGAGTAAAACAAGCAGTCTGCACAGCTTCAGTCCAGAAATAGGTTGGAAGCTTTGCTTCATCAAGCATTGTACGTGCAGCTTCAATGAGAGTTCTATTCTTCCTTTCAACAACTCCATTTTGCTGTGGAGTTCCAGAAGTAGAAAATTCCTGCTTAATTCCATGGTTTTTGCAGAACTCTTCCATTATCAAATTCTTGAACTCAGTACCATTATCACTCCTTATTATTTTCACTGAGTCCTTGATCAATTTATCCAGTTGCTTGTCATGATCAATTAAGATAGATGCAGTTTCACTTTTTGTGTGCAAGAAATACACCCATGTGTATCTGGTGAACTCATCCACTATGACCATAACATATTTCTTCTTTGCAATAGACATGACATTTATTGGACCAAATAGATCAACATGTAGTAGGTGATAAGGCTCAAGAATTGATGACTCAGTCTTGCTCTTGAATGAAGATTTTCTTTGTTTGGCCTTCTGACAAGAATCACAAAGACCATCAGGAGCAAATACTGACTTTGGCAGTCCTCTCACAAGATCTTTCTTGACCAACTCATTTATATTGTTGAAATTTAAATGAGAGAGTTTTTTGTGCCAATTCCAGCTTTCTTCAATTGATGCTCTACTCATCAGACAGATTGCAGAACCATCAGTACTTGTTGAAAGCTTGGCTTCATAGATGTTACCACGCCTGTATCCTTTCAGAACAACTTTGCCTGTAGATTTACTTACAACTTCACAGTGTTCTTCAAAAAAATCCACATGATAACCTCTGTCACAGATTTGACTAACACTCGGCAGATTGTGTTTAAGTCCTGAGACCAGAACTACTTCTTTAATGATGACATTCCCAAGATTGATATTGCCATATCCCAATATTTTTCCAATGTTGCCATCTCCATAAGAAACAATTGGGCCAGCCTTCTCCACAAAGTCTGATAGCAGGGCTTTATTTTCAGTCATATGTCCTGAACATCCACTGTCCAGAAGTAGGATGTTTTTCCTGTTGCCCAGCAATCACAAAGACCACTAATGATTAGTTTTAAGGACCCAAACATGCTTGGATCCTTTGGCCTTATTAAGTCTGTTAACATTTGCAGCGGATTTAGCATCAGAGTTTATGTTAACATTTTTCTTATCAGAATTTACACTATCAGACTTTGAATCAGAACTTACACTAGAAGGAACAATGGTAACTTTCTTTAAAGAAGGTTTTATTTGATAATAATCATAGTACATACTATGATATTCCTTAAAGTATAAATGTAATGCCATAAACTACCACAATGAAAATAAGGATTTTGTGGCTTACATCTAACAGACTGACTCTTAACTCCTGACTTTGAAGGTAAAGAGTTTATGTTCTTATTCTTCCTGCAAAAAGAAGCCAGATGGTTAGAACTTCCACAGTTATGACACGTTTTCCTAGGAGCTTCAGGAACAGGCTTATAATCATTGCTTTTATTCACACCTTCCTTTCCATTCCTATTTTTCCTAGGTGATTTTACCTTGTTTGTATTCTTAACATTTTTCAGCTTATGCTTAAGCTGCTTCTTTGTCATTAAGCCTACGTTTACTTCAGTTGTCTTTTCCTGTTTTAGTTTGTCAGAAGTTAATTCCTTTTTAACTTCTGATTTCTCATTATCAGAATTTACAGCTACAAACTTAACAGGCTTTAGCTTAGATTTTTGTTTAACAGCTATAGGCTTAACATCTACAGTTCCTTTATCATTCTTATCCTCTCCATAACCTAAGCCCTCTTTCCAGTTTTCACTACTTAACAAATTCTGAGTTGTTCTGCCAGAGTTAGTCCAAGTCCTGATAATCTCTCTTTCTTTTTCTAATTCAGCTTTTAGAGATTCATTTATTTTAAGCACTTCATCCCTAACATAGAAAGCATCATCTCTATCTTTCTGAGTTTGATGGAACATGACTAACTCTTTTTCTAAATAATCATTCCTCTTTTTGCAAGCAAGATTTTCAGAAGTTAATCTTTCACATGTTAAAGTTTGATCTCTATAACTAATGAACATGGCTTTAAGATATCTTCTCAACTTATTAATATCATCAGTATGAAAGGTATAAGTAGTTTGAGGTACCTTTAATTCAGCAGCTTCAGAACTGCTTTCAGCACTTGCCTTATCAGCATTTGCCATCAAGGCATAATTCTCCTCACTTTCAGAATCTGATGTGTCTGTCCAGCTTTTCTTCTTTGTGACAAGAGCCTTGCCTTTGTCACTCTTCACTTTCTTGCAATCAAGAGATATGTGGCCTTTCTCACCACAGTTCTAGAATTTGACATTTGTATAATCTCCTCTGTCAGACTTTCCTCCTCTTCCTTCAGATTTTCTGAAATTCTTCTTATCAGAACTTGTGCCTTTCCTGGAGAACTTCTTTCCCTTCCTGAACTTCCTGTATGCAATCTTTGTGATCCATTTCACCATAAGAGCACACAGCTTCATCATCTCTTTATTAGCATCCGTCTCAGGCAAGCTTTCAGATTCTGAGTCATCATCACTTTCAGAACTTGATGACTCAGTATCAGACTTTGTGAAGAGAGCTTTACCCTTGTCTTTCCTTGAGGTAGCTGCCTTGGGGGATTCTTCTTCAGCCTTAAGAGCAACTGTCCTTGACTTTCCTCCTTTCCTCTTGCTTCTTTGTTCCATCTCAAGTTCATGAGTCTTGAGCATTCCATAGATTTCATCAAGAGTTGTTTCATCAAGATTATAGTTGTCTCTTATTGTTGTTGCCTTCAAATCCCAGCATTCAGGAAGAGCTAACAGGAATTTAAGGTTTGAATCTTCAAGATCATACTCCTTATTAACCAGTGACAAATCATTCAAGAGTTTGACAAATCTATCATATAAATCAGTCAATGACTCATTAGCCTTTGAGTCAAAGTGTCCATACTCTTGAGTGAGTATTGTCTTCCTGTTTTTCTTGATCGTATCCGTTCCTTGACATCTTGTTTCCAAAGCATCCCATATCTCCTTTGCAGTCTTGCAGTTTATTACCCTGTTTGACATTATATTATCAATAGCACTATGCAGTATGTGTCGTACCTTAGCATCCTTAGAAATTGATGCGATATCTTCAGCAGTGTAATCACTCTTCTCCTTTGGTACAGACTTTGCTGCTTCACCTGCAACTGCAACAACGAGCTTGGTTGGTTTGTGAGGCCCTTCCTTGATTCTATCAAGATATTCTGGATCTGTAGCTTCCAGAAACATGGTCATTCTCACTTTCCATATGGCATATTCAGATGGTCTCAATATGGGAATTCTAATAGTCTCATATCGGCTTTGAACTTGTGTCTTTAGAGGTTCTTCAGTTTTGGTGGGCTTAGTTGGAGTTTCTGTTTCAGACATGATTGTGTTTGGATCTTAAACTGTTTGTGCGTTAACAGATAGGCTCTGATACCACTTGTTAGGTCACACACACATACTGTAGAGGAGGTGAATACAGTGTATAGTACAATCAAATCGAACTTTAATAACTCAAGTAACAGATAACAAACTTTATTGGAACAATAAACTCTGTTACAGTATGGAACTGTTCTCTCTTAGTGATGAACAAATATCACGAGAGCTGCTAGGGTTACAATAATTAATCTTCTCGATTGTGATAACACTTATAGTGTAAACCCTATGTCTGTGTTTATATACTACACAGTTACAAGATAATCGCTAATTGATATGGAATATAATTCTGCTTCCTAAAATATATCAATCAGATATCTTTTCTTCCAAGTATTCTATTCTTCATAGAATTCCTTCTTCATGCATATCTCTTCTTATGTTTATCTCGATCTTCTTTCCTTTAACCAGCTGACTTCCTTATCTGAACGTCCTTCAGTACTTAAGTTCTGATATCCATCTTCTGATGATTATCTCCTGATAATATAAGTACTGATATCCTTAAGTCCTGACTTCCAGTAAGTACTAATTTATCATGTTTAAGTAAGATCTGAAAACTAAACATAAATCACATTAGTCATGACATTATCAAATATATCTAACATACGTTACAATCATAATCATATTATAAAGAGATTCTTCCTTTTAAATTAAATAATTCAAATCAATAATCGATAATCAGATGATTCCCAGATCGGGTGGAGCATTGTCAAGAGGCGCCACTTAATAACCCTTTCTTACAAAAAAAAATCTGTTGTTGACAGAATCATCCTCTCTCTTAATATTGAAAATTCATATTCAATTACGTGTTTCATAAACACAAGAATCTCATGATCGTATTCATAATATTTATTGTTAAGGCAAGAAACGATTCCTATTCTAGATTTTCTAGAGCACGCCTTATATTGATTTAAGTTCACCTAAATTTATCATCGCATGGTAAACATAGGCATATATCTCATATATAAAATTAAATAAACAAGTAAATTTAAAGTGCAATAAAGTAAATGTGTTTGGTTATGGCCCCATCCTATGTGATCTTTATCAAGCTCATGATAAAGATCAAGGTCAATCTAATATGGTGATGGAAATAAATACAACTACTTATTACATAAGTCTTCTTCTTTGTTTAGACTTCTTGTATGCCTCGTCTTCTTCTTTGTATCACCTCCATTTGATAGCCTTCTTGAGTCTTCAATTACATTACATGATTGAAAGTAAAATTAATCTAATGAACTTACAAGAATAACTCGAGTTAAATTCGAGATTTATGATTACAAAGATTGACGACATGCAAGTCGTATTTAAAACCAAAACCAAAACAATTACACTAAGGTCGAAAGGCCATAAACATCCACCATGCTCATACAACACATAAAAGTATGTTAAAACACATAATATGATCTTAAAATATCATATTATCCATGATCGAATCATAAAAAGAAAATATGACAAAAATCAGAAAAATCAGAATCAAATCAAAAAAACAGGAATCACTGTTTATAGGCAGTAAACGACGTTAAACGCCTTACAGACGAGTCGTTGATAGCTTTTGCTATCAGTTTTGTTCAGACGCTCGTTTACCTATGGAATAGGGTATTCGTTTGCGTAAATCGGACACCAGACCCAGATTTCAGCAAATGTGCAACAGCCAATTCAGAATTCGTATCTAATATGATTCGAACAAAAATAAATCATGTATATATCAGTATATATACAGATTACATAATCATCTTATGATTAAATAACTCACATGAATATCATATATTCAAAACCATACATATATAAACATATTATATCAACATCAAATCATGGCGAATCACGTACATGCTCATATATCGAAAATAGTTAAACACATAAACAAATTAAAAACTTTTTGCAAGTAGCTCTAATGCCATTGAAGGGTTTTTAGCACATAAAAGCAGCGAATACGTAAATTTAAATCTTAAAAAAAAAAACCGAAACCCTCTGCAGGATCCATGCGAAAAATAATATTTAATTCGTAGTTCAGTATGTTTACCTTAAGAAGCTTTACGTTAATGGAAAGATGGAAGTCTTTAATGACGATCCAAAAATGATGAACGAAGATCCTTAGCAGCTGTTCCTCAAGTGTGAAGCACTCCACCAGTATCCACCAAGAAAACGATGTAATGAAGGAGGAGGAGATGGAGAGAATTAGGGTTTTGTAAATCTTTTTGGTTGAAGCAAAAATATGGTCTATAATAGTATAATTATAGGCAAAATTTTCTGCTGAATTTTTTTTCATAAAATATTATTATTATTAACCCTTTATTATTCTCACTAATAATTAAAACACCTTTTAATTATTAATCATTTTTCTAAACTCTTTAGAAATAATTCTCTCACTTGATTTAATTTCCAAAAATTAAATTCTTAATTAATAATATTAAGAACCTTTTCTTAATTAACTTATAATCAATTAAATCTCATTTAATCAATTATTAAATTTGCCAATTAATTATTTATTTCATAAATAAATAATTATCAGCCATTATTAATTAATTCCTCCACCATTAAATCATTTTCTTTTATGGTGTGACCCTGTAGGTTCAATATTAAGCCGGTAGTAGAAATAAATAATAATAAAACTATTTTATCATTATTTATATAAATTCTCTAATTCATTAAATATGATTAATTAATTAATCATATTTATTCTACATCGTGAGTGATACTTCTCAGCATATCGCGACTATCCGGATAATACGAATTCACTGCTTAGAATACCAAGAACCTATTCAGTGAGTAGTTACCGTACAATCAATTCCTTCTACCCTGTAATGTCACGATTAAATATAAGGGATGGAACTTGTATCAAGCCTATCTTATTTAATCACTTGCTTTCCCATTCATTATGCTTAGTTCTATTTAATGTAAATTAGAAACTCCTTTCTAATTTCATTCACTCTGGCCAGAGATTCCTGAACTAGCATAAGTGGATCAACATTGAACATTCTCTTCCTTCACTGGAAGGGGTGGATCCCTTATTGATCATACACTATCTTCGTGTACAAATTCCTATACCCAGTAGAGCCCTTATAATTGTCCCTTGAGACTAAGAACTAAACCAAAGCATAGTTCAGTGTACACAAGATGACTATGATGACCTCAAGTCTAAGGATACTTGTACAACTATCACTATGTGAACAACTGCTGACACGTGAGTGAACTCCATCAGTTGTTCAGCTGTGTGAGTCATGTTCAGTGAACTTATTCTATAATAAGCACCTACATACTAGCTATAGTGTCACCACACAAATGTCACCACACAAATGTCTATGAGAACATACATCATTCATAATGAAGCAAGCATAGTATGTATCGATCTTTGCGGATTATTAATTACCAGTTAGTAATCCTATGACCAGGAACTATATAAATTTAGAGTTATCATCTTTTAGGTCTCATTATTATGATCTCATCACAATCCATAAAAAGATTTACTCTAAACTATGGTATATCTTATTTAAACATTTAAATAGATAGAGCCCGCAATAAAAAAAAAACAAGCCTTTTATTAGTATTAATGAAATCAAAACAGATTACGTAAAAGTTTTTCCTAAATCCTCATACATGATTGGACTTAGGACATATCTCTTTCAGAAAGGATGCAGGAGCATTTGTTAACCCGAAAAGCCTGACTTTAAATTCATAAAGTTCTTGATGGGTACGAAAAGCTGTTTTGTGCACATCTTCGGGTGAAACTCTAATCTGATGCTAACCCGCTCTTAGGTCCAATTTTGTGAACCACTTGGCTCCTTTCAATTCGTCCAACAACTCACCGATGAGCGGTATTAGATATTTATTTTTTATAGTTAGCTTATAAAGTCTTCTATAATCAACACAGATTCTCCAAGGCCCGTCTTTCTTTTTTACCAAAATTATTGGAGAAGCATATGGACTAGAACTGGGTTGAATGATACCTGATTCTAACATCTCCTGTACTTGTTTCTCAGCCTCCGCTTTCTAAACATAAGGAATCATGTACGATCTCATATTCACCAGCTGACTTCCTGCAATTAAAGGGATTTTGTGATCCTTATTTTTTTAACGGTGGCATTCCTTTTGGCTCCTGAAACACAACCTCATATTCCCGCAAAAGTTTTAGCATCTCTGAATCCACTTCACTATTTTGATCTCTGTTTTTCACAAAAAATAAGTATCCCATCATTCCTTCATTAGACTTGGATATTAATTTATTCATGGCTTTACCAGTAATCATCTTTATAGCTTCTTCTTCAACTTTTCCCTATAACATTATCCTTTGTCCTTCCTTAATGATAGTTATTTTAAGCTCCCCAAAGTCAAAGGTCACTGGACTGAATTGTCTTAACCAGTCAGCCCCCAAAATAATTTCACATCCTCCAAGTGTTAGCACCCTTAGGTCAGTAGTAAACTCTTGCCCTTGAACCTTGTAGCTGAATTTCTTACATATAATATCACAAACTAATTTTTCCCCATTTGCTATCGTGATCATTAATGGATGTACAATCTCAACATGTAGGCCTAGCTGATTTACAACTCCTGAATCAATGAAGTTATGTGTGGATCCACTATCGATAAAGATATTCAGCTGAGTTTTCTTGTGTGTGCCCCGTAATTTTATCGCACTAGTCGCTGAACTTCCAGATAACGCATTTAATGATATCTCTGTCGTCCTCTCTACTTCCTTATTTTCTGATCCCCTTTATTCAAGCCCAACATCTGTAACACCATTTGAATCTTCATCAGAATAGCCATCTTCACCCATAAGCATGTAGATTTTTGCCCGACATTTATGACCATGAGAGTAATATTCATCACAGTTAAAACATAGGCATGTCATTCTTCTATCATTGATCTCTTTACTGGATAAAACAGTTCTTTTATTTCTCGTTACCATCGATGATTGTGAAACGCCCTTACTAGTATGAAGGTATTTGTTAATTTCCTTTGAAGAATCAGAATTAGACATCCCCCCATTCTGATGAATTGAGACCTTAGTCCCCATTTGTACTATATGTGTTTTAGCCTCCTTTTGTTTCGATAAAAATATTGCATCTGCTAATCTCTCAGGACTAAAGATCCTCACAATACCCTTGATGTTAGTTTTTAATCCGCTAATAAATCTGGATATATAGTACCCTTCCCTCATCCCATATTTTTCACCATGATTTGTGATCTAAGTTCTTTAAAACTATCTTCATATTCGGATATCGTATGATTTTTCCTAAGTTTGTTGAACATATCTTGGGGATCCTGCTGATCTGGATTTTCATATCGTATGATTACATCTTGAACAAAACTCTTCCAACATATAACTCCCCTTCCTGACTGGTAGTATCTGAACCAAATACAAGCTTTTCCCTCAAAGTGCATTCCAGCACATTTCACCTTTTTTGACTCTTCAATATTCACAAAGTCAAAATATTGGTCGGCTTTTACTCCCCAACTTCGAGGATCGACCCCATTAAATTTCGAAAATTCTAATTTTGGTAAAGGGTTAAAGTTTGGAGAATGACTTTAATTGGTGGACTAGTGAGTACTGTGATGATACAAGAGATTATGATGGGGGTAATCAGGAACAAGATACTTTGGGAGTTACATGATAGTAGTATCGGGAGACATTCAGATCAAGAAGCAACTTTCAGAATAATTTCATAAATATTTTTCTGGCCTCATATGTGATATGATGTGGTAACTTACGTGAAAAATTGTTACAGCCTCTATCCGTACCATCACAAATATGGGAGGACATTTTGATGGATTTTATTGAGCCTCTGTCACACGAAAAAAATGTTATATTGGTGATTATTGACAGATTTATAAAGGCTGGTCATTTTCTGGCGCTGTCTCATCCTTTCACTGCGATACAGGTAGCACAATTATTCTTAGATAATATTTACAGGATGCATGGATTGCCGAAAACTATAACTTCTGATCGAGACAAGATTTTTACAAGCTGCTTCTGGAAGGAACTGTTCAACAGTCTAGGTACTATGCTACAACTAAGTACGTCCTACCATCCACAAACCGACGGACAGACCGAACGGCTAAATCGATGTGTTGAACAATATTTGAGTGGCATGGTGAGTTACAAACTAAGGTTACTGCTAGATGAGTGGTGGTATAATTCCACGTATCATAGCGCTATTCATATGAGCCCATTCGAGGCACTTTATGGGGTGAAGCCTAACCTTATGAATCTGCCTCAATCTCCAGCGACCTCAATCGCCACCGTAGGAGAATTTCAGGCCAGAAGGGAAGCGATTAATCATATCTTGAAAGAAGCAATTAGTGAGGCCCAACAGAGGTATAAGTTTTATGTAGACACCAAGAGGACAGAACGACAATTTCAGCCTCGAGAGTGGGTTTTTCCTGAAATTCCAGCCTTATCGACAACTATCTCTAGCCACACGCAAACACCTGAAGTTGGCTCATAAGTTTTATGGTCCTTACCAGATTTTGGAGTGACTTAGAAACGTAGCTTATAAGTTAGACTTTCCACCTGGGACTAAAATACATCATGTATTCCATGTCATCTTGTTAAAGAAAAAGATGGGTGCTCACTATGTTAGTACTTCGCATTGGCCGAGAATGGGTGTTGATGGACAATTTCTTGTCTATCCAGTTGCTTTGTTGGATCGACGAATAGTAAAATGGAAAAATATCGATGTGATTCAGTGGCTAATACAATGGTCGCATTCCATACCAGATGATGCGTGTTGGGAGGATGCACAAGTCATTACAGATCAATATCCTGATTTTAATCCTTAGAGGACAAGGATGTTGGAAGCGTGGTGTAGTGTAATCAAGGTCTAGCTGGGTGTGTTAGCTGAGTATGGGTAGTTAAGGTGTTAAGGTACAGTTGGCGATTTCTATGTCGCTAAACACCAGAACGTGCACTATACATTTCCCGTCTCTGACTTGCCTATAAGGTCAGCCAGCGGTAACCACTTGGTACATTATCTTGGTCTGTAACTCACCATGCCCCTCTAATATTGTTCAAAACATCAATTTAGCCGTTCGGTTTGTTCGTGGGTTTGTGGATGGTAGGACTTACTTAGTTGTAGCTTAGTACCTAGACTGCCGAATAGTTCCTTCCAGATGCAGCTTGTAAAAATCTTATCTCGATCATAAGTTATAGTTTTTGGAAATCCATGCCTGTAAATATTATCTAAGAATAATTGTGCTACATGTGTCGTAGTGAAAGGATGAGACAACGCCGAAAAATGACCAGCCTTTGTAAATCTGTATAATTTCACTTATCATAGCGCTATTCATATGAGCCCATTTGAGGCACTTTATGGGGTGAAGCCTAATTTTATGAATCTGCCTCAATCTCCAACGACCTCAATCGCCACCGTAGGAGAATTTCACGCCAGAAGGAAAACGATTAATCATATTTTGAAAGAAGCAATTAGCAAGACCCAATAGAGGTATAAGTTTTATATAGACACCAAGAGGACAGAACGGGAATTTCAGCCTAGAGAGTGGGTTTCTTTGAAATTGCAGCCTTATCGACAACTATCTCTAGCCACACGCAAACACCTGAAGTAGGCTCACAAGTTTTATGGTCCTTACCAGATTTTGGAGAGAATTGGCAACGTAGCTTATAAGTTAGACTTGCCACATGGGACTAAAATACATCATGTATTCCATGTCATCTTGTTAAAGAAAAAGATGGGTGCTCACTATGTTAGTACTACGCAGCTGCCAAGAATGAGTGAGGATGGACAATTTTTGGTCTACCCAACTGCTTTGTTAGATCGACGAATGGTAAAATGGAACAATATCGCTGTGATTCAATGGCTAATACAATGGTCGCACTCCAAAGTCCATACCAGAGGATGCGCTTTGGGATGATGCACAAGCCATTACAGATCAATATTCTGATTTTAATCCTTGAGGACAAGGGTTTTGGAAGTATGGTGGAGTGTAATCAAGGTCTAGCTGGGGGTGTTAGCTGAGTATAGGTAGTTAAGGTGTTAAGGTGCAGTTACAGAAGCGAAGCAGTTAGAAAAATAGTGGTTGGGCAGTTAGAAATTATATTAGGAGCAACTTAGAGAGTTGGGGAGCATTCTGGAAAATTACATCTTTATTTTCTTTTATTTGTGTTCTTAGGATGCTATCATTTCCTTATTACAGTCCTTCTTTCTGAATTACAGTTGTACTTGGAAGTTTGGTATATTATTTTAGGATTTATGTCTTCAATTTAACTATTAGAACCTGTTAGTTGGTTAAAACTAGTGTAATCAAGGTCTAGCTAGTTGTGTTAGCTGAGTATGGGTAGTTAAGGTGCAGTTACAGAAGTGAAATAGTTTAAAAAGTAGTGGCTGGGCAGTTAGAAATTATATTATGAGCAGTTTAGAGAGTTGGGAAGCATTCTGGAAAATTACATCTTTATTTTCTTTTATTTGTGTTCTTAGGATGCTATCATTTCTAGGGGTGAGCAAAATCGAACCGAAACCGAAAAACCGAACCAAACCGTGCTAATTCGGTTCGGTTCGGTCCTGTTTTTTCAGAAATTCGGTCTATTCGGTCCGGACCGAATAGACCGAAATAAAATTCGGTCCGGTTCTTTTAAAAAATATTTCGGTCCGAACCGAATAGACCAAATTATAAATACTATAATTTTATGTTATATACATTGTATATACATCTTAATAATTATAATCATGATTTTTAATTTGTAATTGTATTTATACACTCCTATTACTCTATATATAACCTTACTTTAATTATATTTTAGATTTTATAATTTTTGGTTTAAAAATTCAATTAAATTTTATTTTTTAAAAAAATTTGGTCCGTTTAGTCCAAAACCGGACCGAACCGAATTATTTCGGTCCAGTCCGGTCCATATTAGAATTTCGGTTCGGTCCGGTCCAAGAAAAAATGGTAGTTCGGTTTTTCGGTCTATTCGGTTCGGTCCGGTTTTGGACCGAACCGACCGAATGCTCAGCCCTAATCATTTCCTTATTACAGTCCTTTTTTCTGAATTACAGTTTTACTTGGAAGTTTGGTACATTATTTTAGGATTTATGACTTCATTTTAACTATTAGAACCTGTTAGTTGGTTACAACTTGGTATCAGAGCCTGTGATTCTCAGCCGTGGGTATGACAAAAGGAACAAGGTTGAAAGTTCTTGATGACAGAGTTGGAGCACATGAAACTAGGCTAAAATAAGTGTGGGAATCCATGAAAAGATTCAAGAAGGAGTGAAGACTGAGTTAGAAAAAATGAACCAGAAAATGGAGAATGTTGACAAGAGTTTGGAGGAACTGAAAGCGTTGATGAGTAATATGTAGATGAAAGCGGTGGACACAACTACACCACCACATCATGTTGTTCCAACAGGGAGCCCTTCTATGCTTACTACATCTGCAGAGGTAATCTTCTCCCAAATTAATTCTCGAATTCACTCTACACCAACACCACCGTTATTTTCAGATGGATTTTCACTGCCTAATCATGGACTTAGCCAAATGCACTCACCAAGGCCTCCAGAATTGACATTCACCCAGACAACACATGTGAACCCCATCTACTCATCACTAACTACTAGTATTCCTTATACTGATACATCAAATAATTTCTCTGCACCAATTAACCAGCCACAATATCCATATAACTACGCGAACACTTTTTCATCACAATTCCACGGCCCAACCATGCGAACACTAATGCACCCGGCTAGACCTTAATTACACATCCGTTTCTTTTTTACTGTGATATTTATATAAAATAGTGAATACACAAAACATAAAGAATTGAATTATATACCTTGATTTCATATATACCCCCATTATTACGTTAAATGATGAGTTAGGTACGTGTATATTACTCGTCGTCCCACAATAATTATATGAAAAATATTTGTTTAACGGTTTTTTAATGTGTAATCAAAGATATATGATAATTGCTCACTCGTATAAATTTGATGCATTTGATTAGTTATCATAAATATTAATGAATCTTATACATTCACAATAATTCTATCCAATCAAAATACATCAAATTTATGAAAATTAATATTTATTATATGTCATTGGGAGAGCGTTAATTTAATGATATACTTTTACTTATACTGATCATAATTTTTAATTAAATTGACATATATTTACAGTCCCAAAATATGTAGCATACTTGTACACAACATCTTAATTAATTATTTTAGCATACATGAAGCAACGATCATGGCAAAGTCTAAAACAAAAACTAACATATAATATAACTATAATATATGCAGTACCCCACAAGACGTGGAACAAATAGAGATCATAAAAATCACGAAAAACAAAAATAATCTGAAGCAGCACAAAGTGAAGAAAACAAGGGCGGTACCTTTAGGTGCTGAGATGAGAGACTGTACAAGTTTTTCTATTGTCCAAATGGGTCTTTATATAAGCACACAAAACCCTAATCATAATTAGGATATAATATAATATTTCCAACTAAATTCCTAAAATAAAATATTTGATACACACAATTACCTAAATTAAAAAGATTTCGATTTTTTTAATCTATTCTCACACTTCTTTCCACAATAACATATCTTTTCCTAACTCAAATAACTTGCACAAAAATATTTCCCGAATATTCTAATTTAAAAATATTTATCTAAACGAATTATTATCTAAAATCTAATAAATAAATTAAAAATAAAATCAAGGATTTTACATTCTTCCCTCCTTAAAAGAATTTGGTCCCCAAATTCACAAGAATGAAATTAAATTAAACAAGTCATTTAAGAAAAGAAATCATACCTTAATTGCGATAGTTTTCATTTCCTGTGAGCTGGAACACACGCCCCTTGCCCATCTTGTTATCTGCTTCCTTCCTTGGTGGCGGTGGCGGGTTGTGCGGACAATTCGAAATCTTGTGTCCTACTTCTCCGCAATGGAAACAAGCACCAGTATTCCAACGGCAGACTTTGTCGGGATGATTCTTGCCGCACCTCGAACACCTTTCTCGATCACCTTGACCTCCGATGTTATCGTACACGTGTGGCTTCTTGAGTGGTCCCCCTTGAAAAGATTGCCCACTAGTTTGATTGAACCGCCTCTTATTCCAACTGCCAGACGCCTTTTCAGATTCTGCCAAGCCCCTTTCGATCACTAACGCCTTGTTGAGGACAGCCTCGTACGTCTGAAGTTCAAACGACGCCACTGAATTCCTGATGTCACTTCGAAGTCCCTCCTCTAATCTTCGTGCTCGACTGCTCTCATCTGCTACTAGGGTCGACGCGTACTTCGCAAGCTTTGCAAATTCTGCTTCGTATTCAATGACGGTTCTTCCACCTTGTTGAAGTCGAATGAAGTCCCTCTCTTTCTGCAGACGAACTGTTCTCGGAAAGTACTTGTCCTCTAAAGCCTTCTTGAACTTTGCCCAAGTGTACGGTTCATGATTTTCTTCAAGATTTTTCGTCTCATTCTTCCTCTTTTCCATAAGCCACCAGTCGTAAGCGCTTCCTTGCAATTGGTACACAGCTAAGGTTACCTTCTGTTCCTCATTGCTCCCCAGAAGTCCGAAAGCTTTTTCCATCTCTTGGATCCACATCTCAACGATAGCCGGGTCTGTAGCTCCATCAAAAGTTGGCGGGTTCAAACGCTTGAACTGAGAAACGATGTTGGGCTTTGGTTGCTGATTCACAAGCACAGCTAAAGTTTCAGCCAGTTGGTCAAAAACGTTTCCTCCTTCATCATTGTTCCCTTGATTGCCATTGTTGTTCTGATCTTCGTTGTTGTTCTGGTTATCTCCGTCCATCTTTTCTATAACAACACAAAATAAATTCTAAACTTATAGTCAATAATCAAAAAGCACAAAGTCAAGCATATCAAATAATCACACAAACAAATATCTAGATTAAATATAATTTCTTAAGACCTATACGTCAGTCTACAGGATCGCATCCTAGGGAATGTACTAGTCCCATACCTAATACACTCCGAAGAACAGCCTGCTCTGATACCAACTGTAACGATCCACACTTCCGGACTATTAACTCTAAAATCGAAACTAAAAGCAAATACAATTTCTTGATTAAAAAGTCTATTACAGAGGTCACTATTACAAAAGCGCAGCTAAAAGCGGAAGCCCAAAGGTCAATCTACTCCCATACTAAGATCCTCGAACTCCAATGTTATCCAACTCGAACTCTTAGGCGAACACCTGAAATTGAAAGTAATGAGCTATACAGCCCAGCAAGAGACCAATCGATCCAACTAGCAGGCCAAGTAACATGAACACATATAACAAAATACGATAATCGATACGATACGATATACGATACAAACACTTTCGATACATATTCTTATTCTTATTCCTATTCGATACACACAATACACATACCACATACACAACAATAATTCAAAATCCTTAATCCATGCCAAGACCACTACAACCCGGTGATAACGGTCCTAAATTTTCAAAAAAAACTGTCACTACAATCCGGTGACTGCGGTCCTAAGTTCTTATTCGATATTTTCACAAACCATGGCACAAATCAAAGATCTCAAATTATCGTCTAGACATCACATATATATTCGATACATATAACTTAAGACATAATACTCTCAAATATATAATCACTCAGCCCAAATTTTGATAATCAAATATACACGTATCACATAATTTTGAAAATCTAGCAAGATCGATCGAAAACTTACCTCTAAAACTGACCAGATCTGAATATAGCCTTTTTGACCCTCTAAACGATGTTTTCTTGAAAAACACGAAACACGAAAGTTGTAGAGAACGAAAAGACCTCTCCGAAAAGTCCAGGATCACTGAATTCTGACTTACGATGAATTTTCTACGAATTTTACAAGATTGCTGATTTATGCTGAGAAGAGCCCTACGAATTTTATGAATAAAAACAAAGAAAACAAATAGGATGTATTTATAACGATACAAAACCCTATATCTTAACCTACAAATTATCCATATTAGAATCTGATCCAAATTTTAGGCCCAATAGTCTAACCCAATTTCAAATCCTAGTCCTTATATAATTTTAATCCCTTTTATTCTATTATTCTTTTATTAATCGAATTCTAAAAAATTACGGGATATTACATACTACCCTCCTTAAAAAGAATTTGGTCCCCAAATTCACAACAATCCTAAAGTTCGAGACACATCTACCCCATTTAACCCCTGATCTACCAAAAGTCAAACTATGGTCCACAGGAACGCATCCTAGAGAATGTACTAGTCCCATACCTAATACACTCCGAAAGACAGCCTGCTCTGATACCAACTGTAACAGCCCGCACTTCCGGACTATTAGTTCTAAATCGAAAACTAAAAATAAAATATATTATTACTCGATAATTCAAATATATCACGAAGGTCAAAGCAGCGGTCAAACTCAATAATCAAATCATAAAAACAGAGACGCAGCTCCACAAATCCGATAATAATTGTCTAACAGATAATTAAATTCATTCTCTAAAAACAAAATCTTTATTCTAATTCAAATAGCACAAAACGAAGCAGCACAGATCTCCACATAGTTCTCATTCCTTAATTTTAATATGCTCCAAATTCCGAACCTGAAATGTTAAAAGGGGTGAGCTACACAGCTCAGCAAGTACAAATTGACTAATTTTTAAACAGAAAAACAATGGGTGTTTTGATAAAACGATTTTTCTTAAAACAATAATAATTTTGTAAAACATTTTCTAAAATAAATCCAACCCAAAGTTTTATATTTTATAAGTCAGAATTTAAAACAGAACAGAGCAGAATTTATAACAGTACAGATTTTATAACAGATCTGAACATAATAAAACAGAACGAAACGATAATTCTTATAAATACCACAGTCTTGATCTACGGCCACACTTTGCCAGTAGCCGGCATCTAATTCTTATTCTTATTCTTTATACCACACTTTGCCAGTGGTCGGCATCTAAAGTTCAATAATTACGCGCCCTTAATAGGTATCTAAAGTTGCACACTCGTGCGCCTACTAAGGGTATCTAAGGCTAGTTCCGGAACTATAGCGTAAATTACGAACGGGTTCGAAAACGTAGAGACTGGGTTCTAAAATTCACAAATACTTATATCTTATAATTTCGAAATCAAAATTCTTATATCTTATACGAAATTAAAAACAGAACTGAAATATATTTTCCGAAAAATAAAAGTAAGTCAAAAGTACTTACCTCAAAGTCGACACTTAAAAATCCGAAATTAACAACACGAACAAGCCTAACAATTAACAGGCAGAACATAATTAATTATTTTAATCTATAACAGATTTTATACAAATTTCACAAACAGGCGTCATGCTATATCACATTAACAAAAAACAAAGCAGTCGTCATTAATTAATATAAGCTAAAACCTAATAAATAATTAATTAATATAACCACTAAATCGAGGTAGACTCCATAATTTTACTTTACATTTAAGTATCCGGAGACTTAAAATATGTTGACACAATCTAATCAATATAAATTATATAAACAAAACTAACAGACCACAATCATGCAAACATACATGGGCCTTAAAAGTCCATCATACTAATTAATCATGTAACAAATCAAGATCACATATTATACTTATGATAAGGTATGCAAGCATGTACGCTGACCGGACTAATTTTAACAAATGGTTAAAAAAAACACCAATGACACCAACCAAGTTTATGTGTAATATTGCGCCACTCAGATTATTCACTAACAGGGTAAAAAAAAAGGAAAAAGACAAGAAAAATTAATAAAATAAAATAATAAACAATCGAATAGTACACATAATTATAACTTATACCAGCATGATTCCTAATTCTAGTATTTAACAAATCTAACATAATGGTAATATGATAATCTTATAATGGTAATCACAAAATTCAAAATATAATAACATAATAAATTTATTACTATAACCAAGAGAAATAATTTTTTTAAGATAATTATTAGCCACTAACATTATTACTTACAATTAATATATTTTATATTATTAAATCGCAGGTCATGGTAAGATTACAATTACAAGTAACAACTAACACATATTTAGTAAAGAAGCAGGGAAACTTGACTCCATAATTTTTAATTAAATTGACATATATTTACAGTCCCAAAATATGTAGCATACTTGTACACAACATCTTAATTAATTATTTTAGCATACATGAAGCAACGATCATGGCAAAGTCTAAAACAAAAACTAACATATAATATAACTATAATATATGCAGTACCCCACAAGACGTGGAACAAATAGAGATCATAAAAATCACGAAAAACAAAAATAATCTGAAGCAGCATAAAGTGAAGAAAACAAGGGCGGTACCTTTAGGTGCTGAGATGAGAGACTGTACAAGTTTTTCTATTGTCCAAATGGGTCTTTATATAAGCACACAAAACCCTAATCATAATTAGGATATAATATAATATTTCCAACTAAATTCCTAAAATAAAATATTTGATACACACAATTACCTAAATTAAAAAGATTTCGATTTTTTTAATCTATTCTCACACTTCTTTCCACAATAACATATCTTTTCCTAACTCAAATAACTTGCACAAAAATATTTCCCGAATATTCTAATTTAAAAATATTTATCTAAACGAATTATTATCTAAAATCTAATAAATAAATTAAAAATAAAATCAAGGATTTTACACGGTAGTTGTCGTATAAAAATGTATTGACATAAGATTATGAAAAATTATAAATGTAAGGACCAACACGATAACAGTCGTATAAAAATGTATTGACATAAGATTGAGAAAAATAACAATTAAAAAGGGTTAATTAGCAAATAGGTCATGTACTGCATCCAAATATATCAAGTGAGTCACTGATTACAAAATTGACTGAAATAAGTCACTCATTTAAAAATTTGTATAAAAAAATAGCATTATATCATTAGTCGAAATTTTTAAAAGTATTATATATTGAGTTCCGCACATTTTTTATGAATGATATTACGTCTGAATGAAAGATTCAGAGTTCTACTATTTTAGATAATATTGTTAGATTTTTAAAATTTTATCAACTATTTATTTTTAATTTTTTGATTGTTTTATTTAATTTAAATAAAAATAAATATTATATAAATTTTTAAAAATCTAAAAATATCATCTAAAATACTAGAACTCATAATATTTCATTTTAATGTAAAAACATTCATAAAAAATGCGCGAAACTCAATATATAATACTTTTAAAAATTTCGACTAACGATAAAGTGATATTTTTTATACAAATTTTCAAATAAGTGACTCATTTGAGTCAGTTTTCTAATTAGTAACTCACTTGATACATTTGGACGCAGTAACTAGTAAGGGACCTACTTGATAAGTAATCTCAATTAGAAAAGAAGAATGAAATATATTTTATTATCATAGTTATTTTTTTTAATAATTTAATAGGAGTGCATCCACGATAATTGAAACGAATAATATATTTGCAGAAAATTCCCGTAAAAAAAGATTCTATAAACTAATTTTTTTTGTTTGAATAAAGTGACATACTTTTATATTCACACCAATTTTTTATGTTAAAAATATTTGTGAAAGCATTTAGGGAATAAATGAGTACAATTATGGATCAAAACGGGACCTATATTGGAGTTGGTCCAAAGTGCTGGACTAAAACAGCCCAAACAAGAAAAAAAATTATTAAAATAAATGAATTACTTATCGCATTCTCTTCCCAATCAAACTAATATTATTTTCTAACCATGATATGCTAATCTATTTTATTATATAATTTTCTATTTCTAAAAAAATAACAAATAAATGAGTTTTAATTTTTAATCAAAAATTATTTAATTTAACCACTAAAAAATTAAAGAGAATTTACCAAAGATATTAACTATTCTAATTTTTTTTGAAATTTTACTATCTTCTGATTTTTTTTTGTCAAAATACGAAATCAACTAAAATCAACGGGATAAGCAACTAGTTAGAATAAAGTTTTTGGTTGATTTGAGTTTGCATTTAGTTGCAGAAACTCGTCAATGTTGCATGTAGTTGATTCCGGTTGCCAAAAAACCGTATTTTTGTATTTTTTTTGAAAAATATTATATTTGCAAATTAAAAAGTATGTTTGTAATTTTTTTCAAAAAAATGACAGTATTTTTATAAAAATATTTTTAGTGTTGAGTATTTTTTAAAAAAAAACACAAGGAAAACATAAGTGAAGAACCATATGGAATCTGGGCGTTGGTCCAATCATAGAAGGTATAATAATCAGAAATTATTTAACCTTACCCCTAAACTAAAAAGGTTCTTCTTGTATTACAGGCAATAAATATATGGTCCACCCCCCACAATGTAATAATTTGGCAAATGGATATGCACCAACATACAAACACATGAACTATTGTCTAGTGCAGTACTGTTTATTTGTAGACCCGAATACTTTAGTTTGCAGCGGTGAAACGGCGTTTCAAACCACTAAAAATTAAAATATTTATTATTAATTTTTTGCTAATCAGTCAAACTCATAAAACAATTTTAAACAACAGTTTTTTTGGACGAATTGCAGTTCGACTAAAGTCAAGTGTATTTTAATGTTCTCAGTTGAATGGAATTATTTAGTTGTGCTCATTCAACACCTACATATCACTGTTCTAAACGACGGGATTGGGAATTAGTCGGAAAAAATATCTTAAATATTTTAATGAAATTATGGGTAATTAATCAGAATGATTATAATATTAATTGAATGTGTTTAATAAAATATGAAAACAATTCATTTATTAAATTAAATATAGTAATTAAATGAAAAAATGCAGTGATTAATGGGATAGTAAAATTGAATAAACAAGTATTTAGAATAATTAATTGAGTGAGTGATCGATAAAATTAATAAATTTTAGAAGCGAGCTATAAACAAGTATTGCATACAGAAAGGGTGCCGGGCTGCCGGCTGGATTAGACAAAGATTAGTGGATTATCAGCTGTCCGTGACTTCCATGGTGGAGAAGGGTCTTCAAATACTCATAGCATCTTCTTTGATATTTTGACTTTTCTTTTTATTCATCATCATTTCGACCTGTCTATCTGCAAACTCCACTTAAAACTGTTAAAAGCAAGATAGGTTTCGAACACTAGTTATTAAGATTGGTAGTGGATACAGTTAGTCAGTGGCGGATGGCGGTGGTGGATGTACCCATGCAACCTAGATAAATGCACTACAATTCTTATGTCAGTCTCGGATTTTTAGATTTGATTCTACTATTGAATTGTTTATGTTTATCGGTCAAGCTTAGACTTGTACTCCCTCCGTCCCTAAAAACGTTTTCTATTTGTGTTGGACACGTTTATCGATGCACATTTTTGATTGTTAATATCTTTAAATTCGTATTAGTATTAAATATTAAAATTTCACTGTATTAAAGTACTGAAAAATACGAATCCAACAAGATCACTCATAATTATGTTTGATATTATAAATTAGACGTAAATTAGTAGTCAATCACTTATCGTGAACAGTACCGAAAATCAAATTAGGCAACGTTTAACGGGACGGAGGGAGTATTAATAAATGTCAATGTTGGAAGTTGGAACTTCGAACGTTGATAACTATAATAAGCGGTTTAACCAGGTGGGGTCAAGTCCAACTTGCTCCTTTAAAAATTTATTGTTTGCTTCTGTGTTTTTAAACGGATAGAAATAAATTATAAGGATGTTAAATATTTTAATTTTACGAGACTATTCTAACAAAAAATAATTTTAGAACAAAAATTAAAAATTAGATAATATATTATTTAAATTACTTTGAAATATAGTATATATGATATGTAAATCGATTGTTGAAAGATAAAGAAAAATATAATGAATTCAGATTTAAGAAAAAATTATCATTTGATAGGAAAAATCAAATTAAAAACGGAGGAAAAAACTGACATTGTGTGTGGGAGGTGATTTTAGGGGAGTATTGGATTAGATTGATCTAATAATTTAAATTAGTTTGTAATTTCTATTCTAAATTTAGTTTATATTTCATCGTTTGCCTTAATTTTATTTTGAAGAGAAAGTTTTGAATTGAAGTTATGCCTCATTTGCATTTATCTTCACTTGGTTTTTTTAAAATTCGGGAGCACAATTATAAGGAAAAATGAAACTGTTTTACTTATTCTAGATTTATTTTTGTTCCTTTTTAAAATTTAGGAAAAATGGGTTAATTTGGGTTAATCTCGATGAAAGATTAGAATTTAAATCTGAGTAATAATTATAATATTATGCTTAACTCAGACGAAATATTACAAGAAGTGATGCAAATGGATCAACAAGCCCATTTCAATCATTGGGTCGTTGTCAGTTTTAGCACTTTAAATTATTCTCGGCTACTGGGTTTTCTTCAGCTCATAAGTTATCATGTTATTTGGGTTGGGCTAGTGGTTTGATGGCAGTGTGGTGTGGCAAAGGTTCTGGACCTGACTGGTACCCATTTGAACTGGACTACAACTAAGCCGTCACGAATACATCGACTGAACTGGGCTCATTACAGCTCCACCAAAAAGGTGATTTGAAGTTTAAAAATAGATAGTCTTTTTTATTTATTATGCAGAACACAATTGTGGAATTGCCGACTCTTGATACTAATAATAATACACGTGTACAAAAATAATACTACCTCCGTACCTTTCGTTTATATATATTTACTATTTACATTTATTTCGAGTCTTTTATAAATTATAATTTCATAATATTTTTTCTAAATCTTTTTTTTGAATAAAACTTTAAATATAAAACTTTTATTCAGAAAAAAAAATTAAAAAAATATTATGAAGTTATACTTTAAACGAGTATTAAAAAGTGTGTCCAAAAGTAATGTATAGAATTGAATGAGACAAATAGAGTAAATATTTTAGAACTTATACTGAAAAAGCTGGTGAGTTGATTTTTGGGTACCTTAGTATTTTTTTTCTCCGTTAAAAGATTGTTGTTATTATAAAACCGAGACCGTTGTTATTACACAACCTTGTTTATTGCATTTTTCTAAAAAGCAGTAATTGATTCTACAGGGGACCAACTCTAATAAATATCGGGTTTTCTAATGTGTGCCCTCGGATACACATTGAATACTAACTCTCATAAGTTTGGTGTATTTTGATTTGTCCTGTAATTATAAATATTAATGGACCTCCTGCATTTACAAAAACTCAAACTCATGGAGTTAATACTTATTATGTGTTCTTGGGCATATTTCTAAATATTCCCGCCATCCCAAACTTTTGCATGTAATTTAAGGTATTTTGACCACATATCTCCATTTATTATTTTTCAAATTTTTTTTTGTGAATGAATTTAGGATTTAATATTTTTGTTTACAAAAAAGATAAAATAAAAATAATTAACAATAATATATGATTAAAATATCTTAAAATACACATAAAAGTCAAATATAATCACTAATTGGGAATAGAGAGAATACAACATTTCTATTAAAATGATTACTTCAATTCTAATGTAAAACGTGTTCAAATGTTCAATGCCTACCTGACACTTGACAGCTTGGTTGAAAATTCTATCACACGAAAGTTTATAAAAAATAGGTTCTTAAAAGTATCTTCTTTGCTCCTCTCCTAACATTTTTTACTCGGAAAGAAATTGAAGTGGTCATCTGTATTATATTTTTGCTTTTTCATCTATCTTTCTATAATTTTATATAATAATATTTTTTTTTTTAAATAAAAGATTGCATTCAACTCGAAAAATTAATACGAAAAGCATCCAACAAACACGTAAAAGGAGACGTGAATAAATTATGGCAATTAAGTAAATACGGAATTCTAGCTATTTCATTAGCTACCCGGTTAGCATATCTCTGAACAAAACAAAGCGACACCTCCGACATAGATTTTAGTCCTTATTTACGAGTTTCGATGATATCACTCGCCTCAAGATAGTTCCCTGCACCACCACCTGCTATAGCCTTGACTGTAAGCAACGAGTCTTACTCGATCAATACCTCAGCATTGTCCAGGTGACGTTCTTTGATCCAAGAGAGGAACTCCCAAACTCCCAACGCTTCAGCCTCAAAAACTGAATCAATTGCAGCCAAAAATAGATTTCTACCCGCAATAAAGGTTTCCCGCTGATCTCTCAAAACCATGTCCTTAGTGAAAGTCTGAGCACTTTGGGACACATACGCATCGACGTTGATTTTCAAAACTCCTTCTGCTTGAGCTTGCCATTTCATCTGCGTGTATTTTTGTTGTCGCCACATTTTGATTAATCGAACGATTCTTGTTATTCCCTAACAATACAACAAGAATTACAGAAGGGGGTTGAATGAAATTCTGGCTACTTTTTCAGATTTCAAAACAGTTCTAACTTGATAGATATAACAGTGTTTGATTAGCAGTTGTGCGGAATAAAAAGATAATTGAAATCAAAACACTAAGCAATAAAACTAAAATTTTTAAAACTTTCTGGTGGATTTGAAAATATTCACCATATATATATATATATATATATATCAAATGAGAACCCTGTGAAGCTTGAATGGTTCACAGCTGCTTACAAGTTTGAACAACTAAAGCTACAGAGAAATGCTTACATGATTTCACTTGATATGTTTCTCTGAAAATGTATCTGCTTAGTTCGATAAATGTTCTACTTGCTACACTTGGTTTATATATCACCAATTATTTTTAAGTCTAACAAACTAAAAATACACAAATAATAAACATTTATTTTATTTTAAGTTAAGTTTGGATCAGAATACTATTGGTACAAATTTGAATACTCCAAATTTAAATCATTTAAAGCACCGTTGGAAGAGAACGATAAACTATCCAAATTTGAAAAAAAAATGATAATTTATCCCAAATTTGAATATTTAATTAATGTTGGACATGCTCACAAATTAATGGGTTGAAATTTTAAGAATAATAACTCATAAAATAGGAATATATGAAAAATACAAACAAAGAAAACACTAGTTAAAAATATTTAGTAATCTATTAATTTAATAATTTTTTCATTTCTCACCGGCATTATTTTGTAAAATGGCCCCTCTGGCATCTTTTGTAAGAGCAAGTCCAACAATATTCTAATAAATGCCTTATAAATATAATAAAATATTGTGTCCTAGTGATTTAAGACAAATTTGTTGTACATCAGCTCCAACAATATGCCTTATTACTAAAGTAATAATATATTTGAATTATAATGAGTAGGGAAAGTAAATAATAAGAGGAGAGAGATGTGTAAAAAAGGAGGGAAATAATTTTTTAATTGAAATAAATGAGATATTGTCATATGGGAGTGATGCTTTAAAAATGAAGCACGAATGTCCTAGTGTTTTAAGGCACCACTAGGACATTGTTAGAGCACTTTTTTTGTCTAAAGTGCCTCAAATTTTAATTTAGGAGCGAGAGTCGTATCTATAATTCACCCAGTCACGCGACTCACACCGTAATAAAATATAAAGTAAACAGGAAGCTGATACAGTTTTTTTATTAATAGAAAGAGAATAATTAGTTTTAATAAAAATCCAAGAAAAAAATCAATTACATTAAACTTTTAAATATTCACGTCCATAAACATCTATATCTATCATATCTATACTATACTATAATAACCGAAATGAGGTATAATTTGATTCAACGGTTATTCCCTAATTTTAATTATTAAAATAAATAAATAAATAGTGTTATATATCCGTTAAACAACTAAATTATTAAACAACTACACACATAGTCTACTTATCCTACTAAACTATATCTTATTCTATTATTAAAAAAATAAATAAATAGTGTTATTTATCAGCTAAACTACTAAATTGTTAAACTACTAAATATAATATACTTATCCTACTAAATTACGATCATGACACTATTATTTTTATTATAAATTTATAATTATTATATAATTATATTAATATTTTAAAATTATAATATAACGAGATAAATAAAAATTTTAAATATTGACGTCAACCTATACATCCCACGCGATTTAAGCTAGTATTATTAAAGATCAATATGGTACATGTCTAACTCTATCGTGGTGGGTAATTTGATATTCATTTCAATAAAGAGTTCAAATCAAGAGGGTGTATATATATCAAACTTTTAATAAATAATATTCCTCTCTTAATTTTATTTGTTTTCATTGGTGTTGGGGATGAATGTTAAAAAAAATTGTAACCCATTAATATTTACGGTGAAAATAAGTAGTGAACGAGCATCTTGAATGGGGTTGGGGTATAATGGTTGACTAAATTGGACCCGTAAGATATTATGTAAAATTTATTGAATCCCTAAGATATTTTGTTTCGATGATATTGATTATACATGTTAGTTATAATTTTAAAATAGCATGTGATTAATATTTAGATTATTATAAATAAAATATATCACATTAATATAATCTTCCTACATATTATTTACAGGCATATAGTGGATCGACAAATATAGCCACGGGAGGTTGACCATAATTAGATAAGAGGTGAGTATAATTAGAGTGTGATTTTTTAAAGAAATTGACTATATTATATATTTTTTGGTATGCCAACTCAATTTTTAATTAAGACTCTTCGGTCTTCATGTTTTTAATTTTTATATTATAATTTTTTTTATCATTTTTTCAATTTTTTTAAATATAAAAAATTGAAAGAAACCCAAAAAAGCAAATTGTAAACAAAAATAAATGGGAGAGGGAGTTAGAGATGCACAAAAAGTCTGGTCCCGAAAATATGGTCCGGCCCGGGTTTCTGGCCTCGACGGACCCTATATTTTTAGGCAAAACCCGGCCCGGCCTGGGTAAAAGCCCGGGTTTCGGCCTGGCCCGGTTAAAAGCCCAAAAAAGCCCGGTTATAATCTGATTATTCTAATATATTTTCTTATATATTTATAAATTCATATTTATTATAAATATAAATAATACTTTAAACACATATATATTACATATTTGTGATTAATAATATTATTTATATGATTCGTTGCATAAATAATGAAAGAAAATATATAATAAATACACTATATATATTTGGATATCATTGTTATCATACAATGATAAAACGTATTATTCTATAAAAATGTTTATTTTTTTGCCGAATTTAAATATTTTCATAAAATATTCCATGCAAACTAATACAGTTTTACGATGATCCAGTTGCTAACACATGTATTCTTAGAAATCTTTAATAATACTCGATCTGATTTAAATTTGAAAGAAGTTTGGTCCGATCTAATCCGATCCGGAAAGAAACCTAATTAGGCCCGCCTCGAGGACCAAAACGGACTCTGACATTTTCGAAAGGCCCGACCCAGTCAAAATTAAAGCCCGTTAAAATCCGGATTTTTTAAGTTCCGGACCCGGCCCGTGGGACTTTTGTGCATCTCATTGGGGAACGCTGTTTATTCTCAAACACAAACTCACTTCTCATCTCTCATCCTATACTTACATCTCTCCTGTATCTAACTCAACTTTCTCAAGTGGGTTCCCATCTCTCCCTCTCTCCCTCTCTATTTTGAATGGAACAAAAAGACTCATTTCAAGAACCATCACACCTCAAACAAACCCTTCTTGATATTCATCAAGATTTCTCTCTCAACTCCTCCAATCTCTCCATCACTCAAGAAATTCAAGACCCTTCTTCTAGCTACACTTCTAGTAATGATGAGGATGTTGTTTATGATGCTGAAGATGTTGAGTCTGAGGCCTCTGCATTTTCCCAGTTTTTTGCTTTTCAGAGTGGCCGGAAAAACCAATTTCACCGGTGCAAAACAGCGCCGGCGATGACCATTATGACTGATCTTACCAACAACATTGCTAAGCCTGTGCCTGACTCTTCTTCTTTGGTTAGACAAGCTGCTATATTGTTGGTTATTTATTTGTCTCTTGGTGTTTTTATTTATTCGTTTAATCGTGATCATTTTTCGGGTATCGAAACCAATCCTATAATTGATGCTTTGTATTTCTGCATTGTCACTATGTGTACAATTGGTTATGGAGATATTGCACCTTCGAGTTCTGCTGCTAAGATTTTTGCTTGCTTGTTTGTGTTGGTTGGGTTCGGTTTTATCGATATTTTGTTGTCTGGAGTTGTGAATTATGTTCTTGATTTGCAAGAGAATATGATTTTGACTGGCATTGAGGAGAAATCGCAGGAGGGTTTTTCGGTTAGGAATTATATTTATGATAAGGTGAAAGGGAGAATGAGGATTAGGATGAAGGTTGGTTTGGCAATTGGAGTCGTGTTCTTGTGTATTGGGTTCGGGACTATTGTGTTGTATTTTGTGGAGGACTTGAGTGTCATTGATTCTTTTTATTTATCGGTGATGTCTGTTACGACTGTTGGGTATGGTGATAGAGCTTTTAAGTCTCCCCAAGGGAGGTTGTTTGCTGCAATTTGGCTTTTGTTTTCGACTTTGGCAGTGGCGAGGGCTTTTTTGTATTTGGCTGAGGCCAGGATTGATAAGAGGCACCGGAGGATTGCAAAATGGGTGTTGCATAGGGAGATAACTGTTGAGGATTTGGTTGCTGCTGATCTCAATCACAATGGCTTCATTAGGTATGCTTGCGATCTTATTTTATCGTTTAGCTTCGAAAGTAGTGTGGATAACTATTCCATATATTCTATGTTAGGTTATGATCTTTATTATTGTATCTAGAAACAACATTACTGATAATTAGCATAATACTAGGTGTATTTTTGTTACTATGATTGTCACCGTAATATGTTGATAAGAATCCATTATAGATTTTGAGGAAAATGTAACTTACATCAGGAACTTACAACAGTTAGTTGAGCATTAAAAGCTGGATGCCTACGAGTCACGTTTTTTTGATGAAGTTAGCTTACAAATTAGTGTGCATCAGACTTCCGTGAGATGATGTTTGGTTATGGAAAAAAGACCTACTGTGTAACAGACGGAGCTTCACATGTGAATAGAGCTTTAAATGCAGATGTCACAATTAGTTTTCTAGTAATCGTTAGGCAGGTCTAGGAGGTTATGGTACTTTGTAGCTACAATCAGATCATTAGAAATTATCAGATGTTTTTTTAAAATGAAAAAGCATAATTTAAAGTCAATGAAGTCATAATTCAAGCCAATCACTAATACAACATAAACATTAAAATGTTAGCAAACTTGAAGTTACTAAAACTTTATCACATATCCAAAAAAAACATAAAATAACTCATAAAACTTCAAACAAGATAACAAATTCACCAATATTCATGGAAATTGCCGAATTTTTCCATTTTGTCTAAATTTTCCTGCACAGGCTAAAATTTTCTGTGCAGGTTGTTTTTTTCTTATTTGTTCGCATAAAACACCTAATTTTCTGATTTTTACAAAATCCGGACGTTTGTCCCTGCCTACTATTTTGGCATCCGTCTAGGACAAATCTTAGAACACTGATCATATATTCATATTATAATAGATGCTGAAGGAATAATTATAAAATTAGTGCTGTCGGTTTTTCACATGTGTAATTTGAAAAATTTAGAAGGGTAATATACTCTGGTGTTTATAATTTTTATTTTTTGAGTTTTTTGATGCACTTTATTTTCTTTGTTGAAAGAGAAGATCCTTTTGTTTTTGCCCCTTCATATGTGCGAGCATACACATATATTATAAATCCGCGCACATATATTATAATTCTACAAATATTAATCTTTTATTCATGAAAGCATCTATGATGAAATGTAATATTTTAGTACTTGTGCTGTTTTCTAGTGATTTTACTGATATATTAAGTGAGCATTGGATTCGTTGGTTTTGTTGTCTGCAGCTTTAAGAGAAAACGTAATGCGGAGTTATTGGTGTTTGCTCCGTCTTATAGCTGTGTATATAATTTGTTAGGGGAGTGGTGGGTTGAAATTCCTGCAGCTATGTCCACCCCGTTCTTTTTCAATTTTTGCAATTCATAATTTAGCAAAAAAATAAATGTATCTGCACTTCATGTTGGAGACTGTTTTTGTAGAACAAGCATGGTAGGCTCGGCCTTATCATGCCACATTAAAAGTCATATTGCTCGTCACACGTTCCTCACTGCACAAGAGATTATATGACCGTCATATTAGCAAAAAACAAGATTTATTAATATGGACAAAAGGTCTCTTCCTCTGTTTTATTTTCTGTTTTTGTTTATCTTTTTAACTCCTTATTTTCTAATTGCTTGAATAGTTTTATAATTGGATGCCAAATACCCATTAAACAACATAACATTGTTGCTTTCTAGATTGAAAAGGCAAAGTTAATAACACTGAATTCATGAGTATGTAGGTTTACAATTTTCTTATTCTTCTGTTTCTCTATTTCTTAGATATTAAATCCAAGTTTTTGTTTTCCATTGTCAGCAAATCAGAATATGTTGTGTACAAGCTTAAAGAGATGGGAAAGATCTCAGAGAAAGACATACTGCAGATATGTGATCAATTTAACAAGCTTGACCGCAATAATTCCGGGAAGCTTACTCTGCCTGATCTCTTCGGGGCTAGGTTATAGCATAGAAGGTCCAGTTAGTAGTGACCAGATAGTATCTGTAGTGTATGTCGTAATGTATAAACATATATGAAGAAGGTACATTTTGCAGTAGAAGATATATGCATGGACTATGGGGAAGTTGTAAATACTTGAAAACTCGAAAAATTATATGAGGTAAAATATTTTGATCCTATAAATGGACAATGAGATCCTTTAGACTTGCTGGTAGTTTTCTTATTGTACTTTGTTACTTTCATGTAGGTATATTAAACTTTATGATAAGAAGAGCATTGAGATCATCATTGTGAGTTGTGTGACTGGTACAAATTTCCTTGTAATCTAAGCACAAAAGAATTATGAAAAGGGAAATCATTAGTATTACTTGCATTGTAAATACTAGAAAATATTGTTACATCTTGGCACTTAGAGCAAAATGTATATTTAGGTTGCTTTTTGGAATGAAGTAAAGAATAATGTTCTCTAGACCCAACTTGCCGACTATTTTATTAAGTTCCAAGATAACATGTGAATCTGAACCATAATTGAGCATCTCCTAAGAATAGAGACAAATAATATTCCCACTTTTTTTAATACTATTGCTTTAAGGTATATCTATCTGCTGGAAACTTTGTTACCAACACGCAAAGTGCAGTGCAAAACAGAATGGACTTACATTTTAATACAGATGAATAGTGTTGGGATTTATATTGGGCCTATCTTTTGAAACCTTATTTTTTGGGCTGACCAACCCAGAGATACTATCATGACCAGAGGCCCATAACATTCCCCTAACTTTTAAAAATGCAGAGCAGATATGACATATGGGACTGAGAGAGACTAGAGAATGTAGAAATTATTTGAAAAAAAAAATGAAAACAGTTCAATTTTATTAAAAATATATAAAAATTATAAATCACATGCTGTGTGTGGATATTTTGATATAAAACAAGTCAATAAATAAATATCCCCTTCATACATTTAAACCTATTAACTATTTCACCTTGCATTTTTTAAAATTTACCAAGGGAAGAATATAGGTAAAAAATTGAAAAAACTTTTCAAGATCTTATGCATGCCCCAACAAAAAATTTACTCTACAAATATACTAGTCTCTCAACAAATAAAAATTTTGTAGAGCATAACTTAAAATATACTTGGTCACTCTGCAAATACACATTCCTTGAAACATTAAAAATTTATCAGTGCACTACAATTTCATATTTAAACTTGTAGTATTGATGACAACAATTTAGGATAGATATGGATACATAAATAAAGTGGGACCTGGACGTTACACTTTGAACTGTGTTTTGTTATAGCAGTTACAAGTTTGTAGCTTAATGCTCCTAAATTAAAGAATAGAGATAAAGCATAAGTAACTTATGGTCATCATGTCATGCTAGCAGCTAGCAGATACACTGAGAAAAAAGTGACTACTTTCTTGAAAAAAGCCAACACAAGATACATCATTTCTTCTGTCCAGCTAGCTAGCTAAACCATTTTCACAATATATAAAATTCTTGTAGGCATCTATTTATTTCACACACAATGAGGTAACTCAACTCCTCTGCAATCCATGACTCAAAATTTAACAACCATGAAGATTTTTTTACCATTTATGTTACTTTTTGTTGTGAACTTATCTTCTGCAAAAGTTGCAGACAGTGTGTCAGCAGTTGGTGACCCTGGCATGAGAAGAGATGGGCTGAGAGTTGGATTTGAAGCCTGGAATTTCTGCAATGAAGTTGGTAAAGAAGCCCCTTTAATGGGTAGCCCAAGAGCTGCTGATTGTTTTGATCTTTCAACAACTCATTCATTTACAACAACACACAGTGTTAACAATGGTGGGCCATTTTCTTTTTCTTTGTTCTTGCCTTTTCAAGTATTTATTGTGTTCCTTTGTTTCCTATTTTTTCTGATGAAATTTCATGTCTGACACTGTGTTTCATGTTCTTTAATGTATGTAGTATTGAATGCTTTTATCAAATGGTAAATCTTTTCTTTTTTGAGTAAGTACAACAATTTGTTACATCATGTGATATGTAGTTCATTTATTTCTTATCACTTTTATTCCTGTTTTGATTTTGATTTTTTGTGTTTTTTTTCATTTGATTAAATTAGGTGAAGGGATTTCTTTAGACCACAAAGTAAGTGATGCTAATAACAAACTTGGAGTTGGGAAGTCATTTCCAGGTTTAAGTTCACCAGCATTGAATAATGTAGACTTGTATGCAGCTGAAAAGGAGGTTTATTTAGGTTCTTTATGTGAGGTTGATGATAAACCTAAGCCATGGCAATTTTGGATGGTTATGTTGAAAAATGGAAATTATGATACAAACTCTGGTTTATGCCCAGAAAATGGTAGAAAGGTGCCACCTTTTAAGCCGGGAAGATTTCCCTGTCCTGGAAATAACTGTATGAATCAGCCATTGTTTCATCATGATATGACTAGTCTTTCTAGTGATGGTAGCATGATGAGAGGAGGTTTTTCCGGCAGCTATGAATTGGGATCTCAGGGAGGTGGATTAAACAGCGGAAACTCTTATTATGAGGTAAATTGGGAGAAAAAAGTTGGTAATGGGAGTTGGGAATTTAAGCATAAACTTAAAACTTCGAAGCTGTATCCATGGCTTATGCTGTACCTAAGAGCCGATGCCACCAAAGGGTTTTCCGGAGGCTACCACTATGACACTAGAGGAATGCTCAAAACTGTAAGTACATTACGTCTAACATTTGAATTTTAGCAATGTAGGTAACTTGTAATCAGATACGCTTGTGCCTGTTTATGAGTTGAAATTTTATCTATCTGTTTTTCTATCTTCATATACTTATTAAGAATAATGTAAATTTGAATTTGTGCTTGTCACCAACTAGTAATTCATAGTAGTTAGAATTTAGCAAATGCTTTTCATGGACCACTCTTACAATTATCAGATGAATGTCCATGTGCAAGTACCACAGATAGACCATTATGACAAATCTGTTAAGATTTAAAACTTTACTCTTCACTATGAAAATATTATTGAGTTTTAGGTCACCAGCTCTATGATACTTTCTTGACAAGGTAATTTGGCCCTACATTACCAAATGGTTGTTGACTTCTTGGTGAAAGTATGTGAATCATTGCTTGCTATCTCTAACAATGTTAGTTGGGTCCAAACTCCAGTCTGTGTAATTTAAGAGAATAAATAGAACAACACAATTAAGAGTCTACCAAAACATTAGAACTAAAGTGGGGATATCAGGAATCTAGTGTTTCTGCTTGTCTCTATTCTATAAATTAAAATTGAAAGAGTACCATTTTTATGATGCGACATAAACCATAATTCAAACTAAAGCCAGAAGCATGCCAGTTTAGAGTTGTTTGGATGATGTTTACCGTGTTTGTACGATAATTGACTAGCTGTTTGAAAAATTAAGTAGGAAGTTAGACCTTGTGTAGTTACCCCTAAGTTTCTTTCGCGGAGTCACAAGTGACTTTTACTTCAGTCCTGTAAAACAGCTAACCTTTCGTTATTAGAAGAAAACCAAATGAATTTACCGCAAATGCTTTGAACTTACTAGTGAAAACTGCTTTAATTTCTATGATGATATAGAAAATTGGAATACAGGAGTAACTTCTTTAGGTTTCTTTAGACACCGCATCTTTTTGTGGGATAAAAAGTGCAATATTCCAACATGGGAAATAATATTTCATTCGGTTTCCAGCTTCCCGAGTCACCTAATTTCAAGGTGAAGTTAACCTTGAACGTGAAACAAGGAGGAGGGCCTAAGAGCCAATTCTACTTGATTGACATAGGCAGCTGCTGGAAGAACGATGGCAAACCCTGCAATGGAGATGTTCTCACAGACATTACCCGATACAGTGAGATGATTATCAACCCTGCTACCCAAGCTTGGTGCAATCCCAAAAATCTAATCAACTGTCCCCCATATCACATTACTCCAAACAATGTCAAGATATACCGAAATGACACTGCCAACTTCCCTTACGGGGCTTATCACTATTACTGTGCTCCAGGAAATGCCAAATATTTGGAAGCTCCATACAGCACCTGTGATCCTTATAGCAACCCTCAGGCTCAAGAGCTAGTGCAATTGCTTCCTCATCCTATATGGGCTGACTATGGATATCCAACTAAACAAGGAGACGGTTGGGTTGGCGATGCAAGGACTTGGGAGCTTGATGTTGGCGGCCTTTCAAGCAGACTGTACTTCTATCAGGTGAGCAAGTTAAAAGTAAAAGAGTTCCATCCACGTATAGTGTTTAAATTTCGCCATATTTATTGAGATTTATCTAAATTTCGCATAAAAACGTCAATGCAGGATCCGGGGACAACCCCTGCTAGAAGAATATGGACATCTCTTGATGTTGGAACTGAAATTTTTGTCAGCAACCAAGATGAAGTGGCAGAATGGACTCTAAGCGACTTCGATGTTATTCTTACTTCTTGAAACACAACTACATCAAAAAAATTACCAGATTTTATATTTAGAAAAAGAGTAGTACTACATTGGTAGTTTGTTTCCTGTATCAACAAGGATAAACCTGTTTAAGGTTGTTTGCAAGGGCTTGCTGTTGAAAGTTCTGAAGAGAAGCCAAAGCAAAATTAGGCAGGCTTCACAGTGTAGCACTTTCCATCTTAATTTGCACTTCATCTAAATGAAATGCAATGAAGCTAGAGAGAAGTCTTTTATTTATCAATGTTATTGATTTTTATAAAATTGAATTAAAACATTTTTTTTACACAGATGCATTAATACAAAAAGATTTCTACAGCACAATTAGAATTAATGCAAGTTTGCTAATATTTGATCTTTTATTCTCAAAAAAATTGATATTAAAATTGTTTCCACATCTAAATAATGACGTTTTTTTATTTATATATACTCATGGATAAAAATCTATTTTTGGGTCAAATAAAAGTCATTTCATTTTAAAAAGTAGGAGAAATCTGAGAATTTGAGTTTGTCATAAAAATATCACATTTTCAATTTTCATGGCGCTAGTATCTATTACATCAGAAAATACCCAAAATATCTCCTAAACACACTAACTCATCTGTCGTATAATCATGATAATGCACAATTTCGTTTGCCGCACTTGATACGCACAACTTTTTCAAAGAATACTCAAAATACACCACTTTCCACCTTTAACTGTCCAAAATGCCCAGATGTGCGCGAACCACCCAAAATACCCACAAAATACGCATTTCAGGGATGTGTATTCAGCCTTTTAAATTTTAACAAATAATACATACGTTGAACATACATATTCACTTTTAATTTTACAAAAGATACGAATGTTCAACATGCGTATTCAAAAAAACAAAAAATGAATACGTATGTTGAACGTGCGTAGTCTTTGTTAAAATTTTAAAAACTGAATCTGCATCCTCACATGCGTATTCAGTGGATAAAAAAGGCGGAACATCCCGCCAATAGTTATTTTGAGCAAATTTTTCCAAATGGTGGGCATTTTGATTTTTCACCCCAATTTTTTTACGTATCAACAGTTGATGCGTATAATGAAAATTCGCATGACTTATTTTTTTTAAACACATATATACGACACGATTTTGCGTATTAGGCGGGGTAGATGGATAATTAACTCTGTTTTTTCGCACACAAAAATTAATTATTGAACATTATGATATATTTAAGCAATATTATAATATTGGATTATAGTTGCTTCATGTTTTTTTAATATCAAAAAGTTAGAGATTGTAATGATGCAAATTTTAAAAAAATATATGTATAAAGAAAAGAAAAACAAGGGGCTGACAAAACTCCAACGAACTCGTATAGTCGTGGCTTCAAAGAAAGCTGCCGGGAGTTCAATTGTCGTACTCGTGTCAGATTATTATTATTACTATTATTATTTGCAGTTGTGCTTAAATAATTTATACAAAACATTAATTTATACAAAACATCAAGAATTGAAATTTGTGGAAATGCGTGTTGATGAAGCCATTAACCTTCTTGGGTTCCCTCCTAATTCTCGCCCTTCTCCTTCCCAGGTGCTAATTTATTGTCTCTATCTATATTTATCACACTCACTGATTCACACACACAATAACTCATATAAAATTTCGATTTTTGCAATTAAATGATGATGATCTAAATTAAATTTATGTGATTTTACAAGAATTGGGTATTTTAGTGATTTTGATAATAATATCAAATTGCATCATTTTACTAGATATGTAGTTTGTGTAATAAAGGTACAATCTTTAGCAAGCTTTAATCTTGATCAAGCTCATTTGATTGTGCTATGGTTTTGATGATTTGTTTTTGAAATGTATAACCAACTGCATTGTCTTTGCGAATGCCGAATTGTTAGTTAAAAATTAATCGTATTTGGATTCTGTGAAGTGTTGTGTAATTGCGGTGTATGAAGTATAGGTTAAAGAGGCGTATAAGAAGATGGTTTGGGAGACTCATCCGGATCGTTTTCCAATTGATCAGAAGCCTAATGCGGAGTGCAGGTTTAAATTGGTAAGCGTCGGAATGTAGTCTATTTACGTGCCTTAGTTATATCCGTTGTAGAATTTGGCATCAAATTTTAGTGAAGTATGTTTACCAAGTTCTACAATGTTTGATTAGTAGCAACTCCATATCAGAAATGATGGCCTGTTTTCTTTAAAAATGTTGAACTTGAGAACTATGTTTGCAATCTGTGGTTTAAAATTACTACTACTATTTACTGAGGAGAAATATTAACATGAAATTTCATTTACTTTCATTTTTTTGATCACTTGACGCGCACACGTATATGTATATTGTGATGTTTAACTTGTTTGTAACAAATAGAATAACATTTAACATGTACAATAACGGTTTAGTCTATATCCAACTGATAGTGTCCATTGAATGTTTTTTTCAAACTTCCTTAGAGTCATCTTTTAATGAACAAATTAGAAAATCATTCGAATCAATTTATGTCAAATGTAGGGAGTATATTAAAATTACTTGGAATGTGAAACACTGTCGACTGCACGAAACGGAAGCCATAGAAGTTAATTGTAAACTATTATGTTTATGTGAGAGAGTTTTCCTTTCTTCATAGTTAAAGTACATAAAACATAGTCGATTCTCATGTATCTCATAGAGTAGCATTCCTCTGCACTTCTTATTGTTTGTTTGTATTTTATTAGCTCGAGGCTGAGATAGCTAATTGCTTATTGCAGGTTTCAGAAGCCTACACATACCTGTTATCTGGTGAGTCTTTTTTATTTTATTTGTAAAATAATATTAGAATTTGATCCAACAACCTTGGTTTGCGAAACTGTTGCTGCTTAAAATTTTTATTGGAATCATCCTCACAACATTTCATGGCATAATCAGACAAAATTGTTCTGCCATTTTCTTATGCAGTTTTCATGATAAGTTAGTAATAATTAATTAGCAATATAATTTCTTGTGTAGTCAATTTTATACGTAATATAGCTGATGATTACCATTTAGTAACTTTTGATTTCTGATCTGTATTGGTCTATTAGTAAAGTTTTCATTCTATGTCAACTTGTTGCTAGTTTTGATATCCACCTAATTGATTGTTGTTACTGGATTGATTAATTGCATCATATGTTCAATTTATTAGTTTTTAGATAAAGCCTGTATCATCAATCTACATCTTCATCTATTGGAAATTGGAATAGAAATTTCTTAACAAGTAATGCTAAGTTTAGTTAAATAAGATAAGTGCTCCAGCCACGTCTTGGTTGCATTAGCTAATTGCAATTACCAGGATTTGCCACTGGACTGTCGAGTCTGTAAGCTGTTAAAGCATTGCTAATTTTTTTGGGACATATTTATGAACAAATTGTCCTCTTAAAAATATAAAACTTTGTATAACTCATTATCTGATTTGACGTTTTATCCTTGTTGATACTACAGGTGTCAGACAAGAAGGGTCAGCTTCAGGTTATCTTTCTTAAAATTTAGTTTGCTGTCGTAATGTTTTCTCTGCTCCAAAAGTTGCAAGATATGGTATCTCTTTAATAAAAAAAAATATTATTTTAATAATTGGATTAAATTTACGATCTGAATAGGAACATATTCTAGAGTTGTACGATATGGTGGTCAAAGATCACATGGAGGAAAAAGAAATAGCGCTCTAATTGGGGTCCCTTTTCTTTTTATCATTCTGGGAACATTTGCACTCGGAGGGTCATTTGCTTCAAGGTAAAATCTAGTCTTAAGTTGTGATCTAGATGGTTATTGTTCCTAGGTGCCACACATTTATATGTTTCTCTAATTTTGATCAGGGCTTACAAAAGGCAGAAGGAGGCATATCCGTCTCATAATCCCTTTCTTCCCTGATATGGAATATGGATGCTCATACAAAACTATAAATACTGGGGAAATAGTAATTTTAATGCTATGCAGTTACGCTAAAATCTCTTTTTTATATGACATTTCTACAAAAAGTATCATAGCCCACTCCGATAAAGCAATAGAGTGTTTCCAGAATAGAAGTATATTGTTGCATCAATTTTCACTATTAAATGGTACCTTATAAACAATACCTAGTTAAAATTTGTTGAACTTTACTCTTAGTTATGTTCTTGTATCAATAGTTGAATTTTGTACTAGAAACAAATAATTGGCCCTAGTTGGGAGATATTATACAAGTTCAAATATAACTAAAATGATGCGTTTTCTTTTTGGTGCATCGATCTTGTTTCGTCAATTCTAAATTATTGGTTACGTTCTTTATTTGTTCTTTATTTACACATGCGATTGGAGTGCAAATGTTGGCATTCAGAATGGTGTAGTTGAATTTGTAATGATTGTTGTTGCACCTTTGTTATTTGGAAGCACAGCTGTACTGCATTGATTCTCATTTCCTATATTTTAACCACCCTCAATTCGCCTAATCTCTTTATTTCTCTTTGCTGCAAGCTCTCACCTTATTTTGTTGAGAAAGGTATAATATCACCACCAGACACTTTCAAATGAATAACACTTCCCATCTTGGTATTTAATTATGTGTATATTTTACAAGAGTTTTTAAAAAATACTTATTTTTACAGCTTCAAAAAGCTTTGCAATTACCTTTTCTGAAAGTTGAGCCTACCCATAAAATATATGTAGGCAGATGCAAAGACAAGTGGTAAAACACATAGAACTGATGCTACCAGATTTAAATCTCTGTGATGATAACCAAAATAATTCGCCAAAAAGTCATTTACTGACTTCCTTTCTCCGAATACCTGAATCTCCTTGCTAATATCTCCGTACTGCGATGTAAGAATGGCTCTCAGGGACCAGGCTGACGGGCATAACCAGTAACACCATACCCACCATTTTGGCATTTGCTGGTAGGAATAAAAAATAAGTTACTGATAACCAATATATATACGCGTATCCATTTATGCGTAGTGTGTGTGTGGGTAATTGCGTAAACTTTGTTTCCAGGGTGAAGAGAGAATCAATTGGCTTACCGGTCCAGGTATCAAGAATCCAGAGAAGAGACTCAGTATGGTGTAGCTGAAGGTTGCCATTATAGATGCCACTTGCAGAGATGGGGTTATGGCAAAGAGAAGCATGCCAAGGTAAGTGAAATAGAGAACAGTGCAAAATGTTGTGTAAAAATACCAAAATACTTTGTTGACAGACCAGTAGAAGCCTATAGCTGGATATGTGATTATCACAAATATAAATGCTTGTAGGAAAAGATATGGAATTTCAATCACCACCTGCAACATTTGAAAAGCATTTTAGATAACATATCTTTGTAAACATTTTGAATATATATCTTGTTTAATTGTTTATATAATGAAACTATCTGAGTTTTCTATAGCAGGACCATATGCCTTTCAATAATTATGAACCTGTGCGAGTGAATGAGCCAAAGAGGAGTACATTCCAGCAAATCTTTCTCTCCACACAACAGCTCTTTCTGTGGCTATATATGACTGAACTGATGAGCAGTTGGCTATTCCCAAGAATAGAACAAATATGTAAATGGTGCCTAATATGTTCAACAAGTCCTGTTCGTCATTGCTGCCAGACAAAATATCCGGTAAGCATTTTATTATATACAGTGAAATGATATTCTTTAGACATACTAATGAAAACACCACTCATTCTTCATTAAACATAGAAACATCTATTTGCATGATATGTAGACTGATAAAATATTTACAAGTAAGCTTCTCTAGAAGAAGGCAATTCTCATGGTAGGGTTTATAGTTTTTTGTAGTTTATAGAGAGTTCTTGCTGAGAGTCTGATACATGTAGAGTACTAGATTTTATGCACTTATATTGACTGCAAAGTATGAAACTGGCAGGGGATAATTTTTATATCAAGTCATGTGTCTAAGGTGGTTCCATATGTTTCCTCAAGTCCACAGCTATATTCACAAATGCGCTATTCTGTATCCGTTTAGCATCCCTTGTTTTAATCAGTGAAACGGGTACTTACATTTCATTTCCTTTCTGCCAAAGTAGTCCTCCTAATAGCAAAGACACCATGGTAATAAATGTTAACCGCACCAAATTGTAATTAGGACTCCTCCAATATGACAGATTCTGTTTCCAAAGGCATGCTTTGAATTGTTCCCATCCATTTCGTGGAAGGCAAGTGGAAATTTTTAGTTGTCCTAAACCTTCAACTGGAAAGCTCAGATCTTTAACTAGTTCCACCATTTTCCTGCATTTGAAAAAAATAGCAAAATGGGCTATATTATCTACTATCATCTGTAGAATTTAATTTCCAGTTATACTCTGTACTTTGTTTGTCTAGTTATTCTGAGAATATAAAAGTAGATAAACGACCATATATGGAACCTAAAGTAATTCCTGTTAAATTTAAGAAAATTAAAATTTAGGACCAGTATAGACCTATGAATCCATTTCCTGTTCTTCTGGAAACAACAAATAACATCTAACTTGCATTCCTATAGATGGGTGGAGTTCATGATAGGAATCCTTAGTTTGAAACATATTGTGTAATTTAGGAAATGAAATTAGGGCAACACACAAAAACTGATTTGCTTACGTAATGACATTGATCGTTGAGGATCTAAATGGATATTTGCAGTATGATGGTTCATTCTTACCCATATAAATGAGACCTTTTATATATTTGACCAAAATCCAAACCAAGCTGAACTTCTGTAGATGCGCTCGTAATCTCTAGCATCCATGTTGCTGGATTAGAATTCTCTTGTAATTTTGGTACTCCAGGAATTCCCTGCAAGGAAGAAAAAGAGCGAAAGGGATATGTGAAGAGCTGTAAGTTTTCTTAGTTATAAATTTGTAAGTTTTGAGAATCAACTGTGAACAATGTTGACTATAGGAGAAGATTAGAGAAGAAAGGAACAAAGTCTGCTGGACCTGTTTCTTACCTCAAAATACTCTATCAGTTTACTCGACTGCGGACCCAGCGGTCCAGCAAATATTATATGTCCACCTCTATTCATTAGAAGTAGCTGTAAGAAAATAATAATCCGCGTTCAGAATTTGACATGTCCATTCATGTTTTATTGAATTAAGGTACCTCATCAAATGCCTCGAAAATGTTGATGCTCGGTTGATGTATAGTGCACACAATTGTTCTTCCTGTATCAGCAATATTTTTAACTACTCGCATTACAATTGCTGCTGCCCTAGCATCTAGACCAGAAGTTGGTTCATCCATGAATATTATTGATGGATTTGAAACAAGCTCTACTGCAATAGTTAACCGTTTTCGCTGCTCATATGAGATACCATTTACACCAGGAAAGCCAACTAATGCATCCTTTATATCGTCGAGTTCAATCATGCTAAGAACTTCTTCAACAAATTCCTATAACAAGGAAAACTTGGTTCAGTATTCTTCTATCTACATAAACATTCTGAAAGAGTTAACAGACAGGTAGTTAGATAAGTTTTTGTGCATGTATGTCTGTTTGAATCCAATATTGTGGAAACGTTGATCTAGTTGAATTCCTGTTAAGACATATCTCGTTGTCAAGACACACTGTAGAAGTTGTAAAAGAATTTAGTATAACATGACTGCAAAAAAAAAATTAGGCCCCCTGCCAAGAACATTTTTTTTTCTTTATGCATATTCACATTTATAGTAAATATATAGCTCTATCACTTATTAATGAATATGACCTACATTTTTATTACTTTCAGTAAGCTGAGATGACAAACGTAGCCGAGCTGAAAATGCCAATGATTCTTTTATAGTGACCATTGGAGAATGCATATCCGTTTGCTCGCAGTAAGCAGATAATCGTGAATATATAGCCTGCACCTTTGGATAGCCTCCAATTTTTATTTCTCCTTCAAAGTTACCACTAGTTTTACGTCCCGAGAGAACATCCAAGAGTGTTGTTTTCCCTGCTCCGGTAACACCCATTAAAGCCGTCAGAATTCCAGGTCTGAAAGATCCTGTAATATCTTGAAGAAGTTGTAACCTTTTCTCTTCAAAGCCGTTCTCTTTCATTTTCTGCTTGTGTTTTGAAGATGTTATTCATCAGTATAAGCTCTGTCATAGCTTAGTCACTTATACTTCCCTTTCAACAGAAAGAGTCATTTGTATTTTTTCGAGTAAAAGCTAAAAATTTAGAGCAGATACAAAATCCATTGGGTTGGTTGATTTAAGAGCATAATGAAAAGTTTTATCAGTAGTACTTTAATTATTGAAATGATTTTTTATGCTAAATTTCATGAATCACATAAATTCTGCTGGTTTTCCCAACTAAATGAAGAAAAAAATGGGACCCTTTTTGTGGTATGGAAGCTTTAATACATTGAAGTTTACCATTGGCGTATTGACATAATACTGCACATTCTGGAATGTTAATGTCACAGGCTCAAAAGGCAACACCATCCCTGTTGAATAATATGATCTTTGTTATTGTTCGATTCCATAATGAAATGATACTTTTGATGTTTAATGTTACCTAATGCTTGCATCATTCAGATGTAGCAAGTGATCAAATAACACCACTATGTCACCTGTATAAATTAGTTTTTACCTAGTTGTTTGACTTTTGCAGGAGCTTGTGGGAAACTCAAATTGCATCCTGCTTTTGGTTTGGAGATGCTTTCTCGTGATATAATTGTGCGAGATCTTCCTGGAGCTAAAAGAACATGATAGTCAGATGCAGGTTAGTGTATAGAAATTTATTGCTTCTTGTAGTTCTATATAATTCTTCTCATGATTGTCATGTCAAGAACTTACACTTTAGCCAACTTAATGCCAAGGTGAATCCAACGTTTAAAACCATCCAAAATCCTACCAGTGCTCCTATTGATATCCAGTAAAAGTTTGCACTGTAGTTGAGTCCATGCTGTGTCAGAACTGCTTGCCCTATCGTAAAATTTGTAGACGAGACCTGGAAAGAAATTTAAACAAGCATTCGACAAATTATATCTGACAGGGTAACGTAGTGAATGCCCCTCTTCTATTTGATAACAAGAGGTTGACAGTTCGAACCTCAGTGCAGGTAGGGTGTATGAGTATTTAATTTCAATAATTGACCAATACCAAATGGAAAAAGGTATTATTACAGATAAGTGTGCGGTGAACAAGTATAATACGCAGCAAATTGGGTCTGGAGTCTGGACACACCTTTTTCCATCTTGGAGCAAGGAATTCATTTGTTGAGATACTGATTTCAGCATAGGTTATTGGAGAAATCCAGAAGCCCCACTGTAGCCATGCAGGCAAAGAGGCTGCAACAAGTACAAAAAGTGAGTACTAGATAAAACATTTTACAGTATTACTTCTTTAGGAAAAAGAAGTTATATAGTAACTGATCACGGGTCATACATTGTGGAATTATAAAGCCACATAATAGAAACATCACTAGCATGGAGAAAAGGCTGCAAGACACGGCAAAAGATGGATTCCGCAACATGGTAGCTAGCAAACGGAATGATGATATTGATACTTGATGTAGAACGAAAAGCAGGAGGAGTTGGCAAACAAACCTGTGTATGCATAATGTAAGTAGAAAATAGTAGTTGGAGAAAAAATAAAACATTCTTTAAATTTTAAAGGAAAACTAATACTCCTACGGGAACTTGCACCTTTCAGGTTCAGGAGTGTATCCGATGACATAGTAGGTAAGGACTGTCCAAAGAAAAGCATCTAGGAATGAGAATGGAATCTTTAGAATAAAAGCTGGAATAGCATAAGTCCATGCCGGGTAGAAGTAAAAATCTCGTTGTTTGTAGAAGACAGGAAGTCGTGAATAAGTCATGGACACCTCTGAGACACCGTTCGTCACTATCCTGACGAGGGCATAAAATAGAGATGACATGTAGAAATTTGCATGGGTGTCATCAAGGTTTGTTCGTGTACGAATGAAAACGGTCATTGTGATAATTGCAGTGATAACAAGCTGCATGAACATAAATGCCAGACCAGTAAAAGGACTCGTGAAGTAGGTGATTATGAAATATTGCTTATAAAGTTTAGATATAAGTAATTAATACCTGCACGGATTTAAATACATGAACGAATGAATTGCGCTTCATCAGAAGCCATTCTCTTGCCATGCAAGCTCTAAACAGCTCCCAGTTTTTGACAGAGCGTGTCTTAGGGGACAAAGGGTTTTTCTGGATTTCAGTTTTATTAAGAGGATGAGAAATTTCGTAATCCAGATCTTTCCCTACGTAAAAATCTCTGAATTTTCTCTCAAAGTCTTGAGCGGAGATATAGATGTAAGGTTCCTCTATATTTTCCCAATATTGTCCTTGATCTTTTACCGAAACAACCTGAAAAATAGTGATGCTAAAGACGAATCAATCCATGATGACCGATTTTTGAGATCTCAATAGTTAAATTAGTTAGAGACACATAACATACTTCTTGTAGGAAGTCTGCAATGCCTTTTCTTGGTGGACACCTGAAGCCACAACTCTTGAAAAATTCCAATACATTTTCTTTTGGTCCATGGTATATAGTCATACCTTCAGCCATCAGGATAATGTCGTCAAATAGGCTGAAAGTCTCTGGCGCTGGCTGAAGTAGTGACACCAATGTGGTGTATCCTGTAATGTGAGTCAACTGCTGAAGGCAAGTAACTATTTGAAAAGTGGTTGAACTATCTAAACCATTTGATATTTCATCCATAAGAAGAACTTTAGCAGGACCAATTAGCATTTCGCCTGGTACAAAGAAACATATGGGAAATATGTTATGATGGAATGAACATGTTATGTCACTAATACAATAGATGAAACAAATCCTAGTTAATCCATTGAGACTGGCATTAATCGCTTTGCAGAATATGTCTTCTACTGTAAAGTTGTATAACTGGATATGTTGTGTACCACTAGTTTTGTGCTTGTTTACGTGGTTCTTTTCTTTGATAGCTCAAATTTATTTATACATGTTGATACAAGACACATGTGTACAAAATATAAAAGTATACCCTTGTGTATATATTTCGGAATTATCTGAAGAGAGACCTATTAATCCTATAATGTATATTTTTTTCTACCGACTTGGACATTCTTGGGCTATATATTTTTAATTATAAATAAGATTTTTGAGCCAAACATGAGTATAGTGCAATATCACCTGTTGTCAATCTTTTCTTTTGACCACCTGATATTCCTCTTCTCATTGCATCTCCCACCACTGTATCAGCGCAGGTATCCAGTCCGAGTATCTGAATGGTATAATTATATGATTTGAGAATATATGTTTTTTAGTTTTAGTTACGAAAAAAGCGTATATAAGTTGGTGCTTTTTTATTTGTTGTAGTATGTACCTTTAAAATATAGTCAGTCTGTAATGTTTCTTTTAGCCCTTCGGTAGCTACTTCCTGTTTTGTTCAATTTATTAGTGACAGTAATTAGCATAAAATAACTTGATGAGTGAAATAAAGAGCTTTGTTATTGGGTTTTTTATCTGGCCAAATTCTTCAATGCAGCTTTAAATTTAAAGTTAAAACAAAACATTTTCAAGTTTTGTCCAAAGATTCATGTAGTATTTACTTACTCTCATATAGATGTCAATATCTGGTTCAGGGATAATCCCAGCTTGTTTCTCCCTTCTGCAGACTTCTTCTTTGATATCTGTAAAAAATTAGATGAATCAACTGCAGGATTAGGTATTCTTAAATCAGTCTGTCAAGCTTGTAGTTACATTAACAATCTTACCTGCTCTGCTACCAATGCCTTGACAGCGTGCAGCGAAATTAAGGGTTTCTCTTACTGTCATCTCAGAAGTGTGTCGGTCATGTTGGCTTATATAAGATGATGTCTTCTGAGGTACAAATTCATTGAAGTTGTAACCATTGTATGTGATGGTTCCAGTGACCTAATTGAAGATTTTAAAGAATAAACCTGAGCCAGTGGCCATTTTGTAAGTCGCTGAAAAGTTTTTTTACTTTTCTTAATATGTAAAAGAATCAGGCCACGTCATCAGTTACTGTAGTAGTATTGTGATGATTGATTCAGATATTAAAATTGTAATTGTACAACTGATTTGATACATATATGTTTTGCAAAAATTGTGGATTACTGCATGAATTTCATCTTATGAATAAAATTTGATTTCCCTTTTAGCATATATTTTTCAGGAATATGAAGCATTAATGAGAACCTTTAGACTCGGGTCAAGTTTCCCGGCAAGTGCTAGCAATAACGTGGATTTCCCGCATCCAGGGTGCCCGAGCAATAGTGTCATCCTGTCAAAAGAAGTTTTTGCATGTAAGTTGTGCGTAGTTTAGCTATATGACAATTGACTGAGATGTTTATTAACCTTGACGGCCTGATAATTCCATGAATGTCTTTAAGGATTTTGATCTTGTATGCACGAGAATTCCGCCATATAATATTCGTAAAAGCCTGTTTGTCATTGACATCATTTATATGATAAATTATGATACATGTAGAAGCATATTGGCGTGGGAGCTTTCGTGCATCTAATCATCTAGGTATGTTGTATATATGTATGTTGCCAGCTTTTTTTGTCCCCTTGCTCCATGCGTTTCTCTTCTCGAGGAAAATGGTTTGATTGAGTTTAAATGCAAATGACCGGAGAGTATCAGTAATGGTTTGTACATCCACATAACATAATGTGGGATGGGAAGAGATTCTGTAACTTGATTCATGGGAAAATTACTTGTCCTAAATTGTTGTGCACACGATTTTGCAGATTAGTTCTTAGTAAACAAGCATATTAAAAGAGAAAGCTATTCATTTATTCTTGACAATTCTGTGAATGCTGTCATTAGTGTTCAGCCTATCGTGGCACCGAATGCTGGATGTATAAGCCTGTGATATTTTATCTCTCCTGTGATATTTTATCTCTTGAAGTAGTATACATTTAATTCAAGCAGTTAACATTGGTACTATAAAAGTTGTAATGCTGGGTTAGATAGTTATACTGCTGAATTGCTGATACTAATTTGCATTGGACGTACCGAGAGAACCCTTTTTAAGCTGTTCCACAAAGTAGGTAGAGGTTTCCCATGAACAACCTCACATTCTGCTTCTACACATAAATTTTGATACCTGACCTCAACTGTTGGATATTCTAGCCCCACCCTGAAGAGGGAAAAAAATTGCAACTCAATTACATTTTTACTATGAATATGCCTGTTCAAGTAATATTTATATATAAATAAGTGGACCAGAGAAATTAATTTATACCTCTCCAGTCTTCTTTTCTGTTTGAGTAACAATTTGTGATGGTCTTCCTCGATTTTGTTTAGTAATCTGTCGATAAGTGCACGTCTTTCTAGAACTCCAAGCTTGGGAATGTCAACTTTCATCATGTTACCATTTTCCTGATCTTCTGTAGTGGTATTAACATAGTTACCTGGATCAAAGGGTGATGTTGTAGTTTGATTGTATGCAGGTACTCTTTCCATTGCAGCTAATTGTAGCTCATATTCATCATCTTGTTCTCTTATCAAGCCCGAGTCATGTATAGCTCCAGTTTCCATCCCTAAGGTGTGACGAAGTCCTGATGTGTAGATGTGACAACGCCTATCCTTGATGGTCTGAGGTTCAAGAGCACAGGTAATAATAACGGAACTATGAACAGCAACTCTAGCTTCAGGGCAGTTAAAGCTAGACTACCCAAATTTGTTGCCTCTTTCCACAACACTGCGTGCGTTAGTCACTAACAACCTCTGTTTTACTCTATGAAAGAAGAGTAAAGCTGTCTACATCGAGACCTTCTCCGGACTCTGCATGGGAATCTAATCTTTTCGTTCACTCAATGCAGCACTCAAATATTCTTAGAAACGTCTAATTTTTGGTTGAAAATTGGTTAACTTGATTTCTATAAAAGGAAATGCGACAACTAAAATGAGATGAAGGGAGTATTAGTACGCCGTTTGTTCATTAAAATGCACTAAATAGCATGACATATTACAAGCATCAAGTCTTGTATGTTTTGGATATATTTTAAACTGAAGATTGGATTGTTTTACAGCAACGGCTGCCGAAATGAGTTGTAATATAGGCAGTAAACTCCAATCACCAGCAGACAATGATGATGCCCCCTCGATCCTTCCGCTGCAAGGAAAGCAACAAAACACACATTAGTAAAATACCCTAAACCATGTCATTGTAATATTAGTGTTACCACTGTTTTAAAACAAGCGATCTTGTCACTTCCCATCCTTCTCAACTAATAACACATTTCGGGTAAATTAGAGGTCCAAAATGAGCGGGGTCACCTTTTACTCAAGATCATTTTTAGGTTTACTTATGGGGTCTAGTATTTTAAGTAACTAAATATTTCCGGTAAATTAGATGTAAGATATAATTTATATATTTTTATTATATTACTTGATTAATATTAGATTAATGTTAAGATTATCAACCTTTATTTAGTAAATTATAATTTTTTATTATTTAAAATATACCTTTATGTGTTTACAAAAAAATCATTTGTGATAGAATACTAAATTTTATGTTATTTACATATCTTAGATTTAAATCATCAGGTCAATATGTAATATAATATGTTTGAAACTTATTAAATACTGTGTTTTAATTTTAAATATTATAAAATTTTAATTAATGATCTTTGCATAAATAATATTAAATTGATTATATTATTCATAATTTTGAATATTCGAAAAATACTCGTTCCGATCCAAAACCTAACAAATATTGGATTTATATAATATTTTTGGATGCGAAAATATTTAATTTTGAATTTGAATTCTATAATATTTGATTAGAACCCGACTCATTATAAATTAGAGATTCAAAATGAGGTGGGTCACCTTTTACTCAAGATTATTTTTAGCTTTACTTATGGGGCCTAGTTTTTAAGTTGCAATTGAAAGTAACTAAATTCATCTTTCTATTTATGTTTTTAGAAAAAAATTGAAGGGATTGTATTTGATTTAATAGGTGCAACCAACAATTTGGTTGATTTGGTTGTATAGTTTCATTCCTCATGTTTAGTGAATTTTTTTTGGAAAAAAGCTGTATTTTTGTAAAACAAATTAATAAGAAGATTATTTGAAAGTAAGATATCATATTTTGGACAAAAATCAATACTTTTCACAGTAATATAATATTGACATGTATTTATCCATGATTAACAAATAACTTAGGTAATTGAAACTTTATAATAATGTCAAATTAGACAATTTTCATGATTTAAATTTAATCTTATCAACGGAGACTTACAAGAATAATAATTACAAAATTATAACAATTTATCATTAAACTCATAAAATCAATTTGACTAATTTTAAATATTAGATAAAAATAATATTCACAAATCCATAGTCATAATAATTTAAAGAGTAATTGGTAGCTTGTAACCTACTTTTATTTTCATTTTTGCTATTTGGGTCTACATTATTTCCACTGCACCCCGTCAAATAAATTTCGTATCTATGACAACCCATTGACGACTTTGCATCCAAGAAGACGGTTAACTTTAACGGAAGCGGGGACATTTCAGTAAATTACTAATTATAACAGAAGAAAATAAGAGTAATTGGCACTTTGTAACCCATTTTTTTGGGCGTATTTTCAATTCGGGTCTATTTTATATTTCCTTACAAGTTGCACCTTTAACTTTGAATTTCTGTTTGTTTTGCACCCTTGGACCGTTTTTAACTTTTATATCAGATGTAAATTCGGAAATTTCAGGTCTCTAAGAATAAACCGCCGGATCCTTAAATTTCCCAATCCAAACCAACAAATAAATACATGAATCAATTAATTATATAATTATAATTATAGAGGAATTATAATTATATCTTTAAATTGTATAATTAATTATATCATTTCATAAAGATCAAAAGTCGTGATATTATATTATGGACCATTTGGGAAACTGAATTTGATTTAAAACTCTGGATTTGATCAAATAAGGTGTTTGAGAATTTAGATTTGGATTTCATTTGAAATCGAGAACATTCAAATATTAGTATAAACATGAGAATTTGAAATGACAACTCAAATTCTGTCATTTAAAATCCCTGATTTGAAATGAAATATAATTTTCCAAACGCCCACTTAATTAATTTTCTATGGTTACTTGATTTAAGCAATGCATTATCTGTATAAACAAGAAGTGTAGAACCGGTTAGTTAGGATAAGTAGCATTCGGATTGTGATACATCAGCTTAGCATATTTCTAGTATTTTAAATTTAAGTACATCACTCTATTTGAGTTAGTATTTAATCATAGGCTCCTAGTTTATTTTTCACGGCAAAAATAAAAGATAGTACGGTTTTCAAACCTTCTCTCACTTACGTTGTTTCTTGATTAATGTGCATGTATGTACCTACCTCTCCTGTAAAAAGAAAATGATACTCCTATTACTCATGGGCACTTACTTTATATTTTAATTCAAAAATTCTGAATTTTGTCTTTGTTATTTAGGTCCAAGGGTATGGTTTATATGCATCTACATTAGTGGATGTTTATACTATGATCATTATATGCATCATATATGTTAATTACTTGCTAAATGTCTCTTTTATTTTGTCATTGCCATATAATTAGCAATTTATAATTTCGTTTTTTAAAATTATATAAACAGGCTTGGTGTATATTCTTTTCATTTTAATGGAACATTAAGGAGTAATTACAATAAGTTTTTTATTGATAAATATTTAATGTCTACCCCCTTGCACATATTTAGCTTGTAGCCAGCTGACTTACATGGTTTAACATATTTTTGGAGATGTATGCTACCTGGTACCATAATTCGAGTTAGCTGCATATTTAATATAATAATTACATGGTTGCATGCATAATGAATAGATCATAATTTTTATATTATTTGTTAATTATTTGAGACATTCTTACGAGCATTATCAAGTTATCAGCATGGTCAAATTTATGAATCGCTTGTTTAAACGTTCTGATTTGTTGCGGTTGACTTTTTTTAAGTAATATAATGTCAATATATCGGTTAGGTCGATTCGTGTTATTTGCTTATTGATTATCGTTTTTAAGGTAAGTTAATTTTCGTACTTTTCAGAATATTTTTAACTGTTTTTAAATCTTAAATGTTTTTAAATATTTTTGTTACGTAAAATTTGGATCTAAGGAATATTTTTAGATATAATAATTCCCCGCTAGGTATGTCTTTTGAACTCGTTAGTAATTGCGTATAGTTCTGGAACTAGATTATGATACTTTCCTAGGGCGTGCTTCACACAATTTATGATACCTTAGTAGGGGGCGCATTACCGACACTAATGAACTTATGACACTGTGTCATCGGATATTTGTGACCTTAGCGAACTGCAGAATTTATTATATCTTTATTTTTGAATCTGTGATTTACGAACTACCGAAATTCTGAATTATGATTTATGAAATATTTTGTAAACTCACTTGATCCTCTGGTTAGTTCGATAGTTTCTTACTGAACTGTGTAGCTCATTACTTCTAAATTTCTCAAGTACTTAGCGACGAGGTTGCTTTTAGGAAGGAGTAAAGTTAATTTATGTCACTTATTAATGTTCGAGTTTTAGCTATTTGGATTTAAGGAGCTGCGTCTCTCATTTAGCTTTTAATTTGGATTTTGTTATTTAATTTTGGTCTGGACTTAAATAGTTTTGCGACCTTTTGGAAATTCGTTCAATAAATTTATGAAAGTTGGATTTTATTTTAAAATGATACAATTGTATTTTAGTTCCGCTTTTGAATAACAGTCTGAAAAAGTGCGGGCTGTTACAGTTGGTATCAGAGCTAATATCTCTTCGGAGTGTATTAGGTATGGGACTAGTACATTTCCAATGTAGTCATACCTTCAGCCATCAGGATAATGTCGTCAAATAGGCTAAAAGTCTCTGGTGCTGGCTGAAATAGTGACACCGATACCAATGTAGTGTATAGGCAAGTAACAATTTGAAAAGTGGCTGAACTATCTAAACCATTTGATATTACATCCTTAAGAACTTTAATAGGACCAATTAGCATTTTTTTTCCTAGTACAGAGAAGCATAGGGGAAATTATGTTAGTACTTTATTAGATGAAACCAATCCTAGTTAATCCTTCAAGACACTGACATTAATCGTTTCGCTGGATATGTCTATTAGTGTAAAGTTGTATAACTGAATATTTGCGAGCATGAGGTTTGTAATCGTTTATGTGGTTCTTTGCTTTGATAGCTCAAATTTAATTATACATGTTGACACATGTATAATATATGAAAGTGTACCCTTATGTCATATATTTCAAAAGTATCTGAAGAGAGACTTAGTACTCTGATAATGATAATGTATTATTTTTTCTACCCAACTTGGACAGTCTTAAGCTATATTTTTTAAATTTAAATATGATTTTTGAGCCAAACGTGAGTGTTGTGCAATATAATTTGTTGTAAATATTTTCTTTTGACCACTTGACATTATTCTTCTCGTTGCATCACCCATCACTATTTCAGTGCAGGCATCCAGTCCCAGTATATGACTGGTGAAATTGATTGTATCTGTTTTAGTTTTAGTTATGAAAAAGTGTATGTAAGTTTGCTTTTTAATGTATAATTTATTGAAAATCTGTTGTCAATCTTTTCTTTTGACCACCTAATATTCCTCTTTTCATTGCATCTCCCACTAGTGCGCGCAGACATCCAGTCCGAGTATTTGAATGGTGAAATTATATGATTTGAGAATGTATGTCTTTTAGTTTAATTACGAAAAAAGCGTATGTAAGTTGGTGCTTTTTATTTGTTGTAGTACAATACCTTTAATGTATAGTCAGTCCGTAGAGTTTCTAGTAGCCCTTTGGTAGTTACTTCATGTTTTGTTCACTTTATTAGTGACATTATTTTGTATTAAATTATTTGATGAGTGAAATAAAGAGTTGCGGATCTTTTTTTTGGCCAAATCCATTGATGCGGCTTTAAAAAGTAAAAAACAAAAATATATTTACAAGTCATTTCCGATAGATTCATGTAGTAGTTTACTTACTATTCATATACAACATTCTGAAAAAAAAGCACAATCGCATATATATTTTTTGTAATGACTACAGAAAGAAAAAATCACATTTACATACAGAAATAAGTTTGCTTTCAATGTATAGAGACTGATGCCATTACATAAAAACCACCATAGAGTTAAGTTGACCTGACCTGACCAAAACCACCATAGAGTTAAGTTGACGTGAGCTGACCAACGTTTTTGATTTACTCAAAACTGTGCAGGAATAAACATAAAAAAACTCAGTTATTCAATGCATTCCTGGACCCTTTTATAGTCCATAGGGTTTAGCTGGAATTCCAAAATGATTTCTATTTTAATAAATTCAAAATATAGGGCTGCAATTCTCTGACTTGTGTCTGTTAATCTTCTTTTCTCTTCTCCCTACCAAACACTGCCCTGGATCTAAAATTTAAAGCCCTTTCCAAATTGTCTTGAAATTCTTGGCAAACGAACATCCCTCAATTACTATATCATACTCTGTCATGAATTTCTCAAGTTCTACGATATATGATTCCCTAAATTCAATGCAATTCTTAGAAAATCTCCCTTAAATAACTTTTGGGACCCGTGCTTGTGTAACTGATATAGCCAGTAACCCATGTAGTCCCACTCGCCATAATAATCAGGCAAGACCCTCCTTTTTAGTAAAGGCCAGAATTTTATAAAATCGTCCAAGTTCTCCTACTGCATAGGTATACGTATAACGTAAGAATTAAAACAAGCCAATTCAATTATATTAAGGACAATATAAAAAAATAACCAAATTTTTTTAAAAACTTAAAATGGGATCTTTGTCACAGCTGGGTCGAATGAATTGCACAGGGTTACACTTCTGAATTATCGCATAATCACGTCCTGCATAATAGAAAGGGTCAAGACTATGTAAAGCAAACACGGGATACGATGGTATACTAGGGTCTAAACTTTTGAAACTCGACTTAAAAGTCAATTCTATTAAATAAGAATTGATTTCTACACCAAGAATAGGAGGAATAGGTAGATGGCTATGAAAAATTTGCTCTCTTGTTTCTGTTTTTTAGTAAAAAAAGGAAAAAATAGTAAGCATAGAACACCTATCAAATATAGTTTTTGACAAAAAAATTTTGTTTAATATTTTAAAGAAAATGAAACGAACATCAAGATACCCATAAAAATATGCTGAAAATTAACAATTTTTTTAATATCTTGACAAAAAAGGGGAAGACAAACAAGAATCAATTAAATATGATAAAAAGAAGAAAACAAACAATTAAATATACAACTAAAGATAAAATCAAGTATATTAACAATGTACTTGATTACGATATTGTTTTCTACTTTCCCTTTTTCTTTTTCGTTTCTCCATTTTTTTCTTATTTCCTGTCATTAATCTTGAGTTTTTCCTAGGTAATTTTTTTTCTTTTATTTTTCCTGTACTGTTTTTTTTAACTTTTGAAAATGAATTTATAATAGTGCGTAAAAATTACCGTTGCACATTACAGTTTGTTGGGTTTGGCAATAGAAATTGGGTTCGGGACATTTACATGGGTAAACATTTTAAAAGCCCAAAATTAAATTGGCCTTCAGACCTACACATTAGTATTTTTGTTTAAATTTTTTAAAAGTCCAAAACAGCATTGGGTTTTGGGTCTGGGTATGTCATGTGTGTTTAAATATTTTAGAAACCAAAAATGAATTGGGATTTGGGCCTGAGTATATATACATATATACATGTGTCTTGTATATGGAGTTGTACAATATACTGTATACATCTAACTACTTAGAGAATTTTCAGATATATGAAGGGTACACCTAATCTAGGTATCTGGTATCCTATACATACGAGCTTTGATCTAATCGGTTATACAGATTTTGATTAAGCTGATTGTAAGATTGATCGGAAGAGTATTCAGAAAGCTGTCAGTGTCTTGAGAGAAGATTGGTTTCTTGGTTTAGTTAGAAGTATCATTCAGTTTCTACTTTTACTGCTGAAGCTGACTACGTTGTTGTTGGAAACTGTTGTTCTCAAATTCTTTAGATGAGAAACCAACTCCGAGACTATGGAATCATCTTTTAGGTATATTTGTCAACGTGACACATGTTTTAGCTATTGTCTTCATTTTAAGTCATTCCAACCGTAGTCAATTGTTTAGTAAAATTATAACTATCTAGAATTGATCTTCTATATTTGTTGATCCTCTTCCCGTCCTCTATATCATTCCACGTCATATCCAGCATTATTTTTCTTAATTTCCTCAAACTCTAGGTGTGCATGTATAACTCTTTTTCATCAACCAATTGAAATCCTAGGTATGTAATCTGCAACTAGTTGAATTCTAGGTTTGTACATGTATATATTATATACTATTATAATATAAAAATTATCTATATATTTATCATTATTATATTATATATGTATAGATGCACTATTTATATTTTTATTTTGAACATAATAAATATTATGTAACATTATGTATAAAAATGTTATTTTATTGTTAACTAAATTTTTAAAAATTCTAATTTAAAAGATATTTTTTAGTCATCATATATTTTATTTATATGTAGTAATGTTTGTTAATCATTTTTTTCAATTTTTTTTTAAGTATGTTATTATATTTTCAGTCAATCTTAATAAATATTTATTTTTATTTATAAAGTTTACTTTAAAATATTGACATAAATATAAAAATATTCTAGTATTAGCTAAAATTTTTAGCTTTTGCCCTTGACCCTTGGAGATGCTCTTATAGAAGAATTTATTTCTGCTTTCAAAAAGGTAGCTAAATCTATTTCTTCTATTGGGTCAAATATTTTAAAAGTCCAAATGTTCGGGCATTGGACTTGAGTGTGTATAGGCCTGGTTATGTATATATACATATATGATATGAAGTCGTACAGTGTATATCTACTTATAAGAGTACATGTTTACATTTTTGTTTGATTTCAATAATTTTGATTGAAGGAGGAAATTATATATTTTTATGTGTGTATGTGTTGTTTTGGTGTTTGATTTTGGTTTGTTGATGTGGGTTTTTGAATTCTTGGGTTTTTAATGGGTTTGGTGATTTTATTTTTTTATTTTTATGATTTATGTTTTTTATAAATTATTGATGATTGATTTATTGTTTGAGATGATCGTGATTGATGATTTGGAGGCATCTTGTTTAAAAGATAAGTCCGTTTTTCATTATTCTTTTTATTTTTGTTGTTGTTTATTTCACCTTTTCATAGAACTGGTGTCACGTGTTGTATCCTAAATTTATAAATTAAGTGTTTAAACAACATTTTTGAAATTTGATGGTTAAGGATTGTTGTGCGCCTGTTTGATAAAAATTTTACAAGAATTGTTAAAATTTTAGTTAGGTTGTAGTTGATATAAGAATCTATTTTAGTTGAATATTTTTGTACAATTACGTAATGGAGTTGTTAGTCTGGTAGTTTATTAAAGAGGTGATTAGGAGAGGACCATCGTTCGGTTGAATATTAGATGATAAAAGGGAAATGAATTAGAATTAATTACCAGTGCCAGATGTGCAACAGTAAGTTGAATGGTTCTATTCTTTTCTAATGCATATAAAAGGCCTGTATAAATAACTTATGTTCATCAAAAGTGTGCTTAATTGATGTTAACATGCAAGTTTTATCCGAAAATTTTATTAAGCAAATGATATTATATTATTATGTATATAATTTCTCTCAACTTTTCATTGATATCTTTCGATAAACTAATTTGTAATTGGGTTAAATCTCAAAGTGCTCACTAAACTGAAGGCCATATATTAAAAAAAATCACTCTAGTTACCGGGGTCTCATTTGTAACACTTTAGTTGAGAGTAATGACAACATCGTTAGTCAAGCTAGTTGACTGTTAGTCATGTTTCATTGACTTGACGGAAATAATTTTATCAACACCATCCACAGCTGGATAGACTTATAACACGTGTGATGCCACGTGAGGTTCAAATAAGCTCAATTAATATGCTAACTCGTACATACATATATTGAGTTTAAGTTTCAAACACAGAGAAGAACATGATAAAACTTCTTTTCTTCTTTCTTGATTTTTGGCCTGATAAGTAAACGAAGGAACTTCACATTATCCCGTAATATGATGCTCCTGTGACCCAGGATGCAACACCCTTAACAAGTGACAATTTGGGGTCTGGCACTAAGATTTTATAATTTAAATTCAATTTTGAATAATATATTTCTATTTATTTTTTAATCATTTCGTTATGTCTTTTTAAAAAAAATCATATTAACATTAAAAAAATTGATTGCTTTTAAAATAGAAGTTTTAATTATCTATCAATTTTAAATGAAAGATTTATATTTAAAAAACAAATCTTCTCATTTAATATGAAAATTTAACATTTTACTAATATAAAAGAATATTTGTTTTATAATGATTCTATTTAGCAAAATTTGTGTCTAATTTTAAAAAATTATAAAGAAAGATTTGATTTTAAAATCGAGAAACTTGTCTGAAAGATTGAAAATTGGTTTGTAATGTAGAGAACCATCCACGTGTTACAAGGTGTTTCCAACTATGATTTCCGTTAAGGTCAACCCAACTTCCGTCAAGTCATTTACGTTGACTAAGGGGGCTGTCATTACTCTCAACTACAGTGATGCATATGAGTCCCCGATAACTAGGATGAGTTTTTTGATATATGACCTTTAATTCAATGACCACTTTGAGATTTAACCCATTTGTAATTCGTCTCAGGGCTCGTTTCAGAATCATTTCTAAAAAACCTGCTCTTTTTGAAGAGACGGTGGGAAGCAACATCAATCCAATTGGAAAGCACTCATATGAAGATTTATGGAAGGTAATGTGGCACTAGGTTTTAATTTATTTTAATTGAAGTGATCAAAGCACTGGAAAAAGTTATATTTAAGAATGTAAACACTACAAGAAAAACGTCAATAGACAACGGTTATGCACTGATGTGAAAAATGCAAAAACCCGATATTTACGTGGGTGTAGTAAAAGGTCCCTATTTTTCACATCAGTTCTGGACCGATGTGAAAGATAATATAATACATCGTTTCTAAATAATAACCGATGTATTAAATATGCTAAGACATCGGTCACTAACTGATGTGTAAAAAAAGAAACGATGTCAATTGTACTTATACAACAACGCTTCTGTACATAAAAATGATGTATTTGACATATTAAGACATCACTCATTAATCGATGTCTATGATTACATATTTACTGATCATATATATACATATATAACCAAAATACCAAAAAAAATTAGCAAAATCAATCACATAAAAAATGATCAAAACTTTGATTTATCATTATCAAACTATTATAAAGCATCCCAACATACAACATTGTCGAAATTAAAAATATAATTCTCAAATATACAACATTATCAAGTCAAGTGGGATATAAAAAGCTATGCTGATAAGGAGGAGAGTTTCCTCTATTGACATCATTCTGCTTTTCACTAGTCCCTAATCCTCCTGTAAATGTTCATCAACTCCCTGATCATCCTGCAAATATTCATCAACATAAGACTTTCACAAGCACGTGCGATCAGTTCATAAAACTGCAAATAGTTGTCAAACACATAAACCTGACCACAGTATCCTTTATATCCAAATAGTTGCATAATACATTATCAAGACTAAATACGTTAATCTAAAAGATCTTTTGTTACTTTCTTTTACCAGAACTTCCAAACTGGTGATTTGCATCTGTTAGCATAACCATTATCGTTCGATAGCACTTAAATAAGTCTTAAATAAAGGCAGTTTCTACCTGGTCAAGTAAAAGAGATTTAATTTTGGGTTTTTTACTGCTAGAGATTTGAAGAAGTCTTCTGCCGTCATAGGTTCAAAGAGTGCATTTGGACCCAACTCAGATATAAGAAGCACAGAGATTGGTTGCATAAATTAAATTAGTAAAAACATAAGAATTATAAAACTACATTAAAGGTATTAATTGAATATCCAAGTCCAGCAAATTGGAGAAGGAATTTATGATACATTTTCAAGTAAGCAAACTTTTGTAAAACATCTCTTATTAGTAAAATATAGCTTCAAACCATCATCAAGCTGCCAACGAATAAAAGAGAAGAGAGAAACGTACATTAATGAACGAAATACATAAGATACTCTAATCAAGTAACAAAATACTCTAATCACACGACTAAAGTAGTATATATATCCATATACCCAAGCCTAATAATTTTTGAGAAATTTAAGCACTACTTTCATATCAAGGAAGAGTTACAAATAGTATATGCTAGTATTCTGAGAGAAAAACTAGCAGAATTAAAAGTGGTTAATATACAAGATTTACCGTCACTAGCAAATATGTGCTCTGGCTGGTGCATAGACTCGGTAGTTTCCAGGAAGGCTTTCAGATGTTCTGGAGCTCGAAAATGTAACCCCGGTAGAAGGCTATAATCTATTATTTGCTGAGACTCCGGATATTAAACTAGAGTGACTGAATATACAAGAAGGAAATATGAGTTGCAGCTAGGTGAATGTCTGACACAAGACACAGAGCACTTTTGAGTTAAACACAACAGATGCCTACAAATCATATTAAAACCTTGCTAGGTAATATATAAGTAATGCCACCCAGATAACATCCTAAGCAAAACCTGATAATGCATGTATAGACTGCGGTAATCATAATTAAAGAATAATAAACACGAAAAAAATCTCCCTATAGAACATAAAATTAAAACAAATAAAATTATTATTTTTCCTTCAATTGTATCTCTAATTTAGATAGCCTTTGATACTGTCAAACAGTAAGCTTTACAATCTAAGAAGTGGGAAATATGTCCTTTGATACTGTGAAGCAGTAAGCTTTAAGAAAGAAACATAGCTACATATAGCAACAACTAACCCTGTACCAATGTTGTAAGTCACCGTCATTCCAACTTTGGCAATTGAAAAGAATTGCAAGCCCTTTTGCTTGCTTCAATATAGCATATGGTATGGATTTCTCAGGTTTCAACGAGCCAACCTGGAAAGTGATAGCCCCACATGTTATGAATCATACAAGTGTTGCAAAACTAACTATTTAGTTATGAATCCATTTCAAATGTATCAAAATAATATCAAGTCATAAATAATAAACACATTAAATTTCTTAATACATACCTCTGGCTTTACTGTTAGAGTAGTTGTCATACTCTCTCTATGAGGAAGAATTTTTTTCACTTTGAATAGGATAACCCTCTAAAGTCAGAAGGTAATTTATAGTGCTTAACTGGGTAAAGCAAGAGGTACCAAAAGAATTAACTAAAGCCTAATTAGTCCAGAGCTAAGATGGCTACTCATCAGAGGGGAAAAGTTGACTGCAAAGATAATAAATAATTTTTAAATTTAACCAGATGGATATTTGTTCATATTGGCGAGCTTTAAACTAATAATCTTTATACATAACATTAAACACATCAGAAAATACCTTATCATAGCCTCAAATGGTATTTACAGCTTTATAGATTTCATACTCCATAAAATGGACCCACGGGAAATTAAGCCATGATCTCAGTGTACTGAGGTCTGTCAGATCATTGGTTACAAACATAATCATATTAGTTGTATGTTAGAAACATAGAAAATTGCCTGCTTGTTGAAGATATACTCTTATTAAGAATATGTCAGCTCATACAAATTCAAACTTACTAAACCCCTAAGCTCTGAACAGGAGCTCCGACATACAAATTCATATTACTAAACCCCTGAAAGTCAAAATCATACTAATCATACCCGAGATCAGTAAAATCAAAAGAAATACATAACAGGAGAAAATATATTAGAATTTTGATACCTCGAAGAGAAGCATTGGGGTAAAGATTATGAGCATGTCGGAGCAATATAAGGCGAAATGGACAAGGTGAAACATGAGGAGGCAACTGAGAAGTACTCCTGCAAAATACACTCTCAATTCTCCAGATTTGTCAAAAGAAGTCTATAGAAAAAAGATGAATTAAAAACCAAAAATTGAATTTTGAAAAGAATATTAGAATAAAACTTATTAATTGAGAGCAAGTTCTAGTTAGGATTCAACCTTTTTTGCACAAATCGACCAATATTCAACCTCCTTTGCAGCTAATCGACCATTTTTGTCGAAACCAAGGTTTTGATACATTGAAATCTAGGGTTTGAATTAGGAATTTCAAATCTAGGGTCCGAATAATGGGTTTAGTAAGTTACGGTTTTGATTTGGGGTTGAAGAATATATATGTTTGCATAATTTTTATACAGGTTTGTATTATGTTGGTGATTAGCAAGTAACCCCCAGATCTAGACCCTGGATTTGGAGGGCGTTACAATCATCGACGCGATGGCTGGATACAAGCTCTTGATGTTTCCAGATGCATAAATGGTTATAACTAGATTCAAGTTTATACTCCAGATGAAGAGAAGATAAATTTCATAACGGATAGAGACATATATTTCTACTTGGTTAGGCTATTTGGCCTAATGAGTTTTGGTGCAAGATTTTAACTTCTTGTGAACAAAATGTTTAAACTTCAATTTGGACATACAATGTGACAACTTCTAGATATTTGAAAATTGTACACATTTAAGAAAACTATGACGCTGTACTCATTTTAATCGATGATGTCATTGGACGAGGGGCGTACGAATGGTCTAGACTTGACGGTAAACATGTTCCAAGGAGGTGATATATTCTCCATTCGAAAGCATACTACAAGTAATCTCTTTTCATACTTCTTTGTCATTTATTTTTTAGTTACTTTTGAATAATTCTTTAGAACATTATGCCAGTTGTCTTCAATTTCCTAGAGTTGCTATCAGTTTCCATCTTTTAGTTACTTCTTTGATGAATTTTGTTAGATGTTTGGTTGACGGTTTTCCATAATAAATTAATTCATATCTCACTCGTGTAAAGTTGGGACTCTGTTACTTTCTTTTGGCATGATATCATTCACGTTCTTATATTTCATACATTTTATTTATGCATGTTACTCACATATCATGATGTCATGTTGATTATTGTTATTTTACCCTTCAAACTTCACAAACATGTTTTAAGCTCTTAGATTGGCATGACATAACGAGACATAAATATCTGTATCTAATATGCATCAATTTTACCCTAGATTCACAAGTTGTTATACTGTCATGCATCATCATAAGATTACAATTTCTTGTCATTACGTCGTAACTATTGAATGTTGTCGTATTAATCAATCAATACCTTATGGCCAAATGTAAATTAGTTTATGTGCGTATAAATTAAAGTAATTTCTGATTGAACATATTTTGTGCCTGTTGTTATTGTTATTATTATTTTCATTATTTTTGTTATGACGTATCGAAATATACTTGTTTTATGATCAATAAATGATATTTTTGTCATGAGCAATATGCATGTGAATATAAGGTGTTTTATAATAAATTCGTCATGACGTGTCTATACACAAAGTTTAATGTATATGATGTCATCGAAGAGTGATAACCCACAAGTCTACGTAAAATCAGAACTATAGCCAGACCTTCATGATGACTATAAACACAAGACATATGAATGCATAATGTTGAGAGGGAAAATATAAGTATTCATCAAGAAAGGCTACTTGACAAAGAACATTTCGAGATGTGCGAAAGAGTACGACAAGAAGGAGACTACCTCCACCTCCATACTGAAAGAAGTCTACAACTAAAACAAATGAAGATGTTCGTGTTCACTTGGCCATGCCATCTAAGCTAAAGAGTGTGGGGAACCACGGACTTAGGGTGTTACTACGTTTTACGATAAAGATTACGAAAAGAGGATTACCTTGTTAATGGTTGATTCCACGCTCTTCTATTGTATTCCCAAATTCCCTTGAGCGAAGTGTGGCCTCCGTCTTCTCAAGTTATCCTCTCTTCTTGCTCCTTGGTGGCTACAATATGTTTTCACACAATTTCCAAGCAAGAAGAGAATAAGAATATATATAGGCTACAATAGGGACCATGGATAATTAGGTTGGGCCTTCTAATTACATCTTGAGCCTAGCCCAATGTAATTAAATATTAATTCAATCCACTAAAGAATTAATATTTGCACTACCTTTCCTAATACCGTAATTTAATTAATTCGGTTCCAATATTATTTGCTTATTAAATTCCCCATGTTTAAAATATCATATGTCCATTAATTAAATAAATTACTGATAATTTATTTAATTAATATCTTTTATCCTTGATCATCCACTCAACCTTTATTTAATTATGCCAGAAAAAATTCCACCTACAGGGTTTCACATAATTAAATCTTTTTGAGCTTTCAAGGGGACATCATTAACCCGAATATTATCAGGACATGGATTCCTTCAATAAATAATATCCACCATGTATATAATTCCATCACCCAAAATATAATGATATAATTCAAAAGAATTATTTCATATATAAATCAAAGCATGTAAATAATATACACGTGTCAATTACTATTTCCGGATTAAGAACCTAAGCATTAATAATAACATAAAATCTTAGTTCTTCTTCTTAATCAGTATTAAGGGAACAATTATAAATTTGATCTTGTTCAATATACACAAAGTATACTAGTATTATTTATTAGTCAATATAAACTAATCTAAATAATACTACAGCCATACCAGTGGATTGTCCAACACCACCTGTGCTGTGAACCTTATTATATTATATAACCGTATTTAACAATCTAATATTCTGTATCTCATTTGATACTAGATTGTTCACAATATATAATATTAGACAACATGTAAACATTCAAATGATTCTCAAATAAACTGGCCAGAAATAAATGTACATGCTTCAAATAAATATTTTCAGTATACACTAACAATCTCCCACTTATACTCAAAATATTCTATGTGTACATCAGTGTTTATTTAATCCACTATTACATAAAAATCTATGTGTCCATCCATCTGACTCCTATCGCTTCCACATGCTTGTCAAAAACCTTGGTTGGCAAGCTCTTTGTGAAAGGATCTGCTCGGTTGTCTTCTGATGATATGTGAGCCACAACTATATCCCCTCGCTTTACGATTCCTCGTATGAGATGATACTTACGTTCAATATATTTAGCTACTTTGTGGTCTCGCGGTTCCTTTGAATTTGCCACAGCACCAGTGTTATCACAATACACCGTCAAGCTCCTAGGCAAATTAGGTACCACATCTAAGTCCAAAAGGAAGTTCCTGAACCATACAGCCTCCTTGGCAGCCTCAGAGGCCGCCACGTACTCGGCCTCCATGGTGGAGTCTGCAATGCATTTCTGCTTTACACTCCTCCATATAACGGCTCCACCTCCCAAAGTAAAAACATATCCCGAGGTTGATTTCCTCTTATCCCTATCTGATTGGAAATCTGAATCAGTATATCCCAAAGGAAATAGATCTGAGGCCTTGTAAATTAACATATACTCCTTAGTCCTTCTCAGGTACTTGAGTATAGTTTTTACTGCACTCCAATGTTCCTGACCTGGGTTCGACTGATATCTACTAACCATGCCTACAGCAAAGCAGATGTCAGGCCTCGTACATAACATAGCATACATTAAGCTTCCACATGCTGAAGCATAAGGAACTGCTTTCATGCTCTCTATATCCTTAGGTGTCGAAGGACACTGCTTCTTAGATAGAGCAACTCCATGCTTAAAAGGTAAAAAACCTTTCTTGGAGTTCTGCATGTTAAAACGAGCTAATACTTCATCAATGTAGGGCTCTTGAGATAACGCCAACATCCTGTTCTTGCGATCCCTTATAACTTTGATCCCAAGGATGTATGCCGCTTCACCTAAGTCCTTCATGTCAAATTGTTTGAACAATCATGCCTCTACTGATGACAACATCTCAATATTGTTTCCAATGAGTAAAATATCATCTACATATAGTACTAGAAAAACCACCGCATTACCTTCACTTCTCTTATACACGCACGATTCGCTTGGACTTTGATCAAATCCATATGACTGGACTGCCTGATCAAAACGAATATTCCAGTCTCTAGAAGCTTGTTTAAGTCCATAAATAGACCTCTCAAGCTTACATATCAGATGCTCTTGGCCTTCCTTAATGAATCCTTTTGGTTACTGCATATAGATGGTTTCTTCAAGACTTCCATTAAGAAAAGCTGTCTTGACATCCATTTGCCAAATCTCATAATCGAGATGAGCTGCTATAGATAAAAGAATATGGATTGACTTAAGCATGACTACCGGTGAAAAGGTTTCCTCGTAATCGATACCTTCTTTCTGAGTATACCCTTTCGCAACAAGTCTTGCTTTCCAGGCTTTCACCATTTTATCTAATCCCCTCTTTTTCTTGTAGATCCACTTACATCCAATAGGTTTTATACCTTTGGGTGGTTCCACGAGCTCCCAGACCTGATTAGAAAACATTGATTCTATCTCAGATTCCATCGCCTTTTGCCAAAGATCTGTATCTTTGTCTTGTACTGCCTCTTCGTATGTACGGGGATCATCATCATGTTCACCAGGGACCAAGTCTGAAGACTCTCCCAAAAACATGAATCTATCAGGCTGTTGAACAACCCTCCCACTACGACGAGGCATTGGTGCGGTATTAGTGACAGGTTGTACATTATATTGTGGTTGTTCTACTTGTACTACAGCTTCATGGGTATTATTTGTCCCTCCCACTAGTTCCTCTAAAACGACACTACTCATGGGTTTGTGATTCATTATATAGTCCTCCTCCAAGAATCTTGCATTGGTGCTAACAATGACATCCCGATTCTTCGGACTATAAAATAAATATCCTTTCGTTCCCATGGGGTAGCCTACAAACAACCTTACTTCTGTACGAGATTCTAACTTAGTCGCGTTCTTGTTCAGCACATGTGCTGGACAACCCCATATTCGAATATGTCTCAGACTCGGTTTATCCCCGATCCATAATTCGAAGGGGGTTTTAGGAACCGACTTAGAAGGTACTAAGTTCAGAAGATAAGCTGCTATCTCTAAGGCATGTCCCCAAAACGACTTGGGTAAATCCGAATAACTCATCATCGATCTAACACTCTCTAAAAGAGTCCGGTTCCTTCTCTCTGCTACACCATTCTGCTGGGGTGTGCCTGATGCAGTTAACTGGGATTCTATTCCATTTTCTGATAAATATTCCCTAAATTCTCCAAGCAAGTATTCGCCACCACGATCTGATCGTAGTGACTTGATACTTTTATTAAGTCGCTTCTCCGTTTTAGCTTTGTACTCTTTGAACTTATCAAAGCACTCAGACTTACGGTGCAACAAATAAATGTACCCATATCTAGAATAATCATCAATGAAAGTGACAAAATATTCATAACCACCTCTTGCTTGGATATTCATGGGTCCACATAAATCAGAGTGAACCAATTCTAACAGTTGTTTGGCTCTATTCCCTTTTGCCTTGAAAGGCCTATTAGTCATTTTACCTTCCAAGCAGGATTCACAAACTGGAAATGGCTCCACTGCCAATGAGCTTAAAGGCCCGTCTACTATTAATATGACCTAATCTCAAGTGCCAAAGATATGTTTGGTTCAAACTAGAAGGTTCCTTTCTTTTAGTAGAGTTAGAAGATGTGTTGTTCAATTCCCTAAATTGCAGTTGCAGTGCAGGTTGACTAGGATTAATTATATACAAATTGTCTTGCAATGTACTAGAACATATAATTCGTTTATTCATCATAATAGAAATATTACGATCCAAACAAACATTATAACCATCCAAAGCAAGTTTAGAAACCGAAATTAAATTCCTTCTAAAAGAAGGTACATAAAGACAATTGTTCAAAACCAAAATCCTATAAGAACCAAAAGATAAATGAATAACTCCTACTGCAACTACTGCTACTTTCGTAGCATCTCCCATGAACACGTATATCTCACCATCTCTAAGCATTCTGGATAGTTGGAACCCCTGCATAGAATTACAAACATGATCAGTGGCTCCTGTATCTACACACCAAGTGCTCGTAGATATAGCCGCTATAAATGTTTCTGTAACTAGAGAAAGAGACATACCAGTATTGTTTGTCTTCTTAGGAAGAGGACAATCCTGTTTCCAGTGACCTGACTGTTTGCATCTGAAGTACTTTCCCTTAGACTTTTTCACACCACCCTGAACTCCCACTGCCTTCACAGCTTTCTGTTTCTGAGCCTTTTTCTTCTTCTTAATACCTTCCAGCTTAGAGGAAGAACCTTTCTCAGCCACATTCACTTGAACACTCTGCCGAAATAATCCTTCAGCTGCCTGAAGTTCTGTCAGCAGTTCCGCGAGACTATACTGCCTCTTGTTCATGTTATAATTCAAGCGGAACTGCTCAAAACTCTTGGACAAGCTCATAAGAATAATGTCAATCTGGGTTTCCCCGTCAAGTTCAGCACCAAGGATCTCTATCTCATTCAGATGAGACATCATCTTGAGAACATGATCCCTTACAGGTGTGCCTTCAGCCATCTGAGTGTTCATTAAAGCCTTCATGGCTACTTGCCTAGCAGCCCTATTCTGATCTCCAAAAAGTTCTTTGAGATTAAAGAGCATATCCGAAGCAGTGGCCATAGACTGATGCTGATGCTGCAAAACACCCGACATTGCTGCCAGAATGTAACATCGCGACATTTCATCAGACTTAATCCACCGTTTATAATACTCTTTCTCATCTTCAGGAGCATCAACAGCAGGCTGTTCAGGCTTGGGTTCATAAGTGCAAAACTTGTACTCCTCAGCAGTCAACACAATGTCCAAATTTTGTTTCCATTCAATATAGTTAGGTCCGGTAAGTTTGTTATCCTTAAGTATGGTGAATAGTGGATTAAAACCCATTTTATCCTGAGAATCATGCATAAAAACATCACATAAATAAGGGTGCATTAATTATTAAGATCTATTGATTCCTCTAACAATTATTAAAATTTAATGCACTAACATATAAACACCATAAGCTTCTGGTACGCCACGATGTGTGACATGTATACCACCTAATTTTGTTTAAATGTTACTTCGGTCCTATTACTAAACAATATGCCACGTTGGGGTGGACTATATTATTTTTCATAGCTAAGTGTATACCATCATCAAATCTTAAATTATTTGAAATCTATGGAACTTGGTACGCCACGATGGGTGGCGTGTATACCTTCCAATTATTCGTAATTTTGCCTTGAATAGAATACTTCAATTCAATATTCATCAATGGTTTGATTTCCAGGTAGTGGAGGAGTCACATCGGTCTCGCTTAAAACCCATAGCCTTACAAGTTCGATGAACCCGTTTTTGACAAAATCGCCCCAAATCAGAAATAAAGAAAATCCGTATTTATTCCTTTCAAAATTTATTAATTTAAGAAGTTTGTTCTAGTAATTTCTATAACATTCTAGACATCATAAATTACATGCCACGATGGGTGACGTATATATAATTTATATTCGTCTTTATGTTAAATTACCTACAACCAATAATGGAGACCATGGGATTTAATTTCATATTAATTCCCTCTCCCACTTAGAATTTTTTTTATTATTAAAATTGAGGAATTTTAAAATTAAATGGGGCCCTATGTTGTTATAATTATGTCTAATCATGCATTCAAAATACACACATAATTTTAGCAACATATAACATTTAATTAAAGCAATAAATAAAATTTATGTCCATGTCGTCCTAATTAAGTTAAACATGCAATTTTAAAAGAATTACACACATAATTAACGACACACATAATCAATAAATTAAAGCAATAATTAAAATTTAATGGAAAAAATTAAAATAAATTTTCCACTATTATGGCCCTTGAAAAAAAAATCCAGCTCTCAAAAAAAATCTGCCCCAAGCGCACCCCAACGCCCCAGCAGCCCCAGCAGTCCCAGCTGCCGCAGCACCCCCAGCAGCCCCAGCAGTCCCAGCTGCCGCAGCGGCCCCAGCAGCCCCAGCTGTCGCAGCGGCCGCAGCGCGCGCCTGTTGCTTTTCTATGAGTTTTGTTTTGATTTTGTTTGATCCAAACATCAACAGCAGCCCCTTGTAATCGCACAGCGGAACAAAAAACTACCGGAATTGATTTCCGATCGCACATAACTATTACAAAATACCCTGAACAATTACAAAAAAATAGATATAATACAAAACTAATTTTATAAAATCTATTCTAACACGATCAACCCTCGTGTAAATTACAACCACGATTAAACCACGTGGAAACCAAAACAAAAATTAACCACGATTAAACCACGTGGGATCCAAACACATAATTAAAATATACATGGCCATAATAGTGGATTAACAACCTGCATCAAAACCAATACAAGCAAAACACTATATACACGCATATATAATTACGACATGGACATTATATCATAAAACGTAGAACCCATTACCAGGCTCTTGATACCAATTGTTGGGAACCACGGATTTAGGGTGTTACTACGTTTTACGATAAAGATTACGAAAAGAGGATTACCTTGTTAATGGTTGATTCCATGCTCTTCTATTGTATTCCCAAATTCCCTTGAGCGAAGTGTGGCCTCCGTCTTCTCAAGTTATCCTCTCTTCTTGCTCCTTGGTGGCTACAATATGTTTTCACACAATTTCCAAGCAAGAAGAGAATAAGAATATATATAGGCTACAATAGGGACCATGGATAATTAGGTTGGACCTTCTAATTACATCTTGAGCCTAGCCCAATGTAATTAAATATTAATTCAATCCACTAAAGAATTAATATTTGCACTACCTTTCCTAATACCGTAATTTAATTAATTCGGTTCCAATATTATTTGCTTATTAAATCCCCCATGTTTAAAATATCATATGTCCATTAATTAAATAAATTACTGATAATTTATTTAATTAATATCTTTTATCCTTGATCATCCACTCAACCTTTATTTAATTATGCCAGAATAAATTCCACCTGCAGGGTTTCACATAATTAAATCTTTTTGAGCTTTCAAGGGGACATCATTAACCCGAATATTATCAGGACATGGATTCCTTCAATAAATAATATCCACCATGTATATAATTCCATCACCCAAAATATAATGATATAATTCAAAAGAATTATTTCATATATAAATCAAAGCATGTAAATAATATACACGTGTCAATTACTATTTCCAGATTAAGAACCTAAGCATTAATATTAACATAAAATCTTAGTTCTCCTTCTTAATCAGTATTAAGGGAACAATTCTAAATTTGATCATGTTCAATATACACAAAGTATACTAGTATTATTTATTAGTCAATATAAACTAATCTAAATAATACTACAGTCATATCAGTGGATTGTCCAACACCACCTGTGCTATGAACCTTATTATATTATATAACCGTATTTAACAATCTAATATTCTGTATCCCATTTGATACTAGATTGTTCACAATATATAATATTAGACAACATGTAAACATTCAAATGATTCTCAAATAAACTGGCCAGAAATAAATGTACATACTTCAAATAAATATTTTCAGTATACACCAACAAAGAGTGCATACAAACAATTTCGATGACTTATTGTGTTAATGAAGACATGAACTCTAGGAACATGATTGATCACGTCAAACACTTGACTGAAGCTTTTGAATTGACATGTCCAACATCATTCAAATATATCCAAATATTGACATGTTAACTAACTTCTTGGATTAAATTCATTAGATAAGTGCAAACTGTTCCACGAAATACTACAACAGAACAAAAGATTTTATTCGATGGAGCAACATGAAAAATATTCACACAATTAAAGGTGTACTTGAAAACTATGATCTCACAAACCCTGATGATTTTGTGGCTGATTTCAATCCAAGTCTTTTGACATAACTGAATTGAAAAGTGAAACAACACATGACAGCCACAAATGTCAATGGACATGATTGGGACTTGTCTTGAAATTACCACAAGGGGACACCAAAGCATACTCTACATGTCGTGATATCAAGGAGACGAACAACAAGGACATGCACGACACATCAAAAATTGGGTTACGAACCGCCATAAAGTTGACAACATGCGGTCACGAACCTTCACTAAATATGAATCATTTTAAAAAATGTGAAGAACAAAAGACGGGCAGAAGCTAGCTTAATTAAAAATTTCAATTTTTTACAAGTTGAATTTCATGTATTTGATATATGACGAGTTCCAAGAGAGTCCTACATACAATTTAACGTCTAAGCTGGAATATGAGAAACATTTAGACGTCTCAAAATATTCAATATTCCGATCATAGACGTCTCCAAACCAATAGTTGAGGTATATAACACCTTAGAAGAAATCAGGAAAGTTACAACCTGACACTAACACGACAGCTTGAATACAACAACTCAAATATTACTTAACAAGTAACATCCAATATCTCGACAAAGATAAAATAAGTTTGCTAAGAATGAAATCAGCTATGATATTATTATAAGGATGTTTGGAAACTAAACAAGCTTAACACTATGGCCGATTGACAGAAGATGACAACAATAAGGAACTCGTCCATGACTTGGATATAATCGATGAATGTCTTTATATGGTAAAAATATGAGTGATCTTGTATCTACAATGAGTGTCGAAAAGTTACAACAATAATGTATGAATTAAAAAACTTCAACAAGATTACCTTATCCTAAAAAAGGTATTCTTAAATACAATCAACAGAAGTGTCGGAAAATTTAGAGCCATACATGACCATTCATCATTGACAACATAACTAACGAGGAGCTTACTTCCTTATAATAATGGACGGGAACCAAATCTTGGAAAGATGAAATGCAATCCAGTTGAAGCTGTATCATGTTTAATGTCTTTGTGATAATCTTTTTTCAATAACTCTAGTATAGTATGTTCCTCTATGATGTACTTTCTTCTTTGTATTTTATTTCAACAAGTATGCAATATGTTTGCCTTCGATAATACATGATGTCTTCTTTACAACCGATATGTATTATGTGAAAGTATGTTTAATTATACATGTTCAATACAATAAACATCTTATATAATTTTTCACAATTCCTTAATACATATGTTAGACATATAATTTGATCTTTACGTCTTGCATTTAGTTAAGTTATTTGCATTACATATCATACATGATGCTAATACATAACGAGTACGATGCACAGGGAAATACCCCACACAGTAGACGAGGGGCATAGTATCTTGACTCTACTACTTTGAGAGGACTGATAATCTTCATAATCAAGGCACTTTAACCTTTTTTTGGTGAAAGGATAACCAGCAGATCCATACCTTGAAAACACTTGGGTAGCATCTTTTTGCAAAACCACACCTCTAGAGTCAATGACAAATGAGATAGGCACCATTTCCAGATGGGTATCGCTGACTATACCAAACATTTTTTCCAGCCGGTTCCTGGATTTCAAATCTGAGAATGGGATGGCAGTCTATGGCATTGCAGAAAATATTTCTTCAAAATTATTGAGTAGAATATGTTGATGTCGATTCTTGTATGTCAAGGCAAGTAAAACTATCCCCGACTACAATAAAGACAACCTCAAAGCCACCTTTCGACTCTTAACTTTTTGTATATATCTATTAAATGTGGATTTGGTCTCAAATTGTAGTGTCCTTTAACCAGTGATAGGAAATATAGAACAATATCCTTGCCATCCAGTTGCTCCTTTTTTATCTACAAATTCATAAAAGGAATAATCAGGCTACTAAGTGTTGTGGCTGAATTTCTGGCTAGCAGGTGATGATGACTTGAGAGCTCGACAACACAGGTGAGGACGTGAATATTGGTACTGGCCATAAGACGTGTACAACAGTTGTGTAACATGAAGACCTGGTCATTAACCATCCATGAAAATAGGGTGGATAGTTGAACTCTCAAACCTACTTTGTAGCAACTTATACCAGGAGTGGATACTGGAGATTAGGATTTGTTGGAAGCTTCCAAGGAGTATATAAATAGATAAGCTTACTTACACAAATGGAGGTAGACACATCTACACAATAACTAATACTAAAGTTATCTTCTCCACCCAAGAAACTCTCTCAGAACTCATCAAATATCACGTCTACTCGCTGGAACATTAGCCACTACAGAGTAACTTTAATCACCTATAAATACATGCCAAATAAAGAAAATACATCTCCCGACTGATCTACAACACACATACTTACACACACTTCTAATTAGATTAAAACTCTACTTCATCTTCTACACCCACTCTCTTCATTACTCACATCTTATATATAATCTCCATACATTATTTACATATATCCATAACTTACACACTTCTATTTACACAAAAACTCTAATACTCTCTCTATACTACCTAGTTTCTCACCTCATTATTAGATTAACATATGTATTTTATAATATCTCTTGATAATCAGCCCATAAACAATCTAAATCTAGACACCATACTATACACATCAACCTCAAGAAAAGTTCTCTCTATCCACATCGAATTTGGAACACACAAATGAGAAGTTTTACACTACTTTTCCCTAGTATCTTATTGATGGTGATCATTTGCAACATCATGTATATTATATTTTTTCTCAGCTGTGAGAAGGTCTACATAGCCGACGAGTACATGCACAGATGACAAGTAGGAACTTCACACTCACACATCCAAACAGCACATTCAAGATGTCCAAACTGCACACTCGACACGTTCAAACTGCTGCTCGACACGTCCAGACTGCATACTCAAAGAAGGAGCTTATCGCCATGTTTTCTTATTATTCCATTGGTTGTAATCACTTGTAATTATCTTGATATTGACTTAGTAGAATCATTTCGGTTGGGTATCGTCCCACCCGCGGTAGTTATCCTTTCACAGGGGTTTTCCGCGTCACCATTTGCTTATGTCGATTACGTTTATCGTTTTTATTCTTACTTTCTTGCTTTAATTACTTAAACACTAAATCGTATTAGACTTAACTTTTAACCCGCGAATTTTGGTAAAAACACTAAGCTATCAAATTTCTTTTAAAAATAGAATAATATCTTGTCCTCTTATATTAATATACCGCAAGTGCATCCTCCAATAGCAATATATAAAAGTTACAATACCATGAGGAGGAAGGACCTTGAGTATCCTAAGCTATAAAAAAATGGGATTACGAAAAGGGAATCACAGAAATGAAATCTATGCAAGCCAATGCTATTGTACAAATCAGATTTGAAGAAGATGGACATGAAGATTCTGAAAATTACTATCATTTTAATAGGAAGTCGATGACACACAAGCCGAGAGGCTGTTATTTTTCGTGAGTATAGGTGTGAGGCTACTCTAGGGACGAAGAATAAGAGGACAACATCAATTTTTATACGAAGACATATATATATTTTGATGACATGTCCACATACCGACATGATATACACCCAAAGATGGTGTCCGACTTCATCAGCTTGACATAATTACATATTGACATGAAGATCAATACGATGACTGAGTATAAGTTGGTGACATTTCTGGAGGTGTCCAACGGCTCTAACCTGGTGAATACAACTTTTACATGAATGGAAACAAAAAACACGACGACAACAGCCAAAACACCCAATAGTCGTCATGATGATTCTAATAAAATTGGTTAAGGTCAGGTTGATGATAATGGACGTGATTGGACATGACATGACACCAAAGATGGAGTCTGAATTGATTTAATTTCTTTTGAAAACAGAATAATATCTTGTCCTCTTATATGTATATACCGCAAGTGCATCCTCCAATAGCAATATATAAAAGTTATATTGATGCAACAATGCAAACATGAAAAAAAACAATTAAGAAACATACCTGTACATATTGATTTGTATCCTTGTATTTGATTAGAAAGTCTCTATCTTCAGTGAAAAGAAGGTCCTTCGGATTCACTGTATCACCAATTGCATAGGGTTTGTTCCCCTTTTTACCCTTATTCCTCTTCTTCTTCTTCCCCTTGGGTGGTTTCTCAATATGCTTTCTCATAAAAACCTTTGATGCAAAACCATCAGGTTTGTTGTTGTTTGTGTAACTTCTCGTCATCACTACCAGTTCTGTAACACAAATGTATGTATTCTGTAACAGAGAAAACTGGATGTGAGATTGTCCTATGGGATCTAGCACGAAATTATAAGAATGTTGAGTAAAATTTTAAACTTGTATTATTTTATAATTTTAAGTCAACTCTCTTAAATTTACAAAAATACCTCTACTATTATAATCTTGTAACCTAAGTAGTAATAATTGGAAGAGAATTGTGTAGATGAGTCGCGTGAAATCTCTTTTTATAGTAGTTAGTATATGTTATTTGTGTAAAATTCTATTCGAAATATGATTGTATGATTGATTATGGTTTAAAAGTTTCCAACCCGACAACAGATTGGTAATCTGATTTTCATATGTCGACGGTTTGTGCTTTTTTCAAAAAATATAATTCATGATTTAAAATTTGAAAGTATTGTATATGTGATAATTAAATTATTATTTTTAAGTTATTTATGTGTTTGTAAAATTTTACTTTTAAGTTGATGATAAGTTTGCTAAATCATAACTTATAAGTAAAAGTAAAATTTTAAAAAATTAAAATTTTATATAATAACTTTAATACATAAATATAAAATTTAAAACAAATATATTAAAGTACAAATTATTAAAAGTAAAAGAATTAAAAAATTAATTATTATGAGCAAAAATCTCATCATATTTTGTAATACACATATTATTTTATTATTTTTTAATATCAATTATATTCACATGTAACTTTTATTTTAAGATATTTAAATTAATTTAGTGATAAAAAATCAAATTTATTAATATCATTATGCAATTACAGTTAAACCTCGATAAATTAATACTCAATTATTAATATGTTTGTAATCTCAACTCGGGCCCTTTAGTATAAACTGATAATTCGCTATATTTATAAGATAATTTTTTTCATAAAAACATAAAAGTCCCATAAATATATAAATTAATTCAAAATTATATATTTATTCAAATATTCTATTTTAAAATAAGATCCTAACGTAAATTTGCTTTCTTATGAAATTGATTTATCCATGTATTGTATCTTTTTAGTGCATTTTGGAGCTATCATGTACAATAGGGGTGTACAGACAAACCGCTCAATCGCTCGCAACCGAACCGCATTTTGCGGATAATCGCGAAACGCAGGTTGATTGTGGATTTAAATTTTAAAAACCGCTCATTCACGTTTTGGATGCAATTTTAAATTCCTGAAAATCGCAAACACAATCACAACTCGCAATATATATTTATAAAAAATGTATTTCCAAAAATATAGTGGATATCATGTAAATTAATAAGTATACACATTTATTAACTAATCTTATGTTAATGTTAAGACTTCGTTCATAAGATTCACAATCATTATAACATATATAACCAAAATAAATATTAAATATAATCAATATTTAATTTTATTTTTTCCTTTTCTTTTTTTTTTCTCTCACCTCCGTATTTTTGTGTGTTTTTAATCTCCTTGCTCCACACGGAGTATTAGTTTGTATTTTATTTTTAAATGTAAATTGATCACGTAACTTAAACTTGAATTTATTAATATTTTCATTTTTTTTACAAATTATTAATTATTACCATTACAATAGAATATTAAGGACATGAGACTGACTTTAGCTCAATACTATCATTTTTTATATCATCTTCTTTCTTATTTCCAATAACATTTCTAATTATTTGTTCATCGTTTATCAATTTTATGAGTGGTTCGGTTCATTCGATCGAACCGAGTTGAATCGAAAATTGTCAGGCTCGAGTAAAAATGTTCCACGAGCTCGAATTCAACCGAGTCTTAAATTTTATGCTTGAAACTCGTGTAGTAAAAAGTTCGATAGGCTCAACTCCGGTTGAAAAACTCGAATCAATTTCAGCAAATATTGACAAAAACTCGAAATATGATAGGCTAGGCTGGAGTTCGATTTTATTAAATATATAAAATATAAATAAAATTTCAAATATTTATATTAAAATGTATTAATATTAAAGATAAAAAAATTAGTAAATGTCCGACAAGGCTCACGAACCTTACGAGACGAGTAATATGAAGTTCGAGCTTGACTCTCTAAATAATTCAAATAGTCTGAGCTCAAACTCGATCGACTATTATCGAGCTGAATTTGAATATTTTACGGGTCGAACTCTAGTGGCTACGAACAACTTGACTGCTTTACACCCCTAGCAGCAGCATAATTATAATATTTTTTAATTTATATGAATTTTTTGGTAAACATTTAATTCAAAATTACTATTTTGATATCATATTCTGATAAAAATAAAAATTACTGTTGGCATAGACAACTGAGCCCATAAAACCTATGTGCAATTTAATGACTTTAAATCATTGAAATCATACAAGAATTGGATAATTAAACCATTACAATATATTAACTTTATACTCATGTGCAATAACACGATTATTATTACTTATTTCATTTATGAAGAATTTCCATACACTAAATAAATCATTTGTTGATAACATATTGCCATATAATAAAAATTTATTTATTATCGAGACTTGGGAATTAACTCAAAATTCGATATACTAACTTTATGCTCGTGCACAACAACTAGGGGTATAATTGAGTAGAGTCGGGATGAAAACTGGTAGACTCGATTAAAAATGTTCCGCTTCGAGCACGAACTCGAGTTCAGCCGAGCCGTAAATTTCAAGCTCGAAACTCGGGTCATAAAAAGTTTGATAGACTCAAGTTCGACTTTAAAACTCGAGTTAATTTCACCAAATATTTCACTAATTTTTTTTTTATAAAAATGTATTTATTTAAAAATTTTAAAAATAGTAAAGGTTCGATAAGCCTCGCGAACCTTACGAGTCGAGTAATTTGAAGTTTGAGCTCAACTCCGTATAGAATTCGAATAGCTCGAGCTCGAACTTAGCTGATTATTACCAAGGCGAATTCAAATATTTTACGGGCCGACTCTAGTGGCTAACGAACAATTTGACTAATTTATACCCCTAACAACAACACATTTATAATTATTTTTTAATTTGTGTGACTTTTTGAAAAAATATTTGATTCAAAATTACTATTTTGATCCCGTATTCTGAGTAATATGAAAATTTATTATTGGCATGGAAAACTGAACCCATAACACCTATGTGCAAATTAATAACTTCAACTAATTGAGTTGAAGACACATTGCTTATATTTTATTAACATCAACTATGAAGTTAACGATTTGTTTTTTTATATTCGATGATTCAACCTATGCAATTTAATATTTATATAAAATAAAATCATTCAAGACTTGTGTAATTAACTCATTTAAATATACTAACTTTTTATTCGTGTAAAAGAACAGGATTATAATAATTTCTTATTTATGTAAAATATTATTATAAAATTTAGAATTAGACATTCATACATCAAATAAATTTTCTTTTGATAGTATATTAATATAAAATAATATTTTTTTTCAACATCGAGACATAGGTAATTAACTCATTTCGATGTACTAATTTTATGCTCATGTAATGTGACGCCCTCAATCTCGGGGTTAGGAAATGAGGACCCACACACCTTTAATCTAATAATTAAATAAGCATAAACCCCAATTAACTACTAACAGGATCAAACAGGATAAAGTATGAGACAAGATTACAACTACCAATCATAAAATAAAACTTACAACCCCAAAATAATTTTAAATATACATAGTCGATCCCGGCTTGGAACCGACAGATAACCCATTATATCTTTACATCTTTCTGACTAAGCGCTTTCTCACTCAAAAACACCACTACCTGCTCTAGCAACCGGAAGCCCTCAACACGGTAGGGACCACCAGGTACGCTCTTACGAGCAGTGCGCCTAAGCCTGACCATCTTCTTGCTTAACTGCCATAGTTAGATTAAAATAAAACATATGAGTATAAAACTCAGCACGTAACTATAAAGCAGTTCTACAATATAAAATCCACAATATACTTTACCAATCTCAGGGCATTTCTACTTTATTTGCTCTAGGTGGCAGGTTTCCATATTTTGGGTTAAGGAAGGGTTATGAAGGAAAAATATGGGGCTTTCAAGGAACAAGGCACGAAGCAGGGTGAAAATCGACATTCATCACAAATCATTAAAGGATCAGAATAGATCTTTCAGAAAGGAAAGCAACAATATTTCACTATATAGAACTAATTAAATGATCAACAGATTAAAATCAGGGTTCACAAGCTTTAGGCTTCACAATATCACAATTAACTCTTTTCAAAGCAATATAAACCATTTTAATTTTTCAAGAACCAATTACTGAACAGGATATTTCAGTTCCATGTTAAATAATCATTATAGAACCCTTGATTGGATTACTTTATCTTTTCATTTCATTATAATACGGGTGATCAGCCCGTACCGACCTCCATCCGGTCTTTAAGGTACCAATCGGCATAATTTCAGCCTTAAATTGGACTAGCCCCGCTAGCCTCTTATCATGACTGGACTAGTCCTACTAGCCTCTTACGTCCCAATTCAATCCATCAGGAATTCGTTTTGAAAACCTTGAGTTGGAAAAAAATAGGTTTTTCTAAATTCATTTTATCATTACCAAGAATATGAAATCATTCGGACTCTTTCAAGTCGAAACTCATTCTTAGATTCAATTTCAAGAATTCAAGTTAAGGAAATGAATCAAGGATAAACAAGATGAAATTCTAAGGGTTTCAAATCAATGATAACAAGGTACTAAAGTTAAAAGAATCATACTGTTCCAAGGATCGATAAGGAAGATGGTGATCACAGAATATGGAATCATTATGAAGGGTTCATAAAGGTAATTATAGGGTTTATAATAGTTCATGGCATAACAAATAAGTTGAGCGGAAAAGATAGGTTACCAAAGGGTTGAATCAATAAACTTATCAGTAGCAGTTTTGCAAGATCAAAAACAGGGTATTTCAATTCAATAACAGGGTTTCCTTATTTTGACAGTTCAATACTTTATATGGTATGAACAACATTCTTGCTATAACCATTTACACAAGTAATTAGAGTTACTTGCCTGAATTCGCTTTCCTGTTTCACAAAGGTTGAACTACTGCCACCTAGTATACCTTTCTCTTTCCTAGTCTGAATGCCCTCACGATCTGAATCTACAATCAAAACCAAAACCTCAATTAGTTTCTCAACTCTCGTTCCCGGAACGTTCACTCAATTACGATAGCTCGATTATACTCTTGACTCAAATGTACGAGTATAGCTTATACACATAAGCACATAGCACATCATATACTATATTCTTCACCTTTTCACCTTTATATACTCGACAATCGACTTATAAACATCCTTATCTCGACTCGAAATCAAATCGTACTCTATATTAGTACACATAGCTCCTTATACTTGAAATTCTTATACAAATAAACAAACGACAAAACTTATAATGACAACCATAGTTAACACAGATCAATCATTCCCTTTCTCTTATACTTTAATTCGAATCAACATAGCAAATTAGGCAAAAATCTCACATACAATCCTTAACTAATCTCCATGATCAATTCAAGCACTTAAATTAGAATTTGACCTTTTAAGTACTATAAACCATTCGGCCTTTCTATAAACACCTCCCAAATTCAAGCAAATTTTCATACCAAATCCATATAACATATAATCAATCAAACCTTCATTTAATCCAACTTAATATTTCCAATTAAAACAACTATATCATTCGAATTTTCAAAAACAACGACATGCATTTCAATTTTTGATCTCATACATAGCATGCAAGTCTCTTTCCATGGTTTAATCCTAAATTCTAATGAATCCAAGCAATAACAACACACCAATTTACTTCTTCTTTCTTTATCAATAAAATTCGAACCAAGGCATCTTATAATCTCATATTTATACTCGAATTTCTCATCCCTAATTCCATTAAACACTCTATTTAACTTATCATTTTCAAAAAACCATCAAACAATCATTTTTATCAACTATAATCAATTCATTCTTGATAAATCAAAGCCCTATGCGGCTTCTACATCACATAAATACCTGCATGGTCTAATTTAGCTTTAAATTCATCTAATCATTCAAACCAAATCATAATTTATAGACTTAAACTTCAACAACTCATTCCTACCAAGTAATTATCAACTTAACTCAAAAAAAATTAAAACCCTTTTTGAATTTCAAACAAACCAAGCATGCAAACACAAAATAGTCGATTAAATACTAGAGCTCAGTGTTTAACATCATTGCTCACCACCGGTTCACCGGAGTTCATCACCGGTGGCGGTGACATCTCGGTGGTGCCCCCATTCGGGGGTTTCCAACCATCAACCACCAATTTTCTCAAGTAATACACACATGTAAACACATATCTTCACTCTAGATCATTTAAGAATAAAAACCCTTTTGTTTCCATGAAAACCGAATTCAAAATCACCAAATCCAACTTTGGTTTTTCTCAAAAACTTGAAGATAATGACATGCATGTATGTATATAGGTATATATCATAAAATCTCACACAATCATGTTTCTATAACCGAAAAAGAGTGAAGAACAAGTGAGAGATTGAAGAGATAGTGTACCGAGATTGAGAGAGAGAGAGAGAGAGAGAGAAATCCCGAGAGGGATGAAGAAATGAGAGAAAAAGAAAGAGAAGAGAGAAGCTCGGGTGAAAAAGAAAGAAAAGAGGGGGTGGGTGTGATTATATACTACCAAAGGAGGGGTAGTCTGGTAATTGAGTTATCCTGTTTCTGATTTGCTTTTTATTCTTAAAAGAAAACAATTTTGATCTGCAAATATCTCTCTCGGAAAAGATGAATTTGATACGAATGATCATTTTAAAACGTAAATCTCGAAATTAGCTTTCCAACCATTACTCATAATAAGATTTTGAGCGTACGGTTGATTTTATATGATTTTTACAAGTTTGCGCTAATAATAACATTTTATCACATAAAAATCAATTTAAAATGCAACGACCAACAGATAAATCTGTACATCATTTTTAAAAAGTCTCTAGGACTATTATGACAATAAGTAAACAAATCCCATACTTTTATCTTGCTCAGATAATTTTATAAAAATGCGCGAAGGTTAAATAAACCTTTATTTAAATCAAACAATTCCCCTTAAATTCATAAAAACGTCAACACATCACGTAATCATGCATATAGACAAGTAAGCACACATACGAACACATCTCAACTCATGTATGATCATAAAATTGTCTTTCTTTAATCTTTATTCTTTTCTACGCGTACCGGGTCACGTTCAGCCTGACGGTCCGACGCTCAGCGTTTCAATCACGCTTCTCATTATCATTATCGACCGACACGTCACTAGGACGAAATACTTTATTTAAACATTCTTTTCACACAATCATACATATTTCACATTTTATATATATACTTTAATCCCTTATTAGTACGGGTTCCGTTCTACCTGACGGCCCGACCACAAAGCTCAACTCCTAAGCTGACTCTTTAAATTGGAACGCTTTTATTTACGTTCCTAGATTCTAATATACAGTAACGATAATTAACCATCACTTAATCACATAATCATAATTACTTCACATAAATCACACTTTATTGACTTAATTACATCGCAAAATTCTCAATCGTCACATGTAAAATAGCAGAATAATAATTATTATTTTTTATCGCAGTGAACCCGCAATCGCTACCATTCGGGTGCGCACCGGGTAAACCCCACGGGCTCACGCAATAGCCTGCAAACCAAATGAACCACGGTAAACCGCATTTAAGCGATATGCTCTAACTCAGGAGGCATAATCATAAATTCTCCTCTGGTGGGATTCGAACATGTGACCAACTGAGCCAACCTTTGCGGGCAATAATTATCTTTTGATATATATAAGGTATGACTTTTTGTGAAACATTTAATTTTAAAATTTTTTTGTCGTTGTGTTTTTATAAAGATGACAAATCATTGTTGGCATAAAGACACATATGTGCAAATTAATAATTTCAACCAATTGAGGTAAAGACCTATTTTCTTAAATTCTAATACCATTAGTTATTGAGCTACATGGTTATTTTTTACATAATTACATTGTGCGGCTCAACCTATATAATTTATTATTCGTATAAAATAAAATAACTTGAGACTTGGGTAATTAATTTATTTCAATATAATAACTTCATAATCGTTTATAATAACAGGATTATAATTAATTTTTAATTTATATAGAATCTCATTATAAAATTTAATCTTAGACATTTATACATTAAATAGATAAGTTTTTGATAAAATGTTACTATAAAATCATAATTTTTTAATTATCAAGATTTGGGTAATTAACTCATTTCGATATACTAACTTTATGTCCATGCACAGTAACAGAATTATATATATTTTTAAATTTATACATAAATTTCAATTATAAAGTTAGGATTAGATATTCGTGAATTAAATAGAGAAATAATTTTTGATAATAGATTACTTATTAAATTATAATATAATGATCTTACTATATCATGTTCTGAAAATAGTATTTTTTGTATCCCCGATGGAATAAATCATTAAAATAAAATAATAGTGTGGTGAATGTGGATTTAATATATTTATGCTTAAATTAAAAGATCTCATTCCTGGAATTACGAGGAAACATTGAGTTTATATTGAGATTGAATAACACTATTTTTATTGGTAAGAATGCACTATAAACTTAATACTCACGATACAATATAAACTCAAGGATGTTCGTCGTGACATTAGTTTTTCTAACATGAACCACAAAATATCGTATCAGCAACATGTAAATACCGTAAATGTGTATAAAAAATCAGTAATATGTTTTGCAAAATAAAGGTAGCCTGTGTTATGCACATAAGGCTGAGCAAAATCGAACCGAAACCGAACCGAACAGTGCTAATTCGGTTCGGTTCGGTCCTGACTTTTCAGAAATTCGATCTAATCGGTTTGGCCCGAATAGACCGAAATAAAATTCGGTCCAGTCTGGTTCTTGTAAAAAATATTTCGGTTCAGATCGAATAGACCGAATAGACCAAATTATAAATATTATAATTTTATATTAGATATATTTTACATATATCTTAATAATTATAATCATAAATTTTAATTTGTAATTATATTTATACACTCTTAAAATTCTACACATCACCTTACTTTAATTATATTTAAGATTTTATAATTTTTGGTTTAAAATTTTAATACAATTTTTTTAAAAAAAATTCGGCTCGTTCGGTCCAAAACCAGACCGAAACGGATTCGTTCGGTTCGGTTCGTTTTGGTCCATAATACAATTTTTGGTCTGGTTCGGTCCAGGAAAATATGATAATTCGGTTTTTCGGTCTATTCGGTTCGGCCCGGGTTTAGACCGAACTGACCGAATGCTCAGCCCTGCTTGCACATGTAATAAAGCCAATATATATACTATAATGGTCGAACAGAGGTATAATTTGTAGTTTGGTCCAGATTGAACCGACCGAATGCTAACCGGACCGAACCGACCGAATGCTCAGCCCTGCTTGCACATGTAATAAAGCTAATATATATACTATAATGGTCGAACAGAGGTATAATTTGTAGTTTGGTCCGGACCGAACCGACCGAATGCTCAGCCCTGCTTGCACATGTAATAAAGCTAATATATATACTATAATGGTCGAACAGAGGTATAATTTGTAGTTTGGTTAACCCCAACTTTTTGGTTTTCCCTTTTGATCACGATCGTCAGATCTTCTTAATCAAATAATCAGAACCGTTAGATCCAAATATTAAAATAACCCCAGCATTGTGTAAATGTAAAGAAAAAAAAAGAACAGTGCGGTGAAGGTGGATTTAATATTTCTATGCTTAAATTAAAAGGTTTCATTCCAAGAATTACGATCATTTATATTATTATTTATGAAGTTACAAATAAAGTTTTAGGTTCAGATTCCGCCAACAACAAACATTTAGATTATTATTCATAAAAAAGTATCCAGGATCATATCCCGCCAACTACAAAAAGTTTAATTATGATTTATGAAAAAGGTAAATATTTCAAATTTAATCAATCATATACAATACTATTTGATATTAACTTAAAATTATACATAATCAAATTATAAGTATTGAATATTGATGTTAGTAATTAATTATTACATTAGAATTTTAATAAAATTATATTAAATATATAAATATTAACGGGAACCGTAAGGGTCATAAAGTTAATAAGCCTTATAATTAATATTTCTATGCTTAAATGAAAAGGTTTCATTCGTGGAATTACAAGCTTAACCCCAGCATTGTGTAAATGTAAAGAAAAAAAAGAATAGTGCGGTGAAGGTGAATTTAATATTTCTATGCTTAAATTAAAAGGTTTCATTCCAGGAATTACCAGCATTTATATTATTATTTATGAAGTTACAAATAAAGTTTTAGGTTCAGATTCCGCCAACAACAAACATTTAGATTATTATTCATAAAAAAGTATCGAGGATCATATCCCGCCAACTACAAAAAGTTTAATTATGATTTATGAATAAGGTAAATATTTCAAATTTAATCAATCATATACAATACTATTTGATATTAACTTAAAATTATACATAATCAAATTATAAGTATTGAATATTGATGTTAGTAATTAATTATTACATTAGAATTTTAATAAAATTATATAAAATATACAAATATTAACGGGAACCGTGTATCACACGAGTTAGTATAGTGTAAGGGTCAAAAGATTAATAAGCCTTATAATTAATATTTCTATGCTTAAATTAAAAGGTTTCATTCGTGGAATGGCAAGCTTCCATAAAATTTTAAAATAGGCTTAACCCGTGCATTCTGTAAATATTTTAAATAAAAAAGAAGAGTTGTGCGGTGAAGGTGGATCGAACACCTGACCTCCAGATCTTCAGTCTGGCGCTCTCCCAACTGAGCTATCCCCGCTAGATATTAAATTATTTTTTATAATATATTTATAAAACGTTTGATAAACGTTTGATGTATATTTCAATTTATGAGAAGCCGTTATCTTCTCTGATTCGTCCCTTTCGTTAAAATGAAAACTGTCCAATTATCAAGAATCCCAAGATATATGTTTAAGCTTAAACATATATAACTATTTGTCTATTCATTAGGTGTGTACATACGAATCACATATTTTTTGTTAAATACCTTTTTAAATTTGTTTTATTTTTCTAAATATTCTTCAATTTTTTATCAACGATACCGATTTTTGACCGATTAATCCGATTTTTAACTGATTAATTCGATTTTTTTTCGATTTTTGACCGATTTTCGTAAAAAATTGATTTTTGACCCAATTTTCGCTTATCAGTTCGATTTTCTACCGAACAGCGATTAGTCACCGATTAATTTCGATTAATCGCCGAGTTCGGTGCTTGTATGATTAATTATAAAAAAAATGGGTCTGATGCAGTTGAGCATTCTTTGTAAAACTTGTGCATAAATATTCGTAAATAGTGATCAATTAAATAAATGGTTGGCCTGGCATGATAAATTGAAATCTTTGATAATAAAAAAATTATCACCCTTGGATAATATCTCCACCTCTTATTTTGTTGGGTGCTTGTAGTTCAACTTCAGCTTCGTTGCATTTCTGATTTCGTTTGGTCAATTTATCCTGATACTACCATTTAAAGTGTCAATAGACTCCCCTTAACCTTTTTCATCCTCATTACTTGGTTTCATGTCTACCTAAAAAATTGGCGTTGAAGGTGGCCAGAAGTTCTCTTTCTTCGCTACTTTAGAACAGAGAGTAGCTAGTCCAAGAATAAGGCGTGTCGACCAAACTATACACATACATTCACTACGTGCTAGCATCTATTAAACCTTTGTGAGATTCTCCAGATTGTCTTTAGAAGCAATGTGATTGTCTTGGTCCAATGCTTGACCTGCTGCTGGCCAAGCCTGAGTTAAATTGAAGGCATCCATAGATTTGTTGAATCGGTGATTAAACAGAGATCATTTAGAAAGTCGATCACAGTGCCTCCCAACTTTCCATACTGTGTGTTGAGCACACGAGCGTGTTGTTTCCTCTACCACCTTAAGGTTTTAGACGGACTACATAAGCTTCTAAAATTTAACAAGCCTAATTTTTACCAAGTCTCAGGTATTTTTGGACAGATTTAATATACCTCTGAAATGTAAATATTCTGCAAAATTTAAAGGAGTCGAGAGCAGATATGTCCTCAAATGCAAATTTGGTTCCACCAAATATAAACACACCACACATTGTTTTATTCATAGTCTCAAAACATACAACAAAAACCATAACATATTAGATTACTGTCCAGGGTTCAATGGAACACTCATTTGAACCCTACACACTATAAATCACACTTGATCCACAAAGGTTCATCAAATTTGCCCTTTAACTCATCTCCAGCTACATCACCACCCAAACTCAAACGCCCAACATCCACATCATTTCTCGGATGCCATGCTGGTGTCCCATTCTCGTATCCGTTCCATGTCAGCCTCCTCAATCCACTTCCATCAAGCCTCACTATAAAAAGATCACCATAAGGCTGAAACTGATTAGGCACTGAAATTGGCTCTGCTGTTACACCAGCCATGTTTGCCGCAAACAACATCCACTCTCCGTCTGCACTAAAACACACGTGGTTTATCCTCTCGGTATCCCCATCAGATCCTGCAATGTGGATTCTCCTCAAATCTGAACCATCCGCGCCAACAACATAAATGCTAAATTTACTCTCATCTTTCGGATTGTGCATGTTAGACGAAAATGCAATTAGTTTTCCGTCTGGTGACCAGCTTGGCATAGTGTCAATCCACGGTCCTTCTGTCAATTGACGAATCTCACCCTCAAATTCGCCTTTAACAGCATCCATTACATATAAATTCTTGTAACCAGAACGACCGGACCTAAAAACTAAATATTTTCCATCCGGTGAGCATGATGAAAAGGCATTATTTCCAGTAACTTCTTTAGTAAGAATTTTAACATCTACTTCAACTTCTTCACACTTATCTGTTAACTTCGCTGGATCAAATGTGATTCGAGCAATTTCAACAGTTGCTTTCGCTGTCGCGAAAATAGGTCCGATCGACGTGTAAATCACATTCTTCTCAGTTGGACTCCAAACATTATAAAATGCAATTCGATTCTTCAATAAAGTCCATCGTCTCGAGCCATCTGATTTAACAATTTTTAAGCCAGAATCAGGGCCTAAACCTTGATTATACGCGACAAAATCACCATCAGGCGAAAATGTAGGGAAAAAACCGTTAATCCTTAGCATTCTCAAGCTGTTAAACGGAGACGATATAGGTTCCAGGTATGGAATCACTGATTCTCCTGTACCTCGGAATCTATGATAACCGAGAGAAGTCGAGTCCGAGGAGACAAACGGACTGTAATGATGAAATTCAGGGTTTAACAACAGAGTGACAGGAATAAATGTCTTTAATTCAATATCGAAAATCTCGATATGACGATATTTATTATCAGGCCTTCGCGTAGCCACAGTTATTTGATTAGTATTGTGCAGTGCAGCAGGAGTAAAACAATGAACACCTGGCGGAGTGATTCGAAGAGGAGCATAAGATTCGCCAGATTTATCGAAATTATCCGTTAAAACTAATCGAAAAATACTCCACCAACCGTCATCAGCTTGACGGTGAAAGTAGATAGTGGAGTTACCTGACCACGTAGGCCATCCACCATGCTGGCAGACCACAATGCGTTTTTCGGGATTAGAACGTCGAAAAACGATAATGTCTGTTTCGAGATCGTGAAATTCACCGGACCAGGGACGAGAACCGTACGATGCAACAGCGATAAATTCTCCAGACTGTGATATGGATGGACTGTAATCAACTTCAGCTTTCGGTGTTAATCGTGCGAAATTTTCTTTTTTGCCATTTATTCGAGTAGTATACAGAGCGGACCAGCTCTTGAAAAGCTTATGAGGCTGTTCGTGAGCTGAAATGAAGTAAATTTGATTGTTTTTTATGATCGGGCAGTCGTGAAATTTGCTTTGGGGCACTGATTGAAGGAGCTGAGGCCTGGTGAGTCCTGGTTTGGTTAAATAAACCTGAGCTGATCCACTTCTTTCGGAGACATAAACAATAGATTGATTGTTATCGATGTCGTTATCATTGTCGAGAAATTGTGCATTAAAATTGATGGAAATTCCATCTGTCAGACGTCGTTCTTCGGATAATTTAGCGGTGGGAGATTGGTTAAGAAAATGAGGGAGGTATACGGAGAAAATGTCGAATCCGTATTCAGTTCTACCTACGGTGGAAAAGATGATTGTGCCATTGGGGTTTACCATTGTTGAAGTTGTGGAGTGATGAAAGAAAGTGAAGTGTTGGGAAGTGAAGAGAGGAAAGTGTTTGATAAATTTAGTGAAAGTATTGGGAGATTTATAGTAACTGAGAAATGCAGAGGATAGGCATTGAGATATCATCTCGTGTGTTTTTGTATGCGTCTGTAATGACGCATGTGCTACAATCCAAGCTTATCTATACATGTGATATGATGCGAAGGTGTAGGGTATAAAACACTTGACTGATTTGATCAACTATCTTATTCTTTTAAAAATATTGATAAATCATAAATCAATAATTTAACCGATTAGTTACGATTTCTGAAATGCGTTCCCGATTTCAGGATTGCATTAGCCTATACCTCCACGTATATGTACATGAGCTATTTCAATTTGTTCAGGAAACTGCTCCTCAGCCTCAGCAGGTGTGAAACTAAAATATTCCAGTTTAAAATTCAACTCAACAAATATAAGGTAAAATATCCAGGCTTATCTATACATGTGATATGATGTGAAAGTGTGGGGTATATTGCCAAAAATCATGTTGGTTCCATGATCTGATACTATGATGTGCAATTTCATTATGTGTTTTCACTGAACCTAACGGGGCATTTAATATGCTCAATCGTAATAATTAACTGTAATCAATCTACATATATTATGGATGACCGTAAATGTAAGTAGTTGTGAATATAATTTTAAATAATCGCTAATTTAAAATTTAATTACGAATTTATTATTTTAAAAATTGCCAAAACTCAATCGCAACCCTATATTGTATAAATTAATATTAATTTTAAAAATTATTTGAAATATAACATAAATGAAAATTACTAAGTATTTAAATCTTAGACTTGTCAGTGACCTAATACAGCTACTTAACAGCCCAACAAACTAAATGGGGGCCAATTAGTTAGAAATTTCTACGCACTAAAAGAACAAGTAAGGTATTGATGACTTGGAGTCAAGTGAGGAACTTGCAGTGATAAGTTAGGTTTTTTCTCTAAAATAATTATTTGAGCGGTTGAATCGCAAATCAACCGCAATTAATCCTAATTACGTGGATGAATTTAATTAATTTTTGGATGTTAACAATTTGGTTGTGAATGAAAATATTGAAAAATTGTAAATTACAATTTAATTTGATTTTTACCACCCAACCGAAGCAAATCAGAATGCGTACACCCTACTTGTAATCATAAAATAGGGTAATAATACTTTTTCTTTTTCGGTAAAATTATCTGGGAAAAAACATAAATTTGTTACTCGCTATAGTTATAGTTTGGTTTGGATTTTAATGATTACAGTTTAATTTGATTTTTACCACCCAATCGAAGCAAATCAGAATGCGTACACCCTACTTGTAATCATAAAATAGGGTAATAATACTTTTTCTTTTTCGGTAAAATTATCTGGGAAAAAACATAAATTTGTTCCTCGCTATAGTTATAGTTTGGTTTGGATTTTAATGTTGACCTTGCCTCCGAGTAGAAGAATATTAGTAATTCAAATGTTTTTGGCTGACTACTATTTCATGTCAACTTATGCGATTTCGATTTGTTTCATAAACTTGTATTTAAGTGTGAAATCAAAATATTCCACCATAAATTCCCCTCAACAAGTAGTTGTTAATGTTTTCGGAAGACCTGGAAAAAGACAAGATTGATATAGCAAATACGAAATTCGCAACCAGAAGTGGACGCACTGTAGGCATCCACCAACTCAAATGAGGACTAAAGAAACATCAAGCATATCCATCTATATACATTCTGAATATAAACTAAGTCAGAGAAGGCCTTGCTTAGTCCAAGATCTCCTCTCGACAAGCCGTACGTTTGGTAATTTCCTTGATACTTCACTTAGAAGTCGACACTCAACATCATACTTATCTCGAACATGTTACATGTGTAGATATATTCATCTGCTGTTATTTATGGTACTTGAACCTGGTCGCTGTGGTTGTTAAGTAACCGTCAATCTAAAACCTTAAGGTGGTAGAAAAATGACTCAACAGAATCTTATACTCTTCAACACTCCCCCTACGTTTGGCTACAATTGAAAACAAACCTAAATCAAGCTCTGATACAATATTAATTAAGTTACCAGCTCTGCGGTATGCTGGCTGTTGATATGTTCTGTCTGGATTTACATTTTACTGTATTTTTCTTAGATATTAATCTATCACAGTTGTACCAATCACCGTTCATTACAGTAACACTAGTATAAACCAATTCAACAATCGATGTTTGGTTTTCGGGAGAGTTATATTTTCCTTCAAATTATGAATTTATTTGTGACACTGATTACTGGATTTACATCGGATGCTAATATGTAATGGAATGGCAATAGCTCGCAGTATTAATTAACGACGATACATGTATGAATCACTGGAATGTGAAATGGAACGCCATTAGCTTGCAGTATCAGTGATCATCTCTTATGATCTATCTTGACTTAATCGCTTGTAAATCAATAAGAAATATATGTGATACTGGTAAACATTAAACAGTCTTCATGAACTGAAGCTTATGCTAGCTGTAACAGAAGCCTCAGTAGTAATTCACAGCCCCGCATTTGTTTCTGATCTCTCCTTTTGTTCCAGTTAAAACATCAAGGTTTCCAAGGTGCACCATGGCGTCTGCAAAGTCCTTGATCCAAATTTCAGGATAATCTATATATTTCTTCACAATTTTAGCTGTCAATGGACTACTGGCGAGGACTTGATCTGAAGTCAGCACTCCCATATTCTTCTTCAAATTCTTGTAAAACTGGTTATCGAGACGATAGGGGGTTACAACATCAAGTTCCACAGTGTTGATAGCATTTTCAGGACACTTTTTCTTCAAGAATTTTGCAAATTTATAATCCAAGGAGGGATCTTGTGGATGACTCGAATTGAATGTGTAGAGACGATTTGAAAAGGTGCTACACTGAGTAAATCCAATAGAATGAGCTCCAGAAAGGGCTGTCATTTCTTTGATTGACATACTTTTGTTGGTAAAGAACTGGATCATTGGTGGAACGTCGAGAAATGGGGGAGGAAGAGCTGTAACTTCAGATTCTAAGGAAACAGTTCCATCCCGACGGCCTGATGGAATGTTATAGTAAATACCACCAGCTTTATAAGTACTATCTCTAGCTGCAAATGCCAGTATGTCAGCGCATGACACAATTCCAGGACATACAGCTTCAATCTTAGCTTTGGCCTTATCAATTAAATCCAGTCCTCTTAAACCCTTGTTTGCAAAACTGTCTAGTTCTGTTGATTCCTTGGAGAACGTTGTTTTGAGCAGTACGGAAGCATCACACCCCTATTGCACCAAATCAAAAAATTATAAATAATAAAATGCTGTACTCAGAGTTTTCCAAACAAAAGAGACTGTTTACAGGGATTACCTAACTATATATGGCATTCTATTAACTAATCTGAACAGAATGTTAAGAATTATATCTTACCCTGACAAAGCAGTCATGAAAGTAGAGACGAATGATACCAGCAGGAATGGTAGGATTTTTTCTTACAGCTGCACTCACAGTCTTCCAAACAATGTGTTCAGCAGACGGGCATGACTCTGAATAAAAACCGTGTTCCAAGTGTGAGTGGGCTGCTAAAATCTCCAGTGGTGCCATAATAGCCATGGCCAAGAATAAGAGCGTGCAAATCATGAACATTGTAGACATGTTGATTAAGCCTCTGAAATTCTCTTATGATAAAGATTGACAGAAATGAGATGTGCTTAACCTATTACCAAGTTCAGGTATTTATACAGTCCAGTACTGCAGCAAGTATGTATCGGTCACAGGCTGGCTACTAATTATATATTAAACAATCATCCCAGAAAACTACATGCAAGTATATGTTTGATTGATATATGTTATTAGTACAAGTACAAAAAAATTATGTTTACTTGGTTTTATGTATTCCAGCATGTTTCTTCACGTGGAAGCATGGAGTTGCTGGTTAATTCATGCAAATTTAATAAATATTTACAGAGCTTCTAGAAATAAAATAAAAAAAAGAAGGATTGCACCTATGAAATGTAGTGCTTCTTCTAATTCAAGTAATTAGATGCTTACTGTTCAAGAAGGACAAACAGGTGATTGCCGTCTATTTTTAACTGGAATTGATGCCGGCCTGGACTAATTCAATAACCTAAATCTTATGATAACTTAGTTCTCGTTTTGCTGGCAGTGACTAAAATTACACGTAAATTAGGAATACGTGTCCAAATTTGAGTGTTGCATCATACTCGTGCTTCGATCATCACATTGTTTTTAAAATGCAAAGTGAAATCAGCAACTTCTGAAAACAACTATTCAGAATTATCTTTGTTGGTGGTGTTATTTGAATTATGAAATGATGGAGAACACCCTAATACGTAATATGCAAGCTGAGGATTAATCAAATTAAGCATGAGATTTGGTACTTTTAGGGTTTCGTTAAACTAGTGCATTTTAAACGTTTAAGCCTGTCGCATTATATCATGTCTTGTTCTTTCTATTGCTGTATGACTTGTATTTGTGTTGCTTTCTAAAAACCGATGTCTATTGCAATATTTCTAGTAGTGCTATCGGCTTATCACATGGCTGTAACTTAAAATTATAACGCTGCATATTCATTTTTATGAAATATTCTGGGTTCATACAGCATGACTGTAATGAGATGCAGCAAGCAAAGATCGTATAGCCTAATTGGCTGCAAATTGGATTACCCATGAACCTCTATATGTCTACAGATTCAGATGGTAACTATTTGCAGAGATACAGCTGTTCAAGTTTGGGACATAATTCGTGTGATTATGTATTCTTCTGTCTTCAGATTTAAGTTACATGCTTTAGTTCTTGTCAGCCATGCACCATGCATTACTTAATTCCCCCATCTTGCTCTCCGAGAACTGATCAACAATACCAGTAAAACTAACGAACTTCAACTTATATATAAGCATAACTAGAGATGCAAAATCTATCATACAAGGCTACATATGTTCTATCTGTTACAAATGGCAGAGTGTAATTGATCAGTGTGTAACATAATCAGAAATGCGCATTAATAACAATAGTCAGGAACACATAGATTTTAGGGTTGCTTCTTCTTCGATGGAACCCTGCCATGTATGAGATTTGTTAGCATATGTGTGTAGAGGACAATTGTTTGATAGGAGAGCATTTATTAGCAACAGAAATGCTCTTTTTTGTGGACATGCAAAATCTGAGAATGAAGTAAACAGTGTTTCTAGGGTATAAAACTTAAATTGATCATGTCACTAGCAGAGTAATTAACTATTACCTAATCATCTACCTTCTGTGAGAAACATGAACATTTTAGATATAATGTAAAGTTAATGAAAGACAAATATAGAGTAATATGAACAGAAAGTTTGAACTACTGAAAGATTTTGTAATAGGACCTTGTATATGAACGGGGGAACATCCTCGAGAAAACGAACTCTTTTGCTTTTATGAGCAGTGCATATAGTCCATAACAGGGAACGTGAAACAAAGCCATGCCAAAATACCTGCAGGTACCATGTATCAACAAAAAAAGTAGATATTTGAGAATACTGGAGGGGGGGGGGGAATGAACATGTTTTACCAGGCAGGGGCCCAAGGGGTATTTAGCTCAAGGAAAGGATAAGGCCACCTATAAGAGGGACATGCACATCAGTTTTCAGATTATGAAAAATTAAAAAACAAAATACTACATAATCATGGTATAATGTTTATTCGTTAATTACCAAACAGGGGAATGCTCTTACCATGTAACTCCACAAGCATGAATTGTCCATTGAAAAATTATATAGGCACCAGTCCACAACACAAAGTATGTGAATCGGGACCAAGGGAATGGCTGTAACATTGGCGAATAAATATTTAATAGTAATTAGGAGTAGAACAATGAGTTGGAAGGCAATGTCACAGACTTTTTAAAAGGCAGAAAGGAACTTAAATGCTTACATGACTGTTAAAGGCTGAATCCAGAAAAAGAAAAACAACATTCACAGAATGCATAAGACCTATTAACTGCCACATCCAGAAAAAATTGTTCAATAGAGAAGCAGAAAATCAGATTCAACTACTAATTCCAATATTGATGATCATGAAATGCAAATCCATCTATGCAAAAGTTCCAACACAATCATCGTTTTTTTTGCAACTTCGAATTGTATTTATGTTGGCTTTATATTGCAAACAATATCATTAAAGAGGTCCGCCTTAGGATACTAAGAGTAAACTCCTGTACTTGCTATTCAATAGAGAAAAACAACCAAAAGGCTACCATACCCAAATCGTTCACGAAACTTCTTATAAATGAAACACAATCTTTTCTCAGTTTAAATCTTGCAAGATGTGATGTAATGCTAGAAGTGTAAAAGCAGTGTCTGAAAAGCGAGAAGTGAAGTTTTGGTTATCTATAGAGCTCGAATCAGGACCACTGAGGAGGGTGGTACTACAGCCTGGAGCATGCTACAACAAATTTATCAGCATTTAGCACTTCAAACATGCATTTTTCATTGGCACCCAATGAAAAATGACAAATAACTAGAAGTTTAGATCAGATCTGACTGAGATTGTATTAGAAAGGAAGAAAGTAACAGCAGATCTCACCATGGTAAGTTCAAAATCTTTACCGACCATTAATGGTACTAAAATGAACCAAAATACCAAGTCTGTTAGCATGACAGCACCTGCACATGCCTGGAAACAGTTGAATCAGCTACAAATAAACTAGTGTGAAGCAGCTCAAAGATCCATAACTGGTTTTTCTATAAATTCAAAGAATGTCGTAAGAAAGGTTAAAAACAACAAGTCCTTTTGTCCTCAGGTAAGTAAGCAGCCAGATCTAGTTCATGAGAATTCATCGTTGTTATTGTTGTTACTAATAATATTAATACTAATTACTTCATTGATTTTTTGGAAGGGGTAATAGCATAGCTCATTACAAAAAGAAAATGTCCTAGGTAGGAAAAGGTAATGAATTCAAAGATTGTGATCAAAATAAAAAGCAAGACACCAAAAAAGACCCAAGTAGAACTTGAAAATTGAATTCTTATACCTTCTTAACATATATGTTCAGTTAGCTTGAACGAACCACAATGACGGGCCACTTCCTAAGGTATCTAATATCAAAAATTCTTTTTCATACATTTTAAAGTGTACAAGATGCCCTGTTTTTTTCTCAAACTCTGACTTGAGAATATACATAAGGTGCAAAGCAAGGAACAAAACTCATTCTAAGAGCAAGCTCAATGCTTAGCTACACTTGATTCTATACCTAAAATATTAGACCCACCTATCCATTATGCATTGGTTGAGCATCTTGTAAATTCAGTTAAATTTCTTAGATATAGGTATTGTCTTATACTTCCAACTCAATCCTGAAGGTTCTATTTTCTGAATTTTCTCATGTGTACATAAAAGATGGAGCATTCTTGATCTAATTTGAAGAAATGAATTAAGAGCAAGATTCTACCTAAAAAACTGGTAAACAGATAGTATGCTTAGACGAATTGTTTAGATCTCTATTTGTGATTTTTCAATGTAAGGTTATCAGCTTATTGGGTCAATTGAGGCATAATATTATGTTTGTTTTACCAGGAAAAACTAGAAAATTCAAAACCAATATATTGCATTGACTAACATGATATATAGAATGCAATAGGATTTCCAAAGTTCCTGCTTCTTGACCAATTGAACTTCCTGTTTCAACAGCCTCCCTATTTGCAGTAGGATCATTAGGTTTATCACTGCGATCCTTCTTAAGGAGTGTTTCTCTGTCTGCATCCTGAGCAAAAGGTTTCTTTGAGTAAATCCAGCACCCACGAGCAGATACAATAGTTCCAATCTACACAAATAAATGAAAATGTATATGAACCGCTGTATAAGTTCAAGCAGAAGAAGGTTTACAAAGATATAACAGAAGTAAAGCCAATTTAAAACAACCAGTGAAAAAAAAGAGGGCGTACCGCAAAGTAGAATAGCACCAATGTAAACGTCCATCTGCATATCAGTTCAAAGAAGGAGATTATACTAAATTTGTCACAGGCAGATTAAGTTCATTATAGGGACACAACCAGTTTATTCAGATTGTAAACTAATAAACTCCCAAAACATCGTTAAACTACAAAATATCAGGGTACATTGCTTTCACAATAAAATTAACAAAAACTATTATAATAGAATATACATTTAGTATGAATGAGTGACGCTGGTTTACGACATCATCCCAAACATGTTGAACACACTAGTCCAACGTCTGGTGCTGCATTGCTACGATTTTCAGATAAATTATTGCAAGGTTTCCCACATATAAAGACGGATAATCGAATGAACAAACACAACTTTCACCACTGCTAACAATGACAATACAGAAGCATCTAGCAATACCATAATCTCTGAAATGAATAACTTGTGGTTGTGGGAACACAACCTCACTTAATGTACCTAGAAAATGTTAAGGGACTATATAACAAAATTACTTTAAATAGGACATGAACTCCTTTTCAAAGAAAATTGAGCAGCATAACTGACTGATATAAACAGTAAGAATTGAGTTCATAGCAACATAGTAAATTCATATAAAATCAAACATTTATTTATAGAAACTATCCACAATGAAACAGATAAGGTAATTGTCAGTTAAAATTTATCCAACTAATTATCAACAAGATAAGCCAACTCTAATCATTGCATCAACTGAACTTTAAAAGACCATAAATGACAAACACTTGAAGTAAATGTAAGAGTTGAAGTTAAGGAAAATCATACTGTGTATAGAAATAGAACACAAAAAGGCCAAAAGAAACCACAGTCTGATATAGCAAGAAAGCCATGGAACAGAAAGCTATAACTCTGTAAAGTAACAGCCACTTGGGGTGCAGATTTTTCCAACATGGTAGCCATAAATCACAAGACCTGAGCTGCTGATCACCTTTTAAACCTCTTTTTATGGTAATTCTAAGTGATATACTTAATGGGATTATGATAATCAAAGCACAAACAAAGACTTGCCATTGAAGCCAATAGTCTAATCCCACAGCCATTTGATAGATTTCTTGCTATATGTGTAGTGTTGATATAAATAGATTAAAGTTTGAGTATTTGAAGCAATCCCATTAAATTGGAAACCAAGAAAATAGAGTGGGGTTTCTTGATTTGTGGGATTAGTTGGAAATTTGGAATGTTGGTTGACATAGACAAAAAGAGAGTGAGCTAGCTTTGTGAGGGGTAGTTTTGACATTTCACTAGTGTTTCAGACATGGTTAAAATTTAATGATACATCAGAGGATTGTACTGTTTAGTTTAAAGAGTCTGACAACTGGTTCAGGTTATTTACTAGGGTAACTGGTTAAAGAGAGTATGTTGTTCATGTTCATTTATTATTTGTATGGTTAGAAGTTGAAACTGTGCTGTTGTGTGGATAGGAGTTGTATATTGCGCAAGAGGATGCAAAGGAACCGCAACTGAAATACGAATCATGTTAATTGGAAGAAATGCATGATATTAGATTATAACGGTTTTAATGTGAAAGTCATGGGTCATGCACTTAGTTTATAGGAAGAGCAATGCTATATACCGAAATTGATCCTAAAAATGTTCTCAGGTCATTTTTACATGTCCTTTTTACGTGAAACTTATATTAATGTACTGAGTGGTTCATTTAATTAATGGGACAACAACTTAACATTCGAGAACGCTTTTGAAAACAGACTTTGGCAGAATTTAGCATTTCTCTTGTACAATTACAATTTAATGTTGTAGGGTATAGTCAAATAATTATAGACAAAAAACAATTTGATAATGAGTTTGTGAAACTAGAAATTTTGCATATATTTTTTTCGATATCAATGGTTTTACTGATTTAATGGCAGAAAAATGAGATAATTTTGACATAAAAAAATTACAATAAGAGGGACTTGAAAATAACACATGAAAGGGGCCCTGCAATTTAAAAAAATGCCGGATCAAACGAAAAGCAAAAATTAAGAATGAAATGGCTAGGCATTTAAAACAAGCAGAACGTTAAATATACAGAGGGAGTGAATGTGATGGCCGCCACCACCACCAACTATGTTCGTAAAAATTGTTAATCGGTACTAATCGGTTTAGTTATCGATTAGGGATTAAATGGTAAATCGGGGATTAATCGGATGGATTAATCGGAACAAAAAACGGATATATTTAAATATTTTATTATTATTTAATATATTTACCTTATTTATTATGAAATATATAATTCAAAAATAATTTATAAATATTAATCGGATTTCAAAAAATAGATCGGCCAAATATTTTTTTAAAATTAATCGGGATTTTTTCAAAAATCGGGAATTTTCAGAATAGTGCACCAACTCGAAAACTAAGTATTCACAACCTACCATTATTAAAGGTAATCGTTCGTACGTATCATTTCTCTACTGTTCTGCAGCAAAATTAAATTTTCTTTTGTTTTTACCCGATTTATAACGGAATGGTATTACATACACAAAACGGGTGAATCGCTGGTACAGTTGAGAATATGATCGAATTCAGTACCTGGGACGAACGGAGGATAAACTCTTGACCATTTGAGGTATTCAAAGGTGTTCAGAATATCATTTAGTTTATTTCACAAAAACGGCTTAAACGCATTACAAATTTACGGTACAGCCTACTCCATGTTTTCGCTTTCATGAACCCAGAGGCCACGCATTTGTTTCGTGTGCTAAAGCCCAATAGGTTTAAGCTTGCCATGATATTTCAAATCTGATGATACATGGGCCTTTTATTGTGCCTATTCCTGATCCATTACCTGGCTTTATATTTGGGCCGGAGTCTATACAAGACTTGCTCATTCGCATAATTGCATTAACACTATTTTACATGCAAGCAGATCTTCTGCAGAGGACTGTTGTAGTGTCACACTTTCATCGTGTTTGCTTAAGATAGAAAAGAAATACTACTTGTTTCAAAAAAAAAAATCACTTTTTCTCATTGTTCTAAAAGTCTGCTATAAATCGGGATTAATTGATAATTAATCGCTATTCGATAAATAATCGAATTGATTAAGCGAAAATCCGGTCAAAGTCGTTTTTATAAGAATCGGTCAAAAACCGGATTAATCGGTCAAAAATAGGTTTCATTGGTAAAAATGTAAAAAACATATAAAATATATTAATTTGTGAAAAATAGGAAAATTTTTATTCTCGTATATATAAATACTATTTTAAATTGTTATATAATAAAATTTCTTATTTTTTTCAACTCAAATTTATCTCAATTGATAAGTTAGATCTTATGAATTATATTTACTTTAATAATATTACATATTTTAAATTTATTTGTTTTAATATATATATATGTATATAATTATATATGTTTAATCAAAATAGTAAAATAATTATATATATTATTATTTATAAATAAAAATAATATTAATTTATTTTCGATTAATGACCCGGTTAATCATTTTAATTAATCCCAGATTACAAGATTAATTTCTGAACGGTAACTCCACCGATCAAGTTTGATTCCCGCTTTTTACAATATTACTTTTTACATACAGCAGAGGAGTGTGTTTAAAGATAATTTTGAAAAAAACATATGAACTGCAAATTATAAATGCATGTCAATTTTTCATTATGTACGTTTTACTGGCGCGGATAGTAAATTTATATGAAATTAAGAACTCGTGTAAAAGTTTGAAGTATTGTGGTACCAGTATAAACTTTATTATGTGTGAAATGGACAAACGTTATAATAATATGTAGTGGGTGTTCGAATTTGATTTGACAATAACCCGGTCGAATTTTTGTTTTATGAATTATTATGGGATTTAGTAGCACATGGATTAATTGGATTATGCTCTGTGTTACGACACTGAGTTATAAGATAGCGTTTAATGGCAGTTTAGTTGGGCCAATTATTCCAAGTAGAGGTCCGAGGCAGGGAGACCCGTTGGCCCCGTACCTGTTTCCGTTTTGTGTTGACGGTTTGTCAAGATCTCTATCAAGAGCTGCTGCTAATGATGGTAATATAAATGGTTGTAAGGTTTGTTCGACTGCTCCTCAAATAACTCATCTTTTGTTTGCAGACGACAGTTTTCTCTTTTTTAAAGCCACTGGAGATGAAGCAAGAACAGTTAAATTACTGTTGAATAATTATGGGCATAAGTCAAGGCAACTAGTAAACTACCAAAAGTCTGAAGTGTTCTTTAGTGCTAATGTCAGGAGGGATAAATAACAGGAAATTAAAGATATTTTGGGTGTGAAAAATGAGTTGGGGAATAGTAAATATTTAGGTCTTCCTTCACTTATTGGGAGGGCAAAGAAATCGGTATTTGGGTTTGTCAAGGACAGTGTCTGGAGGAAAGTTCAAGATTGGAGTAATAAACTTCTTTCTAAAGCTGGGAAAACGGTTGTGGTGAAGAATGTAGCTCAAACAATACCGTCATAAAGCATGTCTTGCTTTCTACTTCCTAAATCATTGTGCTTTGAAATAGAAAAGCTGATGAATGGGTACTGGTGGAGTTCGAATGGCAGCAATAGTCCAGGTTTACGATGGATGGCTTAGAATAAGATGGCAGTAGCTAAAAGTAAAGGAGGGTTAGGATTTCGAGACATACGTGGCTTTAACTTAGCGTTACTTGGTAAGCACATCTGAAACTTCAGTCATAAACCAGATTCTTTAGTGGCTCAGATTTTTAAGGCAAAGTATTACCCAGATAGACATATTCTGCAAGCTAATAAAGGAAGTGATTCAAGCTTCATATGGACAGGAATCTGGGAGGCGAAAGAAAGTCTGAAAGGAGATTTTAGGTGGGTTCTGGGGGATGACAGAGAAATCAGAAGTTTTAAGGACCCATGGTTACAGGGCAAGGTGGATTTTTGTGTTAAAGATAGTCATTTGAATGTTGTCGGAGAGGAGAAGGTGTGTTTTTACTTCCATCCTAATAGCAAAGTCTGGGATGTACATAAGGTTAAACACGATTTGCATGCTGATGACAGTAGATTGAATCTTCAAAGATGTTAAAGATAGATTGGCTTGGACTGGTTCGAATAAGGGTATCTACACTGTTAAGACGGGATATATGTACTGGACAAATAGGAATGTTAGCAGTGATAATATGATAGATTCTCAAGGTTGGAATAAGTTGTGAAATTTGGAGCTGCCTCACAGACTTAGAACGTTTCTATGGAGGTTATGTCGGAACAATATCCATGTTAGGACTTTATTAAGGAGTATAGGAGTGGACACTACAATAATGTGTCCCATGTGTGAAACTGACATTTAACATCTAAGACACGTATTTTGCGAATGCGCGTTTGCCAAGGAGTGTTGGCATAGATCAGGACTGGATATTGACATATATGATATGGAAGAGGTTCCGAATTGGCTTCTGGAGATGATCAGTAAGGAACCCACAGAGATAGTTCAAAAGATGGCAGTTATTTTATCTGGTATTTGGTTTGCAAGGAATAAAAAGATTTGGGAGGGGAAAATAATACAAGCTGCAATCACAATCGATCTGAGCACTAAACAGGTACAGGAGTGGCAAGAAGTGAACAAAAGAAGCTCACTTACTAATAGAGGACATAATAAAACAGTGTCGAATGAACAAGTAAGATGGCAATGCCCTTATGTTGGGTGGCTTAAGTTGAATGTGGATGCAAATCCGGGGGCAAATATGTATACGTTGGGAATGGTCATTCGGAGTGATTCAGGGCACTTTGTCATGGGTAAAGTCATGAAGTTAGCAGGTGAGGTATTAGTTTTGGAGGCAAAGGCTAGGGGAGTGTTGGAAGCAATCGAATGGATAGAAAGTATGGGTCTGCATCAGGTTGTTATCGAGTCTGATTCCCAACTGGTGGTGCATGCTTTGAAGTCGGGGAGTCATATCAGCTAGAGGTTGGGCATGTTCTAGATGAGTGTTTGGATAGGTTTTGAAACCGAGTTGATCTATCTATTTACCATGTTAAAAAGTAAGCGAACAAGGTTGCGTATTTTATGGCTAGTGCCTCTTGTTTGCTAGATAGCTACAATTGTTCTATATTTCCTCCAGATTTGCTGTTGGAGATGGTTCCTTCTGAGTTTTCAAGTTAATAAAATTCCCTTTAGTTTCAAAAAAAATATTTAATCAACAATTTATCAATTTCACACGCACATTTTCAAGATCTGCTATTTTACCGGCGGATAAGATTCTAGTTTAATGACGATGTTCTGTAATTTCAGGTTCATTTTCACGTTTTTTTTGTCAAATCACCCTAATAATATGCAACCAATTCACTCCGCCACTATTTTTTTGTCAAAAGTCGGAACTTTTAATAATAATACTCCATATGTCCCAACCATTTCTTTACACTTTGCTTTTTGGATGTCTCATCCAATTATTTACATGTCAAAACTTACCAAAAATAGCAAATGGGTCCCATCACTTTTCCATTTTTTTTTCCCTTTTCACACTACTTTTACTCCACTATCTCCTTTTTATAAATTAAAAAACAATGAGTCTCATTACTTTACTCACTTTTTTTTCTCTTTTCCACTATTTTATACATATTTCTTAACTTTCGTGCCCAAACCAAATATAAACAATTGGCCGGGACGGAGGGAGCATGTAATTTCCGTTCAAGTAATGAGGATTATTGAGCGGTGAGCATGCACTGAATGCTCAAGACAATCAACAAGTGTGAAAGCCTGGCTGTTAGTTTAAACAGTTGCTCCAATCATACATGTACTTAAAATTCTTTTCTATACAAAATTGCAAAAAAATAGTTGACATAAACTTAGAATTGTCGTGGGAATTGCTTTAATTATATTAGTAGTTGTAATAAATTTATAACTAAAAATAGCCTAAAACCTGACATCCTCAATGACAGAGGTACATAAAAAATGTACTAGCATATGCATTATATATAACCCGTGTTACATTCATCAAAACCTCGTGCTATGAGTTTTATTCAACTTCAACTTTTGTAAATTCTTGAGTTTACTAGATATATACTACTCCATAACTGCAGATCCAAGAGCCCTTTTTTCATACTTGAGCAACCCCATCAAATTCATTTATTCAATGTCTAAGCCAAGGTAAGTACCTTCCCTCTTACTTGAGAGTTAATTATGTGTTTGATATCTTGATTAAGTTAAATAAATTTGGATTTATTTTGTAGGTTGGATGGCAAGGTAGCACTTGTCACCGGTGCAGCTAGTGGAATTGGTGAGCAGACGGTACGATTATTCGCTGAAAATGGAGCACATGTGGTCATTGCAGATGTTCAAGATGAACTAGGCCATCAAGTTGTTGCATCAATAGGTTCCGAAAAGGTCAGTTATCATCACTGTGATGTTAGAGATGAAGAACAAGTCGTACAGACAATAAACTTTGTTATACAAAAATATGGAAGCCTGGATATTATGTTTAGCAATGCTGCAATCATGGGGCCGTTGACAAGCATACTAGACCTCGACATGGAAGAATTCGACAACACTATGGCTACAAATGTTCGCGGTGTGGCCATCACAATCAAGCATGCTGCGCGCGCTATGGTTGCTAAAAAAATACGTGGATCCATCATCTGCACCACAAGTGTTGCATCAACACTAGGAGGAGCCGGACCACACGCTTACACAACGTCGAAACATGCATTGGTAGGCCTTGTCAGGGCGGCGTGTAGCGAGCTTGGAGCTCACGGGATTAGGGTTAATTCCATTTCACCATTCGGGGTTGCAACACCTCTTTCCTGCAATGCTTATAATATAAAACCAAGTGAAGTTGAGACTAATGGTTGTGCATTGGCCAATTTGAAAGGTGTGGTATTGAAAGCCAAGCACATTGCTGATGCAGCTCTGTTTCTTGCATCTGATGAGTCTGCTTATATCAGTGGACACAATCTGGCTGTTGACGGGGGATTTTCAGTGGTTAGTAATAGTTTTACATCATTCTGATCAAAGTGTTTGATGAAGAATCTTTACATGCATTCACTTGGGATTGTAATAGTGGTGTTATAATATTTGATGTTTGCAAGTCAGACTTTTTATCTTTTTGGATTTACCAGCAGATTGTCATGTGCTATTTGTCCTTGTAATCCGCAATGTTATTATTTTTGCTACCTTCCACTTAATAAGTTGATGAATCCTGTCTGCCAATGTCTCAAGCCTACTTCTCATAACTCCCACCACCATGTTACACTTTGCTTTTTACTAGATTTCTGGTCTGTGCATCACATAAGACAGATTTCACTTTGCATCTTTTTCTTCATGCCTTTTTTTAATTAATTTTTTAACTCTTTAAGGAAAATATTACAAAAAAACAAGGAACTTGGATGATCATCGGGTCACTCTGGTACACACTGACCGTAATTTTTACTTCAAATTTTCAAATTTAAAATTTATGTAATGCATACTCAGGTAAATGTGTCCAATATGAATACGTGTACAAGTGTTTGACTTATCAATATTTTAAAACTTTTTACATATTTTTGGTCTGAAATAGGTGTCTCGATATCTTATACATGTCCAGCTATCGAATATTTAACACAAATATTCGAGAAATTGAGGAAAATTGAAGAGTCGAAGTAATATAGTCCAGAATCAGTTCTCAAAATCCGAATGGAAATAGTATTCCTCCTGATTCTCATCTTGAACGGGAAATTAAAATATATGTGGATATTCAAAAAATCCATCTTCTTAAATATACATACAAACGGTCATTAATTCATCATTATTGTTGTATTTGCACAAAAATTTCATGTCAAATCGTCAATGCACATCTCTACAAGTACAGAATACATAGTCCTCAAATAGTTAAATTTATGAAATTTTAACATTTTCGGAAAAAATAATTCTATATATAGTAGCAGCATGAAATTGCCAAGTACACGTTCCGCTGTTTTCTTATGTATATATTAAAATCTTTTTTTATACTATACATATACATCGAAAATTAATGCCGCAACGTGCATTAAAGAGTGTTTATGTTGGTAAAATAATAGTTGGCTCATGTTACACTATTATGCATACACCTTGATAATTGATTGATTAATTGTACTCATAGATCATAAATGTAAATAATGGAGAAAAAACAGTTGTTAACTGTAAGAACAATGCAGGAGCTGGCAATTCTAGTTTGAAGACGTGCACTCCATAACTCGATGCTTCATGAAAATTACTAGTATATTCACGAGTACTAACTTGCAGGCTATACAGCACATTAGCATACGTCGCTCTTCAGCGGTTGAATCAGTTTTACAACACAAAAAGGTTTTGTAATTTACCTATCTATTGATGTACAATATAGGTCTTAATACAAGCAGTTGTGTACTAGGGGAAGGAGCTTAGAATCCAACTCTAGACCTCATCTAACAAACACAGTCATAGTCGTGGACTAAGAGGAGTTTAAAATCGAACTCTAGACCTCATCTAGCACCGCAAACAATCAAGTGGCTTACGTGCCCTCCTCATTTTTGTATGAGATTCTATTCCTAACCTGTTTCTTTCTAGTTTATAACAGTAGATCCTGTCTCGCATTTCTCATTCTCTACTAAAAAAACTTAAGAATACCGAAAGCACACACAAACACAACCCTGTAGATATTCAAAGCCATCAAATATAAGTAGTTAAACGTCAGATAAAATTAACAATCAGAAAACATATTAGTACAAAACAGATCTGAATAATCTGAAAACGTAATAGTACACAACAGATCTGAATAATATCGATTGAGTACACCGCCGCATGCTTGCCAATCTATGTACAACCCACCCACAAATAATATCGCTAACACTACAACATTCCCTACAAAACTGCCAGCTCACAACTGCTTCTGATTATAATGAAGCAACCAGAAACAGCACAAATACATTTGGAACGAGTCTCCGCTGTATATTCACTGATTGACACTGCCATCCAACAAGTTCCTTAAGCTATAGAGGGCTTCTGCAGAAAGGCTACAACATTTTAATCTTCTCTGAGGCGTTGGTGATGCTTCCCTGTGATCGAGGGAAGTAAAACAAACAATGATCACAGTGAGATTATCAAAAGTGTTAAGACGCAGAGCCTCCATGACCAGGTCTCTAGCACACTGCCCGGGGTCATCATGACGCCTCAAGCCCCGGCGCACCAGGCTGATTGCCTGCTGGCTTGACATTACATCCCAAATTCCATCACAGGCTATAATGAGGAACTCATCATCCTCGGTCAGAGCAATCTGCCTGACATCTGGCTCTGCAATGAGAGGCGACGGGTTGCCTCGTGACAATTTCAGGTCCCAATCGCCCAAAGCCCGAGTAACTGATAGAACGCCATTAAGATAACCATCATCAATAAACCCACCCAGCTCCTCAACTCGTTTCCTTTCCGAAGCATGACTTGGTCTGTGGTCCTGAGACATGTCAATAGCCTCGCCTTTCCGGCACAAAACTGCTCTACAATCTCCAGCGTTGGCCACTAATAGACGACTGCAGAAGAGAAAATTAAAGTTATATTCTGATATAGCAACTCACTGCTGGTCAAAGTCAGGAGAGGGGGGGGAGGGGGGGAGGGGGGAGAGAGAGAGAGAGAGAGAGAGAGAGAGAGAGAGAGAGAGAGAGAGAGAACAATGGAGAAACGAACATGGATATAATGCCCTCATGCATAGGCGCAGGTATTACCTTCCTAATACAATAGCTGCCAAAGCTGTTGTCCCAGATGAAGTGCTCACACTACAGTCATCAGCAAGAGCTGCATCGGCGAGAAGAAATGCTTTGCGAAGAGAGCTCCCAACTGCTTCTAAAAATGCATCATCAACTTCAGACGATTGCGGAAAATTGACGTCCTCAAAAAAGAATCTGTTTATATTCTTCCGGACATAAGCGGCTGCCTCAGGTCCTCCATGACCATCAAAGACCTATACCAAATTACACGTATAAACTTGCTAACAATTCAATGATCAAATTGCAGTAAAATACAGACAATCGGACAACCTACCCCATAGAAAGCATTTGGCTTAGGAAATATGACATCTGAACCCAAATACATTGAGAGATCATCTATCTTTACGTGTTGATCTTCCATGTACCTCCGAGGCCCAATATCAGCAAACCCACCTGAGCGGATGCTAGGTGAATATTGCATAATCTCAGCATCTGGAGATTTCATAACCTATAAGGCAAGGATTTTTTGTCAAGTTATCCGCATTAAAATCAGTTACATCTTATAAATATAATTTCAAGAAAAAAACAATAAAGAACCAAGAATGATAGTGAAACAAACCACCAGTTTTCCTGTTGACACAATACAAACCTTCCACAATTTTGACAATAATTCTAAATCTAGGATAGGAAGGACGATTCCAGGATGGTCATATGCCCCTCAATATTCAAAAGCACACACCTAAGTTTGATATTTATACTCAACGCATTTTCATTACATTAACCCTGGATAAATCATAACTAGGAGAAGTAAACTAGAAGCAAATTTTTCAATTATCAATTATTTTAAGAGAGGGCTACCACTGGAAACTATCAATAATGTATTTATTTGGATTATTTTGACTCACTAAGCACCGATTATGCTCTTTAAGATTAATATAGAAAGACCAAGGAATATAGTTTGTTTTGGTAACTAAACCATAATATTAATTATTAATTCTATCAAGCAGTTACTACTCATATCCTAAAGATACTAAAGCACCTTAAAAGAGTAAATCTACTATTAAACCCTTACACCACACACCAATACTGCACCTACAGCTGTCCTTCCCCCCCCCCCCCCCCCAAAAAAAAAAAAAAATATCCCACACTTGACAGCCACTCAAATGTGATATCTCATTCAACCTCGAGTAGTATAACTCCAAAAACCATTTCAACCTTACTAAGCAATAGTACTATTACTTACAATGAAGAATCCCAAGACTTAATCTATTTGAGCTCCCAGATAGTCATATTCCTCAAATAAGAATACCCACGGCATAATTTTACACAAAACTTCACAAAAGAAATGAAACACCTCGTCCAGAGGTAAATGCAATTAGCAAACAATTATGGAATTTTAAAAAAATAGATTTGTGATTTTTGTTGAAATGCAAATATTAGAACCAGCAACTTCAACAAGAAAACATGAACACTTGTAGACAAGAAGGAGCCAAATATCTACTGTTTGTAAGATGACATAGAAGACCCGAATTTTATCAATTGAACAAATTATGAGTGGATCTTACAGTGTCACAAAACATTTGCAAATCACTTAGAAGAGACAAAAACAGATAAATGTTGCAAAACCATGCTTAGAGAACAACATACACAAACTTCAAGACAAAGACAAAACAGAATTGAAGAATTTAACAATGTAATTATACACGATCTAGTAAGCCCCATCTACTAACACTAAACTTTTCAGGATTGGAGAGAGTTGATAACTTAACAGAATTCATGACATTGCGGGTTTTACTCAAACTATAAAATAGAGGTATTTTTTCAGAGGTTTAACCCTCCAAGCCCTAACATTGTCCAATATCTTTGAACCCCATCATTGAGCTATTCCTCGAAACCATATACCGGAATGGGCTTTCAATTGAGGTATGCAGATGACAAATATTCAACACCCCCTCCCCCCTTTTAAAATTTTGGGAGACTGGGTCAACTGAAGCAGCATAAGACATATAGTTAATATCTGAGGTCTCAATTGTTAACATAAACACTCCAATATTCCCAAAATCTTGATTTGCACAATAAGCTTAAACATCGTCCCAAAGGTCTACTAACAGCTTAATTTTTTCTGGAGAATCAGCAACTTTAACTTATCAAAGTCCTAGAATTCTAACAAACCCATGATCAAACTTTGACCTTTTTAGCTAAAACACACAATTGCAATTAACCCTTGTAGCATCCAGCTCGGATCAATAGTTACAACTAAGCTTTCATCAAATCCTAAGAAAACAAACTACTGATGTGTATCTATCAATGATCTAATTATCCAAATCAAATCCAAATATACACAAAAGTCAAAACATACACAAATACAAAATCTACACATATTCAATCATACCAAATAAACCCAGCTAGATCATATATGTATAATTAACATATACACACAAATATCAAATCTTTTCAATCATAGCAAAAATCCCAGCTAAATCTCTCTCTATCTCTCTTTCTCAATCATACCAAAAAACCAGCTGACCATCTCTCTCTCCCTCTCTCTATCTCTCTCTCTCTTATCAATCACACCAAAAAATCCCAGCTAAACACCTCTCTCTCTCTCTCTCTCTCTCTCTTACACAAACACAAAAAAGACAAAAAATACAAGAAAGGAAGGGGTGAACTAACCGGAGGAGAGAGAGAAGTGAGCGACCCAGAAGGAGATATCGGGTCACGAATAAAACCCGGACTAGAAACACCAACAAAAGCATTCAAATCATCAAGATTACTAGTAGATCGTGATCTGTACTCCACATTCAAAACACCACCTGTTGCAATTACATTCTGTTGCACCATCACCTCTGCTTCAGCACCCATCTTCTCAATACATTCACCGAATCAATTTCAATCTGTATGTATATTTTGTGTGTATAATTCGAGAGTCTTGTTTTTCGAGATTAAAAAAAATGAAGTTTTGAGAGACGGAGAGAGATTTAACTTGTTATTTATACTTGGGGGTTGGTGAGAGAGATTATACCGGCTGTAGCCGGTTGTATTTTAGTTGGTGACTGGCGGGTGTGGGTGTTTTGGAGGGAGGGTGACGTGGATAAACAGGTTACACGCAACGGAAAAAGAGGTCACTTGCGTTGCACGTGAGGGTTTTGGGTTGCCGCGTGAATTGACGGAATCGCCCCTTGTATTGCACACTTGTCGTTGACTTCATAAATATTCAATTTAATACTACTAACATTTATTAAGGTTGTAATTTCATACGAGTGCAGTTAATTAATTAATCCACAGTTTTAATTTACTGGGGAATATTGTAATTCAGGTAAACCTGTGGATGTCCTCAAGTTCTCACAACTTGATGTTATATATAGATGATGTTTTTAATTTCACTCCCTATGTTTCGTTTTACTAATCGCATGATTTTTAAATATTCTTTTTTAAATGATTTGATGGTATAATTAAAATAAAATTATTTTTGTAATTTTTTTCTAAATAAAAATATATAACTTAAATTTTTATTTATAAAAAAATAAAGAAAAATAATTTTTAATATACAGTCAACAAAATAAATAATAAATCATATCAGAAAATGAATCAGTGCGGCAAATATTAAAGTTTGTGGATGGCGTAATGACCAAGTTCATTGTCATCAAAGGCACTCCATTATTAGTTGTCAATTATATGTGGGGTAAGTTTTATGGAGTCCACCTTTTTATCGGAGTCCTCGGAATCCATCTACGTTCTGCAAATAAAATATATTGTAAAACGTGTTATTTTGCAAAACATGTTACACAAATAGCATAACTTCAACAAAATCATGCAAATCTCATATATTTACGGTACAATATGTATGTTCTGCAATATGCGCAACATGAACATTTATGTTCTGCAAACTAAACATGTTTTGTAGAATATATATTTTTGCAATGTTCTGCTTGTAAAATGTATGCAATCTATAAGATTTTTGATAGAATAGTGATGTTTGTCGAAAAATAATATGTTTTGCAATATTTTAAGCTATATTTTACTTGCAGAACATATATGGACTCCGAGGACTCCAATTAAAGGTGGACTCCATAGAACTTTACTCTATGATCTCGGTTAATTATTTCAATTAATCTTCAATTTAGTGATTGATTCATAATTGACTCAATTAGTTTCGATTCACGACTGAAAGTGTAAGAATATATACTAGTGCATGATTGATCTCTCGATAAGTCATTTTATAGAAGGTTAAATAAATCGAGTTCAGATCGGATATTATAAAATCTAAATCTAAATCTAAATATTTTCGGGTTATCCAAATTCAAATATGTCGGATTTCGTATCGGATCGGATATTTTTCGGGTATGCAAAATTACGAATTATATAATCAAATTTAATATTATTTATACATAATAAACTATTAATCACATTTATATGATAGCTAAAAAATTTATACATTAACTAATAAATAGCTAAACACATTATATTGCACGGGTTGACATGTTATGTAATATCTAAGATATGTTGATAACATAATATTAGTATTTTTGACAATTTTTTTATATAAATATATACAAAGTACATCTTACATAATAAAGCTGATTTTGAAATAAAAAGTTATAATTTACTAAATAAGTGTTGACAATATTGATAATAATCTACTATTACTCAAATAATACAAGAAAAATATGTAAATTATATGTATTACCTATAAAATATTAGATATAATCTATAATAAATGTGTCAGGTTTTAATCGAGTTTCTGGTTTGGATCGTATTTGAATTGGATTTCGGATTTCAGATCAGGTATCGGTTTGATATAGTTGGAATCCAAATTTCAATCTAAAATTTCGGATTCAGTATATCCAAAACTTCGGTTTGTGATCAGATCGGATATCGTTGAACTACTCATGACATGCCCTGTACGCCTCTCCCAACATTGGAATCAATCTTCCCTAATTTCTGCATATTCGATACTCCATGCAATCAATTTGTTACTATCACAGAAAAATAAAAAACAAACAAACCAGCCATTTCAACAGGTGTTTGGGCTAGTAGCCCTCAACGGCTGCTTTGACCTTTCTAGAAAATGAAATAAAACTAATACTACGTCAACACAATTTTCTTAGGGTTTGACTATTCGTTCAAGGCGTTGACCTCTGCGTGTTACAGTACCCCTAACCTAACTTTTCTTTTGTTCTTATCCCTAATTTCCCTACCTATCCATTTTCTTTATGAGGCCGTGTTTGGTTCTGTACACACTTAACTCACCCTTCTTTTTTAATGAAAGAAATAGATCAATTATTAGAGTTTGGCCCAGCAAGTAGAGGTGGCCAAACGTGCGGGTTCGAACCGCACATTCGGGACCGGCTCGTACAGAAACCGTAAAATATTCGGCCCGATTCGGGCCGGTTCAAACCCGCACAACCCGCCGAAAGAAGCGAACCGAATACGAATTTAATTTTAAAAAACCGGAACCGGCACTAACCCGCACGACCCGCACAGGCGAAGCCCGCGTGAGCCGCACGAACTGTGCAACCCGCACAGCCCGCACAGCCCGCACGGGTTTTGATGGAATAAGCTTGGATTTGCTTGAATTCATTCAGGGAAGTGCAATTAGGCAAGAGTGATAAAGGGCTAGTTAAATGTGTGTGTGGTTTTGTTGATGTAATGTTGTTGTAAATATTTGGATAAGAGAATGGAAACGTAGTTGTCATTCTAAATATTCGGTTAAGCCCGCACGGCTCGCACGGATACGAGTCTTAGTGCCGGATACGAGTTGCCATTTCCCGATTCAAATTCGGCCCGGGCCCGGTTCGTTACTTCTCCGTGCCGGTTCAGTGTTGATGTTTCGAGTGTCCGACCCGTGATCGACCCGGCCCGAACCGCACGGACCGCCCGAATGGCCGGCTCTACCAGCAAGTACATAACATGCAACATAAATAATGCATGTTCAAAGTAGGGTTTGGTTGTCCCTACTCTTGAAATCACTATTTTTCTTAAGTCGTGTTGAAATCACTAAATTCTTGAGTTAATTAATGCTAATGTGTTTTTATTTGTCGTTGGCAGGTTAACAAGCCCTTCTCCACACTTTGATTTCATATGTTTGTTTTATTTTAAAAAATGAAAATCATAATTATCGTTTGCTTAAGGTTAATTAGAAACCAATACTGCACGTACCAACAATAAGTCAAAAAATGCACACAAATTTAATTAGTTAATCAACTTATATGGCATCTAGCTAGAAATAATGATCGTTTTTTTTTCTAAAAAAAACAATAATACAATGCTATCAATCAATCAACTATACACAGCATATATGACATAAAAAGGTATATATAGGCTGTTTTCACAAAAAAAATAATTGTTTCACATATATGTGTTCAAGATAAAAGATAATATACAATAATATATAAAGTACGTAAAATTAAATGAAATAATATCTTAACTCACAATTTTCTTAACATGGGACTTGCCTAAACCCTAATCTTAATTTGCATTTAAAAAAAGATGTTACTTTCTGTTATAAAACAAGGTACATTAATATGACAGCCTAATATTCAACTAACATAAATTACTTTTAGGTTACACAAGACTAACTAATGGATATTACTCAAAATTAATTTCATGGTGGTAGATGTGCTTTGTACAGGGCATGTTTAGCTGGCCGGGGTTTAAAACTCAAACTTATATAAATCAAAATTTTAAAAATTATTTATAAAATATTCGAGAAGAGCCCATAAAATTGTTGTAATATCGTTTATCCGAACAATGTGGCAGTTTCTGTTGGAGTGGCTTGTCATGGAGTTTTGGGGTGAATATAATTGTAAAGTGGGCTGCTCTTCGTTTTTGATGGACTGGTCTGTGCTTTGGTCACATGCCTTTGGATGGAGTAATTTCGTACTTATGTGGCCTAGCCCATTGGCTATTACATCAAAGCTTTATCAACTCCAGTAAACTCTTATATTCCGTTTGTATTTTCGCTAACAAAACAAGCAACCAAAATTTCATTTTAAGAATTTCCACTAAAACTAATAGGTTGGGGGTGTATCTTTACACATTATCTTTCAAATAAATAACTTGGTAATTGCATTTTGAATTTGGAAAATACAATATCATTTGTATTCCATTTTATTCTTCATTTTATGAGTCCTTGACCGAGTTGGTGAGAGCGCTAGCTATCAACCAAATATTTAAGGTTTGATCCGTGGACATGAATACTTTTGCCGCACTTTTAGGCCTGACTTGAGAATACATCTTTTGATCGAATTGGTTGGGGTGTATATTTGTACAATTTGTTTTTAAAAAAACCATGTTTCATATTTCTATTTCTGATGATTTTATTAAATAGATGTTTTTTTAAAAAAAATTACGTAAGGACTTTAACTTTGAAATTAACCTCATAATAAGGTCATCTTCAAGAGTGGCCTATTATGATCTATTGCCCTAAATTTGAACCGATTTCAATCCAAATTTACCCAACAGTAGTCTATTGTCCTGTTCCAATTTAGTCAATGAATAGTTAGGCCGGCACTATTCACCGGCCTAAATTTTGTTAATAATAAAATGTTATCTTTTTATGTTTTATATATTCGTTAGTTTGTTGATTGAATGTTATTATATATATATATATTAAATAGTTTTTTAAATATATTTTTTAATTTTCAGTTATATATATAATAGTTACCTAATAAAAATATATTAAACACATTTTTTCATTTTTCTTGTTTAAGTGTAATGTTTTTCTAGTTTAATAAATTTGTTAGGTTTGAAATTAATATGATATTATTCATTTCGCATACAATTGAATTAATAGGTATATAAATTACTATTCAATGTATTAAAATAATAATATATTTATAATTGAAAAAATAAAATATTAATATGTAAATTTGGACCAGTACAAATTTAAGTCAAGATTTTGACCAAAAAATCCGGCCCCTTTTAAAGTTGCCATAATATTTTGGACCAACTACATATATATTATTAAGAATAAAGAATGGTTTTCTCCAGCATCTTAACTCCTGCTAGAACAGCTACGATTTCATCCTGAATCGTAATTATGATGTCTAAAATATTAATCATAAGTTGAATAATTACGACATGAGAATGATTATTTTGCGGAACTGTATTTTATCGGTATCTTACCTGGATCGAAAAATACAGGGGAAACGATCATTGCATCATCATACACGTTCATAGTTGTCAAACGTATTTCCATGAACTTGCGAACTATAAATTCCGGGGACGAGTTATCTTATTATTATTACTAGTAGATAACCGTGCAAAACACGGGCCGAGATTAAAATATTGATATTTAATAATAATTATAAAAATTTATTTTAAATTTTTATTAAAATATAATAAATAAAATTGTACGTTTATTGCAATTTTCACTTTTAAATTATATGTAATTTTCATTAATTCAAATCTTATTATAACAACAAACTCAACGTTATTATGAATCTATTGTTCAAAAAGACATAACTAATATTTTACATCAAAACTTTAGTCCCGACACGATTGATGGATAATTTAACAAAAAAATAAATCAACAGCACTAAGTAATTGCATATTAAATTTCTTATTGTTAGCTGAATTTGTGTTTTTATATAGTTTGTGATTGTATAATTTTTTTTAATAAAATATTCATTATGTATGTATAAATTTGCATTTGGTGCTAAAATAACATTCTGTAGTTATGAATCTAGAAATTACAATGTATATACGATTTTGTTTATATAAAAATAATATAAATATGTGGTATATAAGAATCAAAAAACGAGTAAAGTATTACATATAGAATTATAAGTCATATATGAATAAAAAAGAATAAAAATGGCATATTTAGAGCTATAGCAAGATTTAAAAAAGGGTGAAATTAAAAATTCGTAAAACCGAAAAGAGCTGAAACCAAACTATCCCTTAAAACATTATTTCCTTATTAATTAATAATAACACTGTTTAAAGGATTTCATTTTTTTATTTTAATAAAAAATAAAAAAAAATTATACGAAAAATAGAAATATCGTAATTATAATATGATTCTGATCTATATTTTGTTAAAAAATAACATAGAACTCTACGTGAAAGAGAACTATATGGGTGAAACCAGAATACGGCGTAACCGTACTAAGATTGAACCAAGTACCCTATCAAGAAATAGTTTAGAGTTCTACGAAAATAGAATTGTAATTATATTACGATTTGAACAATTTTATTATTTTCAAGTGGTGAAACCAAAATACAATTTTTTATAATATTCATACCGTTTTATTAAAATGGAATTTTACCAACAAATTAAAAAATTCTAAATTAAAAAATTTCAATTTAAACACATGGCCTATTTACTTGGTCTTGGTTTATATTTATCGGAACCTATTTAGTTGAGCCAATTTATGAAGTTATTTATTTTAAAATATAATTAAAAATAGGATTCAAACCTATAAAAATAATAAAATATTATGGCTTATAAAAAATTTAAAAATGAGTAAAAATAATACATGTACAATTATAATTCATATAGGAATAAAAAAGGATAAAAATAATACACCTGAAGTAATAAAATGTGAAACCAAAAGATGGTGGAACTAAAAAATAAGTGAATATTTTTCGTTTATTAAAAAAGAAAAACGGGTTAAAATAATACATATAAAATTATAAGTCATATAAGAATAAAAAAGGATAAAAATATTACACTTAGAGTTACGCCATAAATCATAAAAACAAAAAAATAAAAGATGATAGAACCAAAAAATAAGTGAAAACAAAGTATTACTTTAAAAATTTATTAATAAAGAAAAAAACGGGTAAAAATAATATATACATATAGAGAGAGAATTATAAGTCATATAGGAATCAAAAAGGATAATAATAATACAATTATAGATAGAGTTATAACATGAATCATGAAAAGTGAAAACAAAAGGTGGTGGTACAAAAAAATAAGTGAAACCAAGTATCACTTCAAAGGAGGTTTCGCTTATTAAGATAAAAAAATATTACACCTAGAGTTATATCATGAATCATAAAAACAAAAAACAAAAAGTGGTAGAACCAAAAAATAAGTGAAAATAAAGTATCACTTAAAAAATTTATTAATAAAGAAAAATGGGTAAAAATAATATATATATAATTATAAGTCATATAGAATTCAAAAAGGATAATAATAATACAATTAAAGTTAAATTATAACATAAATCATGAAAAATTAAAACAAAAGATAGTGGTACTAAAAAATAAGTGAAACCAAGTATCATTTAAAAAAGGTTTCGCTTATTAATAAATGTTATGTTATGTTATTATATGTTATGTTATATGTTATATGTTATTAATTATTATTATTATTATTGTGGCCCCTTATTTCTTAACTCGCTGGACTAGTGAGCTCTTGAGACTCAATTCTGAAGTCATGTCTTTCATTGACGTCCCCAACGATTCAAGTAGTGCCTTTTTATGCTCATTAACAATTCATGTTATATTGTTTTTTTTAATAATTGAACTGATCAAACACTCATATAAAGAAATTAAGATCTCAGACTACCGATCTTTGTTGGTAATTCAAGTACTTGTTAACATTGTAATAAAGAAAAAATAATGATTTATTATTTCTTTGTTTTTTATAAATATAACTTATAATTTTACATATTAGTATTTGTTCTCATAAATTTTTAAGATGAGCAGAAATCGAACCCAAATCTAAAATGATAGAGGATAAATTCTTAAACACTTGAATTATTCTACCGTATTTTATTATATATTAAAATAACAGTCAAATAAATATTTGGATGATAATTGATTCACCCTAAAAATATGTTTACTTATTGTACCCAGTGTTTAAAAGATCCCCGATTAATCCCTTACAAAGTATCCGATTGATTCGATTTTTGAAATTCGATTAATTATTACGAATTATTCTTTACTGGATTATATAAAATTATTTATTTAAATTAAAATATTATATTAATTTAAATATGAATAAATATAAAAATTATGATATTATAAATATATATTTGTTAATAAATAACTAATGATAATAATATATTAAACATAATTTAATATTATAATACATCCGATTAATACCCGATTTTCAATTAATCCTAAATCGGTAACTCGACGGACTTTACCCGATTCCCGATTTTTACAATACCGATTATACCCCGAAAAAATAATTACTATACTATACATACCACGAGACTACTACAAGTAGATATATACTCGTATCTTTCGAGGAGAAAAAATTGTAAAAATGATGAAAAAAACCACATTCTATCCTCAATTATTATTTCGGTATCTGCCAACAAAGTAGAGGATGAGAAAGAGTTGTTTATTGCTGACTTGGAGATAAAGTGCAAATAAAATTACGACTGTGTAGGCGACGTCTTAACAACCTATAGGAAACGGAGTTGTGTTTTGTAGACTTTAAAAACACCACCACAAAAATGCTAATTGCATAATACGTCAATCTATTCTAGTCTCGCTTTCTCATACGTACTAGAAGATACTTCACCCAATTATCTACGGTTTTAGCTTTATTTTATATTTTTTAACAAAAAAGAGTAAATACTACTTATCCCATTCAATTCTATAAAATTTTATTTTTTCGGACATCCTCTCAATTCTATAAATTTTAAAAATAATAAAATTTTAAAATATCAAATTTTATTAATAAAATGAAAGAGACTCAATTGATAGAAACCCCGAATTCATCATGCTGATAAAGTGTAAAGGGATAAAAGTAAGGTTTTATTATAATATAACTGGTTCTTGATTACAATAGAAAAAGGTCTTATATAGCAAATAATCATACATAAAGGAAAAATATCCTAATAAGGAAATTATTATAATAATGAATTTATCCAATAATATAATATCATTATATATGTTAACATCCCCCTCCAACTCACGATGTTGAATCGGGAATTTGCCAACCAAGAGACGGAGCCACGTAACTAAATAAATCCAAAGCTGCAACACCAGATTTAAGAGCATCCAAACAAATCCAAAAACAGAGTTACGAATTCAAACAAAACAAAAACTCCCAAACGAATTCAAAGACGCAACAACAAAAGAGAACGCAACAACAAAAGAGAAATCGTCCAAAAACGCAGCAACCCAAGAGAAAACAAAGCAATCAAATCACCAAAGTGACAAATCTGCAACCATCGAAAATAATACCAAAACTGCATGCGAACCTAAATCCAAATCCAAATCAAACTTCAACCCAATACAAACTCCAAATCACTGAATCCAAGTTAACAAATTGTATCCAATCCTCAACCAAATAAAAACTGTATCCCAATTCAAATTGTATCCAAATTTAATCAAATCTCGCGAAGGGCCAGTGTGTCTAGAGTACCAGATAAACTAAACCAATGTGCCTAGAGCACCAAATAAACCAAACAAATCCCCATGAAAGGCCAATGTGCCAAGAGAACCAAATAAACTAAATCAATCCCTCAAAGGGCCAATGTGCCTAAAGCACCGAATAAACTAAATCAATCCCTCAAAGTGATAATGTGCCTACAGCAACAAATAAACTAAACCAATGTGCCTAGAACACCAAATAATCTACACCAATTATGTGAAGGACCAATGTGCCTAGATCACTAGATAAAATAAAATAGAAGGCGGAGAAGTATACAGATGTGCCTAGGGTTACCCCCATCATCAACACGAGAAAAAAAGGAAGATGAGATGGAAGGAAAGAGAAAAAACCAATATCATCAAGGAGCCAATATCATTAAAGCGAGACCGAAAGTGTGTATTAGAGTACCAACCAAAACCAGCAGAAATATTATATGAGAGTTCCAACCAAAACCAGCAGAAAAGTTGTATAAGAGTCCCAACCAAAATCAGCAGAAAAAAAAAATTCAACCAAAATCAAGTACCCCCGAGAAATCCAACCAAATCGAAGAAAAAAACAATAATAACAATTAAAACTCTAAATATCCAAGAAAAAGAAAAACAACCGATTTGAAGAAGAAACAATAATCATAATACATGTTTTAAACCCAACATGTGGAACCCAACCCGATATAACTCATCATCAACCTGTCCTGAATCGAATCATAGCTCTTGATACCATGATAAAGTATAAAGGGAAGGGATAAAAACAGTGTTTTATTATAATATGAGTTATTCTTGATTACAATAGAAAATGGGGTTATATAGAAAATTACCATGTATAATAAGAGAATCTCCAACCATGTAGAACCCTTAACTAAAAATCATTAATACATACTAAAAATAAAAAATACAGAGATTACGTAAAAAAAATCATCTCCAATGGTACATTCCCCTTGTCTATAAATATAGTCAACCTCTTGATGTTGACTATATTTGTTGAACCACCACAAACCTGTAAGAAATCTGTAAAAAGAAATTAATCATTTATTACCGTATTGAAGATATATATTCTATTTATAACAACATAAAATTTTAATAACATACTATTTTTAAAATATAACTAACTAATATAGCCAATACCATCGAAGTACAATGTCTTATAGATTCAACAAATTTTATATATTGTCTTACATGTCCGGTGTAGCCAACCAATTATAACTAACACCATTGAAGATGCTCTAAAAAAATCCTAACAAGGAAACTATTATAATAATGAAACTATTCAATAATATAATATTATTATATATGCTAACACATGCAACCAGGTTAAAAAATAAAATTTCAAATTACGTAACTAACTGAATACAAATATTCAGAAATAAAAAATTGAAGATAATGGTTTTCAAAGCAAATAGTGCAAAATTCAAAGTACCTAGTTAACCTCATATTATGAACAAATATTTTTGGTGAGAGACGAGCACATGCAATTTTCACCGTTGTTCCAAACCGGTCATATCTATTTAGCCGTCGGACATCAGTTATACACATGTCGAAAATATTTTTAATGCGATATATCCAGATCTCATAATACATCATAAAAGCCACATCGCACAAAGCGAGACACATCACATAAACCGAGACAATCAATCACATAAATAACTAAAAAAAACGAAACAAAAAAACCCAAATTTCAAAATTTTTGAAATAACACCAAACTATAAAATGTTGTTAGATCAGAGATTTTGAATCCGGAAACTGAATTTTATTATAAATTCGAGTTTTTGACGTAGTAGATATAAAAACTAAATTGAAACATTTAAATGAATTTTTCGAATTTTGTGAAATAAAACTCGATTTTATCGAAGAATAGACCAATAAAAATAAGAGAGAAAGAATTAAGATAGAAAAAACGAATAGACTTGGAGACGAGACGAAGAGAAGGGGTGGAAAGGACGGTCTAGAGTTAGAAGGAGATGGGCGGCCGACATTAATGAGAGGGAGAGATTTTTCCGTTCGTGTGTTTTCACACTCACTTTATACATCAAATATTATGATTTTTTTTCTAAAATACCTTATTTTTAAAAAATATTTCGAAAATACTATTATTGTTAAATTTATATTCAAAAATAAACATTTTTAACTTTTATTTTTAAAAAATACGATTTGCAAATCCTGCACCAACATATTATGCAATTTTTTGTTTTTTTTTGAAAAATGATTTTAAGGTTGCAGAAGTTACAAATTTGAAACGCAGGAAATGCAACCTTGAAACTAATCTTTTCAAAATTGAAAGTTGTATAACAGATTGCAAACCGTATTTTTAAAAATAAAACTTAAAAAAAAAATATTTTTGAAAATAACTTTAAAAATATTAATATTTTTACAAATAAATTTAAAAATATAATGTTTTGGATAAATTCCCTAAATATTAATCAATTCCTACCACATCATCTGACTAACTAGCAACTAAAAATTGATATCCAACACTAACATGTGAGATGATCTTCTTTTAGCGATTAATCAAGTAAAAGTAAATCGAAACATTAAATGGAGATATTAAAAGAATAAAATTAATTTGGTATCAGTAAACATATTTATTCACAAAAAAATTAAAAAAAAACGAATCGTAAACGGTCAAAAACAAGAGACTAATGAATGATGAAGAGAACATATGTACAACAGTACAAGTATGGTAAACTAGTTGTGTAATAAAAAAAGACATGAAAATGTTTGAGTTCTTTCTTTGACTGCTATCAAACCAAAGCAGCAACAATAAAGAAAAAAATTTAACAAATCCAAAGTAGACTACTTGTCCCCTCCCTCTCTCTCTCTCTGTGTGTGGCTGAAATCTCGATAACCCATCATGCTCAGCTAGTTCTAGTTCAAGTTTGGGCTTTTATTGGTATGATCAGATGTTTTAATTGCTGACCCTCCACTCATTTTGATTCTTTTTTGGTAAAGTTTTAATCTTTTCTTGTTTTTTGTTGTAAAGATTGGATTTTTATCATGTTTTGATTTTGTGTGGATCTTGGTGGACTTGCTGCTATCATGTTTATGGTTTTGTGATATATGTTTGTGTGTACATGGTGGATCTTTCTTGTTTTCTGCTTGTCTTGATAAGCCAGATCTTTGTTTTAATTTGTTTATGCTTGTTGGTTTTTAATCAAATTGTAATATGTTTATAAGATTTGGTTTGATGGTTGTGTTATCACCTCAAATGGACTCTCTCTCTCTCTCTCTCTCCCTCTCTCTCTCTCCCTCTCTCTCTCGCTGTATGTGTGTGTAAAAATATATGATAAGGTTGATTTGTTCTGCTTTTTTCTAGCTTCTTGGAGGTGTTACGAATGACTAATGAGAATAGTTGATCTAGGAGGATATGCACAAGGGCCTGGATTGAATTACTTGTTTGTAGTTTTGATTGTGCATAAATGTGGTAGTCTTAAGTATAAGCATTTGGGGATGAAAGTGAACTTTGCTATGGCACTTGTGACTTCAAGTGCCTGTGGAATATTTATGCTAATACCAGGTATGCGGTGCGAACTAATTCCTTAGTATGTGTTAGCTGTGAACAGCTTTGGGAACAAGACTTATCAGTGCATTGATGGTTTTCTGCTTGTAAATCAGTATATATATACTTGTGAAATACTTGGAAAGATTTCTTGTTCCATTTATTCTTGCTGCTTGTTTATAACTAGGGATAGTAATGCCGTGGCTTTTTAATATTTTTACATAAGTAGACAAGTGCTTATTAAGCTGGAAAGCTTCTAGTGGGTGGCATTAATATCATGATATGGGTATAAGAACTGTGCTTCTAATTCTAGAAAAGGAAGATGTGTAATCATATGTGTCTTTGTGTTATTATTCTTCTATTATGATTGTGTAGATAAACCAACATATGCTAATTGTAGGTCATATCCAAATATTGATTTTGCAGTTAAAGTAGGATTTTGGAAGCATCCCGTGATTTTAATCAGTTTGAGAAGTGCAGCCAATGGCTTCAGTAAGTGTAGTTCCCACACTGGGAACAAGAGAACCTAGTGAAAACAGTGCTGGTGTTGATAGGCTTCCCGAAGAGATGAATGACATGAAAATTAGGGATGACAAGGTAGATGCCAGGCTGTATTTATTTTTGCGCGAGCATTTGATATCCTTCCACTGTTGTTGTAGTAATTTATGCTCAATAAAAATATATATTGATCTTAACTGTTGTTTCAGGAAATGGAACCGGCCATAGTTGATGGTAATGGGACAGAGACTGGGCACATTATCGTGACAACTATTGGTGGTAGAAATGGCCAACCGAAGCAGGTACTCTTGACGTTTTATAATTTTAGGCACGCTACCATGTCGAATTATATTTTTTGGGCTGTAATTTGAATTTGTTCAATGTGCTGATCCAGACAATTAGCTATATGGCTGAACGAGTTGTTGGGCAAGGATCATTTGGAGTAGTATTCCAGGTCTGTTTCCACTTTCCAATGTTGACTTCAGTATCACTGTCATTACCCATTAAAGGATGGAATACTCATTGATTGTAATCTATTTTTTTTTAGTTACCTTTTAAATAATACCAGCTACATTTGGTTGTTTCAGGCGAAGTGTCTAGAGACTGGTGAAGCGGTTGCAATCAAAAAGGTTCTTCAGGACAAGAGGTACAAAAACCGGGAGTTACAAACCATGCGTGTTCTCGATCACCCAAATGTTGTCTCTCTTAAGCATTGCTTCTTTTCAACGACGGAAAAGGAAGAGCTCTATCTAAACCTGGTGTTAGAGTTTGTCCCAGAGACTGTTCACCGAGTGATCAGACATTACAACAAGATGAATCAAAGAATGCCTATGATTTACGTGAAACTTTATAGTTACCAGGTATGCTTTATACAGCTTTATACAGTATCAACATAATAATTTGCCATCCTTCTCCCGCCCACCCCCACCCACACAAGCGCACGCACACACATACCATCAAAATAAACATTTCCCCCCGAAATGCTTAATCAAGTATTTTATTGATGTTAGATTCCAACTGTCCGCTTTAATGGTAATTATACAGTTCTTTAATAATTAATACTATCCTTTTCCTTTTAATAAAAAAATCTCTAGATTAATCTGTACATAATAATGTCTTGTGCAGATTTTGAGAGCCCTGGCTTACATTCATGGCAGTATTGGAGTATGTCACAGAGACATTAAACCGCAAAACTTGCTGGTAAGGCAGCTGATATAATTTAATAAAAGTTATCTTTGGTCAACACAAATTATATGTCTGTTATATAGCCTCATTAACCAGTACTTATATTCACTGTCATCATGTAATGAGGACAGTGAATAGTAAACGTCAATGTTTCAGTTTAATATGGAATGTTTAAGCTTATATCGACTTTAATAATGGAATTTTCATCTCAGGTAAACCCACACACTCATCAAGTAAAATTATGCGACTTTGGAAGTGCAAAAGTTCTGGTTAGTATTGAAACAACCTGCAATGATAGATCAATTTCTTTATCCAAAGTAACTTCTATGAATATTGAGTCAAATTGTGCAGGTAAAAGGAGAGCCAAATATTTCTTACATCTGTTCTAGATACTACCGAGCCCCGGAACTTATATTTGGTGCAACAGAGTACACTACAGCAATAGACATCTGGTCTGCTGGGTGTGTTTTGGCTGAATTGCTGCTTGGACAGGTAGATATAGCTCAACAGTATATATTTTGTATTTGCTGATCTGAGAGTCTTGTAATCTATTTACTTATTTGAACACTTATTGGTGATCTCAGCCTCTCTTTCCTGGTGAGAGTGGAGTGGACCAGCTTGTGGAAATCATCAAGGTTAGTTTTCATGTGAAAGTATATAGAAATGTCATGACTTGCTTTCCTCGCACATGAAATTTACATATGGGCTTATGTTGGCTTCTTGTCATGTCATCCTATAACCAGACCTTAATTAATCATTTTATAATCTCTGGTGCCGTCCCCATTCTATACTAACTCGCTAACTTCTTCCTTTACATATTATATATACCTGATTAGTAGGCTGGTTCGTATGTTGAGAAAGGACTTAAATACATCTAATTTATGCAGGTTTTGGGTACCCCTACAAGGGAGGAAATCAAATGCATGAATCCCAACTACACAGAATTCAAATTTCCACAGATTAAAGCTCATCCATGGCACAAGGTAAGGATGAGGCATTCTATTGACGGTTTGGATTTTCAATTTTTATATTTGTGATGCTCATTAGTAGTGTTGGGTCACAGATATTCCATAAGCGCATGCCTCCAGAAGCCGTTGATCTGGTGTCACGGCTGCTACAGTATTCTCCGAATCTTAGAAGTTCAGCTGTAAGCACACAATCCAACTTGTACATGTTTTTCTTTGCAAATAGATTACCTGTGCTTGGTTTCCCTATTTACCGAACCTACTATAACATGTTTGTCTAAGAACAACCTGGTAAAAACTCTTTTCTTGATTATTCCTTCTTTTCCGAAAACGATGAGGAAACCCTATTATCTTTACAAGTCAACATCTTTGCCTTATTTTGCACATTGTCTTGCTCCAATGCAGTTGGACGCTTTGATGCATCCCTTTTTTGATGAGCTTCGAGACCCAAACACCCGCCTACCAAATGGGCGATTTCTTCCTCCGCTGTTCAACTTCAAGTCTCACGGTAAGGTTTAATCAAGAGTCAAGACTATTATTACATTTGCTCCTTATTTGTTGCATATTTTTACTGATTTTTAATATATTTGCTGCTTATATTTTTAGAGCTAAAGAAGGTGCCAACTGAGATGCTGGGAAAGCTGATTCCTGAACATGCGAGGAAGCAGAGTGCGCCCATCAGTGCATGAGTAATCGTCAGTATCTATGTATTTATGTACTGTAGTTGTAGACTAAAGGTTTATGCTCAATATGCTATCATGTGGGGGGTATACTGACCCCTGTGTCTAGTTTATGACCCAGTTGTAATAGTTAATCGTATGCAAAGCTTAATATGTTTTAAATTAGAACATAACATTTATCTACATTTGCAACTAGAAATGGTTTTGGAGTTGCATCTTGCTAATGTTTTATGAGCCTTTTTGTCTTGCTAGCTTGGTGTTTGTTCCATAGGGGAATCAGTGTAAATGGCTATAGCCTAGATGTGATCAATCAGTTCTGTTAAAGAGTTGTATGTGGCTATGAAATGTGTTTGGAAAAGTTAATGGGAATGTGAGTGGAGCTCATGATTACGTTTTACATGCCTGGAAAACTTTATATAACCCATGCGCAGGCGCAGTTGTGTTTTTTCTTACTTTTTCGATTCAAAAACCCCTTGAAATGGGATGGTTTGCAAGAAAATAAGAATATATGTAGGAAATGAGTTGATAAAGGTTTTTTTTATAGGAAAAAAATACACATGGATGCATTATTCATTGCAGAATTTCTGATTTTAGGTCTTGTACTTTTAAAATTGAAAAAAAAGAATTGTCAATTTCTAAAACTTGAATATTTTTTGGAATATTCTCAATGGTAGCATTGTAAAATTGGTTTTTCTCAATGGTACCATCATGTTTTTGTCTTCTATACATGGTACCCTCCGCGTAATAATTGATGATGCACAGTAGATCTTTATTAGTCGAAACGTTAGTGCCACATTATATACAAATATTTTTAAAATAAAAAAGTAATAAACATATAATCTATTACTTAAAAAATTACGATATCCCATACAATAGTCTCAGGTAATACAAACAGTCATATACATAGAGCCAAATGTTGAGTTAGGATTTTAGACGCAATCATCGACGAACAATCAGCAATTCTAAGTGCGTACAAACAATCAAAGATTTTAGAATAACAATTGACAACTTTCAGCTATCAGGTATGATTTATCCCCCTTCAAACTCTAGCATGCCGTACTTGTTTGTATCTCTTTATGTGTGTACTTGTATCTCTTTGTATGTATATCAGTTATGATTTTGTTCAATGCATGTTTGATTTTGTATCTCTTTGTATGTGTATTTATTTGTGTAATTAGGTGTTTCATACTTGCAAAATTGGTGATAATTTCAAAGTTTTGAGTTTCGATTGGAGGTTTAAGGTTGTTGACATTAGGGTAGAGGTGGATAAGTGCACACTATTAGATATTGTGGTTGATTATGAGGATGAAGCTAAAAAGGGTATGCAGCTATATTATCATTACCCAGTCTTTAACTATTGTTATAATATGGACCACCAATACCTGGTGACTGATAAAGATCTCACGAAAATGTTTGAAAGAATGTCTGGAAAAGAAATGATTAAGATATGTGTTGGGACATGTTTAAAACCAAGTCCTTTATATCAGTTAATACTTAATTTAAGGAGAAAGAATGACCGAATTCAGAAAGGTGTGTCTGAAAATATGGTTGGAGGGTCTGAAAATGTGGTTGGTGGTGATGAAGACCTCCCTGGACTTGATGATTTGGAGGATACTTCAATTGCCCCGATGAGGCCAGAACCTAAGCCGCAACCCAAACTTAAGGCTCAACCAAAAAACAAGTCTCACCCCAAACCTAAGGCTCAACCAAAAACCAAGTCTCAACTCAAGCCCAAGCCTAAGCCAAAAAACAGAGGCCAATCTAGTAATGTTATTTTACCACCAATGTCCATCTATCCTAAATCAGCTTTGCATGTGATAAGAAGTTCTAGATTCTCCCCTACTCTAAATGCCCCTACTGCTCCTATTACAACTATTGTCACCACTTCCCCTGCTACAAAAAAGCATCATTTTCAGATGAAGGGGTATTCAATAGGAAAATACCAAAAACTACAGCGAGGAAAAGGTTAGTTTTGTGTAAATACAATGTGGCAACCACAACTGAAAGTGTGGTTCAAATAGCTGATATAGAGACAAGAAATGTAGGAAGGAAGATTGAATTTGATTGGTGATGCAGATGTAAGTGAAGATGATATAAATATGGAGGATGTTTTTTATGCCGATGAGCAAGAGAATGTTGGTAGTGAAGATTCTGATGACGGTGAGGAAAATGTAAGGCCAAGGGGACCCGTTCCTGCTGATGAGTGTGAAAATATCACACAAGTTCTGAAGTTTAAAAATAGCTGGAAACCTAGACAGCGGCATAGGTTTATAGATGAAGATGATGATAATAACTACTATCAAATGCTATACAAGAATTGAGAGCTATATGAAGACAAGGAATTTGGCAAAAATGTGTTAAGGCCCTTGATGATTTTTATGGACAAACTTCACTTCAAGGATACCCTTAAAGACTATGCAATTCAGGAGGGATTTGCTATTAATGTTCTGGAAGCTGACAATAAAATATACACAACAACTTGTTATGTTGAAAATTATGGTTGAAGTATACATGCAAGTAAGCTGCCTGATGGTCAAACATGGGTTGTGAAGTGTAAGGGATTCAGGCATTAAAACACAACGGAAAAATAATAAAAAATTTAAATCCCTACCGCAGGATCTATGTATAAATACTGGATGATTATGGAGAATAGGATCATGTACCTTAATAAAACTTTCCTTCTGACTGTAATGGGCGTTTTGATCTTGATGAACCACATCAGCCCTCCTTGTGAAGATCTGCTCTCCAAAGGTATCCACACGAACGCCCGATCGTCCAATTATCACCGGAGCCGGTACTAGCCGATTTGGTTGCCTCTTCCTCTCTCTCTCTCTCTCTCTCTAGCCTCTCTAGGATGTAGAGTTGCTATGGTTTTTCTCCAAAACGTGATACAACTACCCACTATTATAAAATTATACATCTTAATGTATATATATAGTGGAGAGAGGATTAGGGCCTAACCCTAAACCTAATGGGCTTCCAAAAGGACCCATTCTGTTTTGGGTTTCTTTTATTATTAGATTCGAATTCTAATATATATATACAATTAATCAAGTCTACTTAATTAATTTAATAATTAAATTCGATTAATAATAATAAAATATTTAAATTCATAATTTAAATAACACTCCGTTTAAACGTTCTTTGTGTGTGACCCTTTAGGTTATTATTACGTTTGCAATAATTTTATTTTCCAATAATAAAATTATAAACAATGAGTGGCATCCAGTAATACATCATTGCTCCCAAGTAATAATAATAATTGGTGAATCAATTAAACCTTTCGTGAATAATGTACAATGTAATATAATTCCTTTAGCCTTATATTATAGATCAAACTCGAGGCATGCATTGTGTCATCCCCTGCAAGCGTTTAATCCTTCTTTCCTTGATCAATGAGTTAACTATTAAACAAATCAGTATTTGAGCACGGCCATGTATTTTATAGTCTTACTCAATAAAGAGGACAATAATATCACTCCTTTAATATAGGAGGGCTAAATTCCATCTAGATCATTCATATTTCTCATACGATTCATAATATACCCAATATCTACTTTTATGATTACCCGATCAAGGATAACTTTCAATAGTATCAAAGTATATTAATTCTCGTATAGAAATATAATGATTTCAGGTCTAAGGACTAATACATCATTATCATTGTGAGATTAACTTATGACACTTTAAACATGTAGTATCTCACAACGGGTCAATCCAGCACCATGTATTTAATATATGTGTGTTTGTTTTGACTTTAGTATCACCATACCTATGATCAACGAGATGTGATCATCAGTCAACAAACACACTAGTATCAACATATTTATTATCTTCCCTTAAACAATAATACTTGACTAGGGACCTTTAGGAATATCAATATTATTCTCATAATCTCATTTCCAAGTCACGTACTTAGAGATATAGATTTACATATAATATTCCAAGGATAATTATTAATCTAACATTTTATCGCAGAAAATAAAGATAAAATAAATTACTAAAGAATAATCCATAGAATCATAATTAATAATCAAAATGTTTCATAATATAAACATAATAGTGTTGTCTCTAGGGCACATACACTAATATGAAGAAGATTGAACCAAATACTCATAGTTGCAGGGGGCTAGAGACTTATAATCCCATATGTGATGTGAAGTGGGCTTCTTCAAAGTTGCTAGAGGACATAAGAGCGAACCTTGAAATTTCAGGGAAGGCATTGAATGAGTTGCTTTTCCAGAGATATGGAATTTATATGAAACAATCAACATTGTACACAATGAAGAAGTATACTATTGAGAAACTTTTTTGGGGACAAGATGAATCCTACAAGGGTTTTACAGCTTATACAAGGATTATCTGTGACACTAACCCGGATTCCAAGGCATATTGTTCTTATGCTGAAACATAGAGCATACCCAAGCAACTACTATTCAGCACTGTGTTCATTTCACTCACTTTCATGCATGTGGAAGGGATTCCTTGCAGGTTGTATACCTCTTATAGGTATTGATGGGACTCACTTAAAAGAAAATTATGGGGGTGTCTTACTCTCTGCAGTGGCAATGGATGCCAACAATGAAATTTTTTCATTAACATATGTCGTGGTGAGTGTATAAGACAAGGAGAACTGGTCATTCTTTCTCTGGAACATTTACTTAATTGTGAAAGAGTCAAGTAGAAAGGACTGGACAATCATAAGTGACAGGCAAAATGTGACTTGTTTTGATTTATTTACTCTTGCTTAATTTTTCCTAATTTAGCTTACTAATATATTATTTGTTTACAAATGTAGTGTATTGATCTTGCACTTGAACATGTATGGCCATCAGCAAAGAGAGGTACTGATTTAGGCACCTTAGCAGGAATTACAAAAAACAATTTGTTTGGCCAATGATGTACACACTGTTTTTGAGAACTTGTAATGCAACTTCACAGTTCACTTTTAGGAAAACAATGGAGAGACTAAAAGTAGCAGGTGGTGACCCAGTAGTGGAAGGGTTTGCTAACTTAGGTGATCCATGCACATGGAGCAAACATAAGTTTGATCCTAATATTTGCAATGATTCAAATACATCTAATTTTGTGGAGAGCTTTAATGCCACTTTAGGAGTTGATAAAAGTAGGCCAGTATTGACTGTACTTGAAGGTAATCTCAATATGATAGTTTGAATTTTATTACAATCTCCACTTGTTACTAAATAGGATCTCAATTTGTGCAGGAATTAGGAGAGTTTGCATGGTGATGATAGCTACAAGGTTTCAAACTGCAATGAACTGGAGTGATGATGGTATATGTCCAAAGATAGTTAAAGCTATGAATTAAATTAGAAAAGGAACAATCAGTTGTAAAGCTTAAATGTCCAAACTCGGTGAATATGAAATTCATGAAGGTAAATCACAGTTTTCTTTATCACTCAATAACAAACTGTGCTCGAGTGGGGCATGGAAGCTGGCTGGAATTCCTTGTAGGCATGATTAGGGCCACGTGATGTTAGAGATATGCTTCATGTCAAGTTAGACCCACAGAAGCTTGTGAGTTCTTGGTACTCAGTTAGAACCTACAAGCAAACCTACAACTTTAATATCAATCCAGTCCCTGGTAAGGATAGTTGGCCAGCATATGAGGGTCTCCCTCACATCATGCCCCCACAGATGAAAAGGGGAGTGGGCAGGCCAAGTGAAAATAGGAGGAGGAAGGTGAAGACCAAAAAAGAAAAAGAAGCAAAACTGTTAAGTGTAAAAATTGTGGTAATTTTAGCCACAATATAAGGACATTTAAGGGAGATCCTACTGGAAAAGAACTCAAAGCAGCTGACCACAAGTTAGTAAGAAATTCAAGGGTTAGAGATCAGTCAAATGCAACCAAGGAAGCCAAAAAAGTAGCCAAGGCAGCAACATATACAACTAAGGGGAGTGCATCACAACCTTTAAATGTTACTACTCAATCACAACAACCCTGATTACATGCTTTTGTCACTTTTATTATGCTTTTTTCACCAAAAACTATTAGCACTTATGGTATTTTGGTTCGAAGATCCAAACTGGTAGCACTTTTACTTATTATAATCTATATTTTTGTAAGTTGAATTGTTGGTGTACTTGGGTGATATATCTTTGCAAGGATGATAAATCGTATTTTGTTAATGGTGTCGTAATTATTTTTTGTCAATGCAAAATTGTATGCGTGTTTGTGTTTTTTTAAGTTATTGTCATCCAACAGTTCATTCTACAGTATATGGTAGATAATGGCACCAAATTTCAGTTGAAATGCTTTACAAGTTTATTCCATGTGTACAGTAACATTTGACTAACAACTGATCTAACAGAAGTGCAAATATGGGAATTGGTCTTTATCAAGAGGGTACCATGTATAGAAGACAAAAACGTGATGGTACCATTGAGAAAAGCCAATTCTACAAGGGTACCATCGAGAATATCCCTTTTTTTGATAAACATGTAAAAAAGTTTAGAGGATCCTAAATTCAGTGCCCATTTGTGTAGATTTTAAGTCTACAGCTGTCTAGATTTTGAGTCTGGAGTTTTGCTAAAAATCTTTTAGCCTAATAAGTCAGAAGATAAAACTTAAAAATAGTATTAAACAAGCTGGAGGTAATTTTTAAATAATTTATTTTGATAATTTTACTTGATAAAAATTAATATTATTATTCAAAAGGACAGTTCATCAAATTATTTTATTTTTTTACATTTTTAATAATTCATAAGTTATCCATAAAATTAACCTATTTAAATATAAATTTTAAATTTATTTATCATTTTAAACAATTTTAAATTATAAGTGATAATTTTAAATTTAACTAAACCGTAGGGATAAGTATCGGGTCACTTCGGGGTCGAGGAATGTAATCCTCGCGTTTGATCCCCGAATCTCGGACCGTTCCCCGAATGAAAAAATTCCCCCCGAACGAAGAATGGAGATGCCCGCGGGCAGGGATTAGTTTCTTTCATAAACATATATTTTATATTATGAAAACTATTTCTTGAAATATATATTTTAATAAAATATGATGTATAATGTATATAATCGTATATCTGTTTAAATTTTTAATTGTATTTTTAAACATTGTATTAAATTAATATCTATTTAAATAAAAGATAAACAAAGAGTACATGTAATTAAACATGATTATTTTCAATTCTGAAATAAATAAATATTCTAAACTTATATATAAATAGGAAACATACGTACTTTAAATATTTATTAAATATATGAATTTATTATTTTATATTACAGAAATCGATGAAGAGAAATCAGGGCAGGGAATGAGAAATATGGAAATTCGGTCGGGGAGAAGTCAGGGGACACCCCGTCCCCCCTTCCTCTGCCCCGATCCTTGAATATTTTATAAAACTCCCCCCAATGCTCATCCTAAATCCAAAAGTTCTTGAATTACCGGTTCTTTCGGTGGAGGAATCAAACAGGGTTGGACTTGATAGGTGAAACCACTAGTCACAATGCTAATAACGGCCTAAACTTGTTATTTTATATTTTTGGTATGAATATATTTTTTATACTCCAAAGATTTTATGGTGAAGAAGAGGAAAGAATAGAAAAGAAGGGAAAGAGAAGAAACAAAATAATAATTCTCTCGTGTGTTCAAGAGTTATTGTGAAAATAAGAGAAAATTTTAAAAATAAAAAAGGTAATTTATTTAAACAGTTTTATTAGAGCTTCTATTCGGGCTCTCTTCTCTCTCTCGATAGCACGACTTCATTTTGTTTTTTGAAAATTTCATTTATCTTTTCTTTTCAAAGTTAATCTAACTCATAACGCATAATGTAATGTGTATTAATCAAGTTGTGTATTACTGTAATAAAGTTTAGGGATGGAGTATTCAATTAGGTGATGACTCTGGATGTACATCGTAAGAAAATAATGATCGAAAATATAGAGATCGGATTCATCAGCATAGATCCTAATATTGACCATATTCGTATTTCTTATATGCATATTCAGGGATACATATTTCACATTCGCATCATTGGATACGAATGTGAAATATGCATGTCTTTCTTTTAAGTTATCTAAAAAATAAAGAAAAATTAGAATATAAGGGATACGCATCTTGAAAATGTGTATTCGGTGATACGTATTATAGTAATGCGTATCTTTTACTTTGTTAATTTTGAAAAAAATAACACCGGATACACGTTATCAAGTGTATCTTTTATACATTCGGACACTCTTTTTTCAAATACATATCTTGTCGGTATTTTGGGTCATACACTTTAGATCTGGGTATTTTAGGGTGCTGATGGAAATGTAGATATTTTAGGTATTTTCTCTATTCAATCTCAAATTTAAAAGATTTTTTTAAAAAAAATTCAGAAATTCAGATTTATTTGGATTTGAAGAGTTCTTTAAACAGTGCTATTCAATAAAAAATTTAAAAATCTATGAATATTATATTTAATTTAGATTTTAAAAAATTTGTTCAAATTCAGTATTATTTAATTTAGAATTTAAAATGCCCATTAAATTTATGATCGTATTGAAAATTTCATAAATTTTTTGTATGTAATGTGATAGTAAATTTTAATAAATTTGCTAATGCATTTTATTTCATCAAAGTTGGGTTAAATTCATGATATTGCGGGATATTTTGCCCGCAAGAGTTGGCTCAGTTGGAGGATAACTATTTTCTTGGTCACATGTTCGAATCTCACGGGAGGAGAATTTATGATTATGTCTCCTGAGTCGGAGCATGTCGCTTAAATGCGGTTGACCTTGGTTCACGTAGTTTATCCGGTGCGCACCCGAAGGGTACCAGCTGCGGGTAATTTACGATAAAAAAAATTCATGATATTTTGAAGAAATTCGTAAAATTGTTGAAATCATCATAACTCTATTAATGGTGTGTTTGACATTACTGTTGAAATAGCAACAACAATATTTTTTTGCTGAAAAACAACTAAAAATTATTTTGTAAGCTGTTAGTAGAGAAAGTAAGACCCTTCACTCTTTTAAAAAAAAACTCTTTTAAAGTTTTTGCGGGAAGTAAATGATGATTTCACCGGCTCATAAAAAACATTTTTTTATATAATTTTCCCAAATATATGCATATTAAAAATATTATCAAACAATGATGTAATTATTTCAAAAATATATTCTCATAATCACTTTTTTCTAACAGTGCAATAATTTTAATCAGAATATCAAACAAAGCTTAACTCTGCTAAAATTCACTAAAATCAAAATTGACAACAATACAAGAATAAAATTCACTACAATCAAAATTGACAAGGATACGAAAACAAAAATCTAAATTGAATACAAGTGTGAGTTGCATAAATTCATGTCACTAATTTAGGGTAGGACTGACGAAAAACGACATCCAGTATATCCCCCGGAATGCAAACTATATCCTACGGATACGAAGTCAAGTTAGAGAAGCTGTTATACTAGTAGGATCAATGGAGAGTGACATTGAGTACTTCCCACGAAACACGGAGACGATACATTATCAGTTTTGATCGTGCAGGCCAAGTTGTGTGGTGATAGGTTTGGTACTCCAAACACAAAATCTATACGATTTTTATAGAAAATTAATTTAAACTTGTCCGTCTCGCTAATTAGTGTAGAAATTCAATATTCTGGACCATGAAGGGTTCCATATGTAGATAGAATAATGGATTTTAGGAGTGGCAAAAACACCAAAATCCATATGTATAATTTAACATTTTGCAACATTATCCCATTTCAGTTTTGTATTGTTAAAAGCATCAATTTTGCATTGCGTTTGATGATAACAAACAGTAAAATTGGAGAAATGGGAAAATTTTAAAGTCGTAAATATTGTGTAACATTCAAGTTAACCCAAGCTAGTGTTTTCCAATGTTTTCTCTAAAATCAAGTCAAATCAAGAATATATAAAGTTTCAGTAGATCAAATCGAATACATATATCTAGGTTTCTTTTTTGAAAAATGAAAATAATTCAATAATGAAAAGACATAAGGCATCTACATATATGATCGAAATTGAACAAACGTATAATTATATCGCTGTTGAATCCTTCCTTATTGGATAGGCAACCCAACGATTTTTTGAAGTGATATCTACATGATATAATCCTCCTATTATTATTTTGAGCAATCGACCACAAATGCATCACCATAAAAACATTTATCACCGTATCAACACCATGAAAATTCTGCAGATCTGTAATCTCAGACATGATGAACTACAAACAAATCAAATAAAACCAATTTCTCATAAGGAAAGACAAACAAAACCCAAATAAATTGGGAAATTATTGAAGATTAATAAAAGATGAACTAAGAGATGAACTAATAATAAATAAAATAAAATAAGAGATCGAAACTTTTCACCGGTGAAAACCGATGGATGCCCCTCAGCGATATAGGAAGGCTGGTTCAAGGTTAAAAGAATTTTAGGGTTTCAGGGTTTTATGTTAGTTGATATACAGATACATATATCTAGGTTTTGATGATGTAGGATGCCGAAATGGTAATTGAAAATCATGATCATTTTTTAATCACGGTGATAGAACTATTTTTTTGACTGACTAAAAGTGTTAGTCAAAAGAACCCTAATTAACTAACGGTGTTAGTCAAAAGAACCCTAATTAACTAACAACGTTGGTTAAAATTCAATGTAAGGATGCAAATATAATTTTTAAAATATTTAAGAATCACAATATTTCTAAAAATAGATCAAAGACCTATATAATAAAAGGCATGTAGTTACCTATATAATAAAAGACATATAGTTGAGAAACTCTTAAATTAATTTTTCTATACATTTATAATGATTATAATTAGTCCCGGTACATCAAGTTACCCATTCATTAAATTTTAATAATTATTATATTATATCTCTGTCACATTTTTCTCATCCATCCATCAATTAAAATCCATTTTTTATTCAATCAACTCAAATATATTAATTGTTGTCATTATATAAGTCTCGAAATACTATATTTATCATATTTTTTCCTTTTATTCACATAGTTTTACCGGGGACAATTTATTTTATATAAGCAATAAAGAAAATCGTGGATAAGAAAATCAGGACGAAAGGATTATCATTTTAACCACTCAATTTAATTAATGCCGTTAACAATGTTCTAAAAATTTTAAAGTGGGTTGAAAATTTTTGATACAAACCTGTAAGGAATTATTTCCAAATATTTAGGCATATTTCCTTTCTTTCTAAAAAAAAGCACTAGGAACAAGTTGAAGAACTTAATTCTTCTTCCGCATAGTGCAAGAGATAGAAGATAAATCCCACCAAGAAGAAATCATGGTAGAACCATTGTCATTTTGAATTTTTGATCACCCAACCCAAGGTCAAGTTGTGTAGTAAATATCTTGCAACACTTAAAATTAAAGACTTTTTTACATGTATAATTAAAATCAAATCAGACTTGCCCATCACAAGAATTTAGGGTGAGATCCAAATCCAATGATCCATAGAGGCAGAATTGGGGCAAGATCCATTAAGGGTGTCATCTGGTAAATTCCACTGAAAATGAAGATGTCTCTGGAAAATAGAATTTGAGGGTGAAAGAGTAAATTCGAATTATTCTTGTTTTTAGTAGTTTTTATTATTGGGCTTTCTCGAAATACTCTGACAAATGTATTCGAATTATATCGATTTTACTGGTATGATTTCTTCCCTTTGCCATAATCAATCAAATTGAATTTTCTGTTAGATTTTTGGATATTAGGCTATTCTTCATTATTTTGTTATAGGAATTATTCCCAAATGTTGTTTAATTTATGAATGTGATTTCTTTTAGTTACTATTCACAGAAAAAGTTTACATTTAGATATTATACCTCTTGTGAATGAATTGAGTTCGGATCCTCTATCACCTCCGGCGTCTCTTAATATGCTCGCTCTTTTTGTATTGGCCGGTTCATTAATAATGATATTTCCGGTTAGTGTTTGATCATGTTGAATGTTAAAAAGTGATCAATAATAAAAGAGAGGACATATTAGGGTATATGGGAGTGGAGAGAGGATCATAACTCGAATGAATTACTATAGGTGCTGAATTTTCCTGTGTTCTGTCAAAAGATGGAGTAAATCGGCCCTTTCAACATTCCTAGGTTTTGATTTGATCGTGTTTTTCCTAAAATAAATATAGAAAAGTTGTTCATTGTTTGGTAACGATAATGATATTTAACTCAATTCAGTCTTCTGATCATACAACGCAACTCAATTTAGTCATAAATCCTGATATATTATGATTTATATTACGCAAAAAGTCCTTGGATATTTTTGGACACTTTTTATGCTAATTCTAAGGTCACAAATGGATAGAGGAGAAAATCGAAACTGTGATCTATAGACTCTAACCAAGGACAGAAAGATGGGGCCTAAGGAGGCTGGAGCCCCGGCTAAATTAATAAAAAATAAATATAAATTTCTTGTTCAGCCTCGGGTGTTCTTTTGAGGTCGGGTTATTTGTTTGAGGCCAGGGTGATTTGGACTCCTAGTTCCGCGGCTTCGGACTCTAGCACACATGATCTCCTACCCTAGGCCACTTGACTGAATGCATACACTTGATTCAGTTGTGTGCAAACAGATATCATCAAAATTAGATACTCCTCAATTGTATGTTGACACCCCAACCAGACTAGGATAAAACAAAATAGAGGATTTTGGTGATCAGTTGATCATGTACAGTATCTCTCAACACCAAACTACAGTAGTTCTTACATGAATCTTCCTAGTAAATGGCCATGCTGCATAAGAAAGTTCCCCTGTAACCGATGAATATATATTTTTGTTGAATAATATAAGATCATGTTGAGTCCTTAATCTAACACCTAGAGTAACTGACCACTTAACATGGTATCAGATACCGGTTTAGGGAGTGGTTTCCCTCATTTATTTATCATGGCCTGGTTGAGGGGAGTGTTGAAGGGGCCTTCATCATAATAGAGTCAATAGTTAAAGTTATCAATGTTTTAGAAATATACTCCTATGCTAATTGGAAGAAGAGAATGTTCATAAAGAGTCATGGGAAAGAACATGACTGGTCTTAGAAATGTTGCAGTGTTACACCATTCTCCTTTTTCTACATTCCGTTTTTTAAATTTCAAGCCAGCTTCCCACCTTCTCAAAAGCTGATGTTGATTTGCTTAGTTGGTCGGTTCTGTGGGCGGTGACATAACCTGGCTTCAAAGTCCCTCCCACAAAATATTAGTTTTCTAAGTTTGCGAGAAAACAATGTGAAATTTGAAAACAAATCTATAATTGTATCCAAACAAAGGTCAATTTAAATCAATACCATTGCAGGACCCTGTCTATCATCTTGCTATGACAGTATAGTTGGTTTTGGACTGTTTAGTAAAACTGGAATCAAATTATAAGTTCACAGCAAGAAACCAAGCTCATTTTCCTCCCAGGCACATCTTTATTTTACAAATTGTACTGAAAACGAGGGATCAAGGTTCTATCAGTTTCTTCTGCTCTCACTCTGTTCTCCACCTCTATTTTAATTAGGTGATATATTCTGAAGGTACAACAAAGTCACTTTGATAGCTCAAGGGGAGGGGTGACCACAATTGGAATGCACACACTATTATTGTATGGTGCACATAATATTGGAAGTAGACTTCAACCACTATATCTTACTATATATACATGAGTTAATCTGTTTAGATTTTGCATGCAAGTACCTCTACAAACTAAACTTAAGCAAGTTGTCCTTTTGCAACAAACTTGTCCTTAACATTCTAAAGCTCAAAGCATATACTAATTCCCCATTTCATTTTCTGCTATCACTATCTTGTCTACTAAAAAAATGGCATCTATGCGCATAGCAATGCTGCTTTCATTTCTTGCATTTAATTTTGTGGTGTTTCACAGCCAAGCTAGATATCATTATCATAAAAAACGCAAACATTCGCCCCCAGCACCCCCAATTTCTCAGCCACCAACTGGGGCACCAGCAGCACCAGGACCATCTAATCAACCTCCTAAGGTTGATCCTTATAAAAATACTGGTGTTTACGACGTCAGAAAGTTTGGTGCTGTTGGAGATGGCATGACTGATGACACAGAGGCATTTAAGAGAGCTTGGGATGCCGCATGCCAAGTTGAATCCGGGGTTATTCTTGTTCCTAATGGCAACTCTTTTATGATTCAGTCCACAATTTTCACTGGCCCTTGTAAAGGCGGTCTTGTTTTCCAGGTAGACATTGTTTTTTTTATCAGTAGTCCTGTTTGTGACAGCTTCGAGACATATTCTTTGAAAATTAATAATTATTTATTTACTAAATTGAAAGGTTGATGGCACACTAATGCCACCAGATGGACCTAAATTATGGCCATCAAAGAATAGCAAACATCAGTGGCTGGTGTTTTACAGAATCGACAAGATGTCTTTGCAAGGCGGTGGTGTGATTAATGGAAGAGGAGAAAAATGGTGGAATCTTCCCTGCAAGCCTCACAAGGTATGTCAGTATCTCTTCTGATTCATCATATTGCAAATCCAGAAATTAAAATTGATGTATGGACACCTTTACGTGCAGGGACCTAATGGAAGTACATTGCCAGGACCATGCGACAGCCCAGTTGTAAGTAGAAAAATTTACCTCACAGTATCAACATATTTCATATAGACTTTTAACCTATGGATTGTCTTATCTCCTGCTTAAACTTGTAAAATAGGCTATCAGGTTCTTCATGAGCAACAATTTGACAGTGCAAGGACTTAAAATAATTGACAGCCCTCAGTTTAACTTCAGATTTGATAAATGCACCAATGTCCATGTAGAATCAGTTCACATTACAGCTCCAGCTTTAAGTCCAAACACTGACGGCATTCATATAGAAAATGCCAACAATGTCCGGATATATGATTCTATTATATCTAATGGTAAGCTCAAGTACTTTTTATGTCATCTTTCAATCAAATTTTGTTTTTCAGATAAATTAAGATCCTTTTCATTTTAATATATACTAATAGCTTGATGATTGATTCTTTTGAAGGGGACGACTGTGTATCTATCGGATCAGGATGTTACGATGTAGACATTAGAAACATCACATGTGGACCTGGCCATGGAATCAGGTACTATATGCACACAGCTAAACCACTATAAAGTTTCCCAATGTTTGCGACTCAAAATTTTAAGATATTGTTTTGTTAAATATAGCATTGGGAGTTTAGGCAACCACAATTCGCGAGCTTGTGTTTCAAACATCACAGTAAGGGACTCGGTGATAAAGAACACAGATAACGGAGTTAGAATCAAGACATGGCAAGGAGGTTCTGGAGCTGTATCCGGAATCACATTTGATAACCTCAAAATGGATAATGTTAGAAATCCAATCATGATTGACCAATTTTATTGCCTAACAAAACACTGTAAAAATGGAACCTCTGCGGTCCTTGTATCCCATATCAAATATTCAAGTATCAAAGGAACCTATGATATAAGAAGCCCTCCTATGCATTTTGCCTGCAGCGATTCAGTTCCATGCACCAACATAACCCTCTCGGATGTGGAACTTCTTCCTGCAAAAGGAGAGCTGGTGTTGGATCCATTTTGTTGGAATGCTTATGGAGATTTTAAAGCACTAACCATACCACCGGTGTCATGTTTGTTGGCAGGAAATCCTCGTTCTTTCTTGGAAAACTCATTAGGTGTTTGCTAATTAACTGATGGCAGTAGAGAAAAAACTAGCTGTTACAACAGCCAGTTATGGACTAAACTTCCTAAACCTATAAATTGTATATAGTTTCCATCAATCATGTAATCCTTTTCCTTTTTCAAATCATAGCAATCATGATTTCCTGTTATATATGAACATGTAATCTGTGTGGAGAGATATTATTAGTAAATCCTTCACATCATTATCAGTGTAACTTACATATTATTCTATTAATAAGAACTTCACTTTCAGCCTTAAATATGAACTTATGTGTCAGTCTATATATCCTACAAGTAGAGGTGGCCAAACGTGCGGGTTCGAACCGCACATTCGGGACCGGCTCGTACGGAAACCGTAAAATATTCGGCCCGATTCGGGCCGGTTCAAACCCGCACAACCCGCCGAAATAAGCGAACCGAATACGAATTTAATTTTAAAAAACCGGAACCGGCACTAACCCGCACGACCCGCACAGGCGAAGCCCGCGTGAGCCGCACGAACTGTGCAACCCGCACAGCCCGCACAGCCCGCACGGCCCGCAAAAATTTCAGAGCAATCTCATGTTCGGTTTTCAGCTTAAAACACTCAAAAATTGACCGTGCAATCTCATGTTTTTTACAAACAACCGTTACTTAACCGATTCCGGCAGAAACCAGTAAATGGGAGACAAATAATCAAATTTCAGAGCGACAAGAAACAAGAACAGAGTCCTTGAACAAGCCGAAAAAGGGGAGAACTCGAAGGGGGTGAGTTTTTCCGGCGATCTCAAAAAAATAACAATAAATCACGAAAAAGTAATATACAGAGTCCTTGTTCAATGATCTGTTGATTCATCATTCAATTACACAATCAAACAATATGAAGTAAAAACCCTAATTCAAAATAAAAATAAAAATTAGAATTTCGAAAAATTCCTTACTTTTTCAACCAAAAAAACGTTACCTCGGGGAGGAGGGAAGGGAGAGAGGGAGCGGGAGAGGGGGGTGAGAGAGAGAGAGAGAGATATGGATGGGGGAGGGGGGGTCAGCGGCGTGAGGAAGTTAACGGGGAGGGGATAAGGGTAAAGCGAAAGGATAGGGGGTGGGGGTTAAGGGTGTACATTGTATTTAATATAATTTTATTTTATTTTGTGTTGATTTATAAATAGTTTTATAAAATATAAATCCAACTGTTGGATTGTTCAAACATGAGATTGCACATGAATCCCAACCCGCGAACCGCCCGTGAACCGCCCGCGAACCCGTGAACCGCCCGTGAACCCGCGAACCCGTGAACCGCCCGTGAACCCGCCAACCCGCGAGCCGAATACGGTTTACGGTATGTCAGCTCAGCCCAGCCCGGCCCGGTTCGTTCGCCTCCCAGTGCCGGTTAAGTGTTCAATTTTTCCGGTTCCAACCCGCTTCCAACCCGGCCCGGACCGCCCAACCCGCACGGTTGGCCACCTCTACCTACAAGTGATCCTGCACTCATCAAACAATGGCCATACAGGTGAATTTCCTCAGAAGAGCAGGATCTCACCAGGGTACTATGAAGATCCTGACTTTAAAGATGCAATAATTCATGATATTAAGTTATAATTTATCGAATGCTAATGAGAATCCCTTGGAATATCTTGGTATATTAACAGTGATAATTAAAATTATGTCAGACTTGTCCATCTCACAAGAATTAGGGTAAAATTCAAATCCAGTGATCCAAAGAGGAAGAACTGGGGCAGGATTCATAGAGGGTGACATTTCGTATATTCCACTGAAAATGAAGATAGAGGGTGATAGAGTAATTTGGACTTGTCGACTTCCCTAGATTTTGATTTAATTTTTTTTCCCACAAGTATAGAAAGATATTTATCCTGTTAATTAAAATGTGCATATTTTTTGAGTAGTGATTGTGACATTAACTCAACTCAGTCCTCCGATATAGCGCAAACTCTAAACATACAAAAAACAGAAGCAGCAGCCGCACAACAGAAGCAGAAGACCCACCACAAACAAAAAACACAACAACCCAAGATCATTGAAACCTTGAATCATTCTCCTTTTTCGTAATTAAGATATATAATCAATTCCTTTTTGTTATTTACAGTTTTATTGATATAAATTTATGTTTTTTTCTTGGTGTAGATCTGATTTAGTGTATGTAATTCAGATTTTTAGGGTTAATTAATGTATGAATCCTTGTAATGAATTAACATATGAATTGTAGTATGACTAAATTCGATTTTTTAGAATTTTTAGGGTTCATAATTTGGAATTGATTTAATTCGGAAAATATTAGTCTTGTAGTATGAAAATTTAATTCATTTTTAGGACTAATTTAATTAGATTTTTAGGATAAATTAGTGTTAATTTTAAATATTTTTATTGTTAAAATCGAATTTAATGTTAATATTAGTGTTAAATTCGAATTAGATTAGTGTTAGTGTTAATTTCGAATTAATTTAGTGTAAAATCGAATTTAATGATAATTTTAGTGTTAAATTCGAATTAAATTAGTGTTAATTTCGAATTAATTTAGTGTATAAATCGAATTTAATGAAAAAATTAGTGTGAAATTCGAATTAAATTAGTGTTAATTTCAAATTAATTTAGTGTATAAATCGAATTTAATGAAAAAATTAGTGTGAAATTCGAATTAAATTAAGAATTTATAATTATGAATTTAGGGTTACTTTAGGGGTTAAATTTCAGTGCTTAATTTTTGGGATGTAATTAACATGTGGTAATTATTTTTTATTGTGTACGTGGTGGTGTTTTTATTGTGGTGATTGATGAATTATGTTGACAATATTTTCAAGTATGGATAATTTTGGTGATTTCGAGAATATGTTGCCGGGTCCGAACGCGCATAATGTTATTTGGGATAATCGGTATCACGTTAGTGAGGATGTTTGGGACGGTGCAGGGAGAGAGAGGAGTTGCAGAGCTATTGTGGGAACAAGTCATTACATGATTGGAAGTTAAGGAGACCACAGCGGGAATTGTTACACATGCTTGGGTTTGAGATTTTTGCAGACCCTGCTGTTGTCTTGGCTACTGACACTCGGTTGATATCTGCTTTGGTAGAGCGTTGGAGACCGGATACCAACACTTTCTGCACGAGGCAGGAGGAGATGACTGTTATATTGGAGGATGTAGGGTTTATTCTAGGGTTGCCAGTTCAGGGGGATGCACTGACTTGTGGGGTGATAGAGAACAAGGCTGCGTATTTTGTTAATAACTAGTTTGAGCCTTTGACCGAGGAGGAGGTGAAGGAGGCTTTGTATCGGAATAACATCAAGCTAGGGTGGTTGTTTAAGAGATATGGTGCACAGAAGCCTGAGAAGAATAATATGAGGGTCACGGTTGTACATACTAAGGCGTATCTGCTATTCTTGATGGGTTGTATCCTCTTCCCTAGTATCAATCGGTCTTTTGTTCATGTTTGGTATATGCACCCATTGATTAATATGCGGGAGATTCCTTATTATGCTTGGGGTGCAGCAGTGTTAGCTCATATATACCGGGGTTTGGAGATTGCTGCAAAGAAGGGCAGTAAGAGCATTGCTTGTTGTGTCTGGGTGTTACAGGTTTGGTCTTACGAGAGATTTCCTCGTATAGGCGTGCCTTTACGGTCTCCTGGTCAGGAGGATTATCCGGTTACTGAGGGATGGGCCTATTCTAGTGATACTCATGTGGGGGTTTTAAAGAAGCCCAGGAAGACAGGTCCTCATCACAAGTTACCGTTCTATAGGGGTGAGTTTGATGGTGTTGCTGGTGATGAGGTGGTTTGGAGGCCGTATGCTAGATTCGACGATGTTATGGACAGTGAGATGATACAGGCACAGTTAGTTGGGTGCGGTCGAGTTCCCCTTGTATGTTATGATGTGGTCGAGTGGCAGCATCCAGACAGGGTGAGCAGACAGTTTGGTGCTAGTCCCCAGATTTCACGGGCGCCGGTGAACATGGTTGGCTATAGGGGCTAATGAGGCCATATTTGTAGGGGATGATTGGCTTGTACGTGAAAGGAATATGTCCTAAGTCCAATCATGTACTAGGATTTAGGAATAACTTTTTATGTAATCTGTTTTAATTTCATTGATATTAATAAAAGACTTGTTTTGTTTTTATTACGGGCTCTATCTATTTAAGTGTTTAAATAAGATATACCATATTTAGAGTAAAGCTTTTTATGGATTATGATGAGATCATAATAGTGAGACCTAAAAGATGATAACTCTAAACTTAAATAGTTCCTGATCATAGGATTACTAACTGGCAATTAATAATCCGCAAAGATCGGTACATACTATGCTTGCTTCATTATGAAGTATGTCTGTTCTCATAGACATTTGTGTGGTGACACTATAGCTAGTATGTAGGTGCTTATTATAGAATAAGTTCACTGAACATGACTCGCACAGCTGAACAACTGATGTAGTTCACTCACGTGTCAGCAGTTGTTCACATAGTGATAGTTGTACAAGTATCCTTAGACTTGAGGTCATCATAGTCATCTTGTGTACACTGAACTATGCTTTGGTTTAGTTCTTAGTCTCTAGGGACAATTATTAGGGCTCTACTGGGTATAGGAATTTATACACGAAGATAGTGTATGATCAATAAAGGATCTACCCCTTCCAGTAAAGGAAGCGAATGTTCAAGGCTGATCCACTTATGCTAGTTCAGGAATCTCTGGCCAAAGTGAATGAAATTAGAAAGGAGTTTCTAATTTGCATAGAACTAAACATAGTAAATGGTAAGCAAGTGATTAAATTAGATAGGCTTGACACAAGATCCATGCCTTGTATTTAATCAGGACATTGTAGGGTAGAAGGAGTTTATTGTACGGTAACTATTCACTGAATAGGTTCTTGGTATTCTAAGCAGTGAATTCGTATTATCCGGATAGTCGCGATATGCTGAGAAGTATCCCTCACGATGTAGAATAAATATGATTAATTAATTAATCATATTTAATAAATTAGAGAATTTATATAAATAATGATAAAATAGTTTTATTATTATTTATTTCTACTACCGGCTTAATATTGAACCTACAGGGTCACACCATAAAAAGAGAATGATTTAATGGTGGAGAAATTAATTAATAATAGCTGATAATTATTTATTTATGAAATAAATAATTAATTGGCAAATTTAATAATTGATTAAATGAGATTTAATTGATTATAAATTAATTAAGAAAAGTTCTTAATATTATTAATTAAGAATTTAATTTTGGAAATTAAATCAAAAGAGAGAATTATTTCTAAAGTGTTTAGAAAAAGGTTTAATAATTAAAAGGTGTTTTAATTATTAATGAGTATAATAAATGGGTTAATAATAATAATATTTTATGGGAAAATTTCAGCTGAAAATTTTGCCTATAAATATACTATTATAAACCCTATTTTTATTCCAACCCAAATTTTTCAGAAAACCTAATTCTCTCCACCTCCTCCTCCTCCTTAGCATCGTTTTCTTGGTGGATACCGGTGGAGTGCTTCACGTTTGAGGAGCAGCTGCTAAGGATCTCCGATCGTTGTTTTTGGATCGCTATTAAATGTTAGTAATCGATTCATATGTTTTAATCACGATTTATATGCTTTTATTTGGATTTTATATATGTAAAAGTGTTTTACCATGCCTCCGTTGTGATTAAAATCCAACAGTACGGTGGTTCATTGATATTGGCAAATGGGCCAGGTTTTGTTCAGATTTGGATGGACTTGTTGATGACTCGGTTTACATTGCTTCTGAGGCTGATTACATGGTGTGGTATGCTGATATATCTCGTCTGCGAATAGGGAAGCCGGATCCACAGCCTCAGCAACAGTACAAGACGAGGGAGTTGTATGATAGCCTCGACGGATATGGAGTTGTAAGTGTTTTACAAATATGCATATTTCACATTACACCACACACTACCAAATTTGCATTCACATGTATTTCATCTTGCACATATGATATCCTTGTGGAATTAATGAAAAAATATTTGTTTGTTTTTGTTTGTAGATGGTTGTCGGGCTTAATATGTTGAAGCAGCTGGATGCTAGGCTTCCTCCTGAGTTTGTGGAGGAGTTTGGGAGGATTTCTGGTACCTTCCTCACACCATTCTCTCGGTTGATGAAGAAGATTAAAGGACCCGTCTATAGACCACCCACATTTCAGAACATAAAATCAGATTTCATTGCACCTTCGGCTGACGACTTTGACATTCCAGCCATTCCTGCCCAGGATGTCGTTGACATGACACAGTCATCCCAACATGTGTCTCAGCCACCGAGACTATTGTCTCGTCTAGTAGGCCCGCGAAGCTTGCATTCCGCAGGATGAAAAAAGAGAAGTGGAGTATCACTAAGAGTCTCAGCATGACAAAGAAGAATGATATATACAGGGGTTTTAGGTTCTTCACTAGTATTTAAATCATCAAGATGTAAATTATGATCAATAGCCTCTTTTTTCATTATGACGTTTATGACGAAACATATGAGCAAATAATTTATACGCCATGAAAATGTGAAATTTAAGACAAAAATATACCTTGAATTGATAAAAATACTTGAATTTCTTGATAAAAATGCCTCAAAATCGCCTAATTTGGTCACTTGGAGAGTAGAATTTTTGTTGTGGAAAAAACTGTTTTTTGTTTGGTATAGGGGCTGTTGGGTTGCTGGGATAAGTGGGCAAGCTTACCAACCGCGGAAAATTTCAGCAATCTCTTCTGCCAACCGCGGAAATTTTCCGCGGTTCGTCTGTGATCTCAGCCCTTTATTCCCCTATCCAACGTCTAAAAATGTGTTTGTTATAAAACGGCCTACAACAAACGGTTGTTGTAGACCGTTACAAATGGGGATGACAAACAAAACAAATGTGCAACTTATGTTACACAGGATCACAGACTTCGCCACTAGGTTACAACACAACATGAGTCACATCACAACAGAATTTTGCACTTGGTTCAGTTTAATGCAGCATATAAGATATGAACCAGACCAACCAGGATAGAAAAAAAGAATTTAGTTTCTGCAGAACTCCGCAATCTCCACTGACTATATTTAACTTATATTTGCCTAGATATGAACACTTATTGGTGATCATATACTATCATTTTATTCTAGTCCCCCAACACCAAAGTACAGTAATTCTTACATGATCTTCCCTGCAAAGGGCCATGCTGCATAAAGAAAGTTCCCCGGTAACTAATGATTAAATATATTATGGTTATACTAGGAGTCTTTTTTTTCCTTAATATGTAAGAATCTTAGGACATACATATAGAAATATTTGCTAACTGAGGAACAGAGAATGTTTATAAAGACTAAAGAGTAATGGGGAAAGAACATGGAGGGTCTTAAAAATTCCCCACAACACCGATACATTTTGTAGTGTTACACCATTCTCCTTTTTCTACATTCTGTTTTAACTTTCAAGCCAGCTTCCCACCTTCTCAAAACACATCATGAAAGAATTTAGCTGATGTTGATTTGCCTAGTTGGTCGGTTCTGTGGGCGGTGACATGAACCTGACTTCAAAGTCCCTTGGACAAAATATTAGTTAACAAAGGTCGATTTAAATCATCACTATTACATGTCCGTCTACATCTTATGACATCGTGCTCCACTAACAAAAAATGGAAAACGCCTAACACTATATCATTCAATTACTCGAAACCTTATTAAATCTTACTATATTTTGTTCTAGTTATGAAATCTCGAGGGGCTGTGGTGCCATCGATCAATGTTGTGGGAATCAGAAATGAAATTGCGAGTTTACCTCAGGCTGCTAGATGACACTGAGTCCTCTTCCTTAATAAGAATTATGATTATATTTGAATAATGAAGTAAAGCTTGCAGATTAGCACAAAGTATAGTTGGTTTTGGAGTTTATTTGGTAAAACTGGAATCAAATTATAACTTCACAGCAAGAAATCCAAGCACAATTTCCTATCATACACAAATTTTTTAACAAATTTCATCGGAAAAAAGAGATCAAGAATCTATCAGTTTCCTCCGCTCTCACGTCCTTGGCTGTTCTTTCACCTCCTTTTTTGTTGGTAATTATTCTGAAGGTACAAAGTCACTTTGTTAGCTTAGGGCGTGACCACAATTGGAATGCACACACTATTATTGTATGGTGCACATAATATTGGAAGTAGACTTCAACCACCACATCTTACTATATATACATGAGTTCATCCGTTTAGATTTTGCATGCAAGTACCTCTACAAACTAAACTTAAGCAAGTTGACCTTTTGCGAAAAAACTTGCCTTCAAGACTCTAAGGCTCAAAGCATATACAAATTCCACATTTCATTTTCTCTGATCACTATCGATATTTTCTAGCTTGTCTATTCAAAAAATGGCATCTATGCGAATACCAATACTGCTTTTATTTTTCACATTCAATTTTGTGATGTTTCACAGTCAAGCTAGATATCATTATCATAAAAAACGCAAGCATTCTCCTCCAAGATCCCAAATTTCTCAGCCTCCATCTGGTGCACCAGCACCAGGACCATCTGATCAACCTCCTAAGGTTGATCCTTATATTACTGGTGTTTTCGATGTCAGGAATTTTGGCGCTGTTGGAGATGGCATGACTGATGACACAGAGGCATTCAAGACAGCTTGGGACGCTGCATGCCAATTTGAATATTCTGGGGTTATTCTTGTTCCTAATGGTTACTCTTTTATGATTCAGTCCACAATTTTCACTGGTCCTTGTAAAGGTGGTCTTGTTTTCCAGGTAAACATTGTTTCTTTTTTGATAAGTTCTCCTGTTTGTACAGCTTTGGCACTTTTAAAATTTGAAAGTTAATACTTTTTTTGTTTACTGAATTAAAAGGTTGATGGCACACTAATGCCACCAGATGGACCTGAATTATGGCCATCAAAGAATAGCAAACATCAATGGCTGGTGTTTTACAGAATCGACGAGATGTCTTTGCAAGGTGGTGGTGTTATTAATGGAAGAGGAGAAAAATGGTGGAATCTTCCCTGCAAGCCTCACAGGGTATGTCAGTAACTCTTCTGATTCATCAAATTGCAAATTCGAAAGAGAAAATTAATATATAGAAAATGTAAACATTTACGTGCAGGGACCTAACGGAACTACATTGCCAGGACCATGCGACAGCCCTGTTGTAAGTGGAAAAATTTACCTCACAGTATCTACATATTTTATATAGATTTTTAACCTATGGATTGTCTTATCTCTATCTTGAACTTGTAAAATAGGCTATCAGGTTCTTCATGAGCAACAACTTGACAGTGCAAGGACTTAAAATAATTGACAGCCCTCAGTTTAACTTCAGATTTGATAAATGCACCAATGTCCATGTAGAATCAATTCACATTACAGCTCCAGCTTTAAGTCCAAACACTGACGGCATTCATATAGAAAATGCCAACAATGTCCGGATATATGATTCTATTTTTTCTATTGGTAAGCTCAAGTACTTTTACGTCATCTTTCAATCATTTTTTAGCAAATAAATTACTATCCTTTTCATTTCAAATGTATACTAATAGCTTGATGATTGATTCTTTTGCAGGGGACGACTGTGTATCTATCGGATCAGGATGTTATGATGTAGACATTCGAAACATCACATGTGGACCTGGCCATGGAATCAGGTACATAAATGCACACTGTTTAACCACTCTAAAGTTTCTTAATGTTCGCATCTCAAAATTTTAAGATATTTTGTTTTTGTTAAACATAGCATTGGGAGTTTAGGCAACCACAATTCGCGAGCTTGTGTTTCAAACATCACAGTGAGGGACTCGGTGATAAGGAACACAGATAACGGAGTTAGGATCAAGACATGGCAAGGAGGTTCTGGAGCTGTATCAGGAATCACATTCGATAACCTGAAAATGGAAAATGTTAGAAATCCAATTATGATTGACCAATTTTATTGCCTAACAAAAGACTGTAAAAATGGAACATCTGCTGTCCTTGTATCGGATATCCAATATTCAAGTATCAAAGGAACCTATGACATAAGAAGCCCTCCTATGCATTTTGCCTGCAGTGATTCAGTTCCATGCACAAACATAACCCTTTCAGATGTGGAACTTCTTCCTGCAAAAGGAGAGCTGGTGTTGGATCCATTTTGTTGGAATGCTTACGGAGATTTTGAAGCACTAACCATACCACCGGTGTCATGTTTGCTGGCAGGAAATCCTCGTTCGATCTTGGAAAACTCATTAGGTGTTTGCTAATTAACTGATGCCAGTAGTGAAAACCTAGCTGCAGCCAGTACTGGACTAAACCTGCTATAGATTGTGTATAGTTTGCATCAATGTATGAATCATGTAATTCTTTTTCCTTTTTACAAATTATACCAATCATGATTACCTGTTGTAATCTTTGAAGAGGGATATTATTGTTAAATCCTTCGTATCATCATGAGTGTGACTTACATAATATTAATAAGAACTTCACTTTCAACCTTAAAATTTGAACTAGTTAAGTGTCAGATGAACAAGTACATTGAGCTTTCTCATGTAAAAACAAACCATTCAGGTGAATCTCCTCAGCTAAAGCAGGATCTAATACGGTATAAGCTGTTTCCGTGAAGACCCTGACTTCAATAATTCCTGATATTTAATAATTCTAATGCGAATCCCGTTAAGAGTTTCATTGTGATGTTTGTGAATAAAGGATTTACGGCTCATAATTGATAAACCATTCGTGCGTGGAATGATGTGTGAATCATATATGCAGTATTACCAAATTCTGAAGTTGGTGACTGACCACACAAACGGATAACTCTTTAATTATTAATCCATCTTAAGTGTCTGTCTATAAAATAACAACTATGATTATTATAAGAACGATAACAAAGCTACTTAGTTATAATGTAAAATATTGAATTCGCGTGCCCCTTTATAATTTATATATCAGTTATACAAAGTGACAAGTATATTAGTCCGTACGCATTAGTTAAATGCAGCATATATAATCAAGGTTAGGCATATATATTCATTGTTAGGATATTGAACAGCATTGTAACTTTCTCCGGTGGAGTCTAATTTGTGCTAACCAAATTCGAGTTCAAGCGTTTGTTTTTATATCGAGTCGAGTTGAGCCCAAAAATAATTGAGTCTAAAATTATGTTCGGACTCGATCCATAAAATAAACAAGTCGAGTTCGAGTTGTTCGCGAGTTTTTAAACTTATCGAATTTTTGAGTTTTTCGAATTTTTTTTATCGAGTTTTCGAACTTATCCCAGTTTAATGAGTTCGAACTTATCAAGTTTTTAACGAGTTGTCGAGTTTACCGAGTTTTCGAGTTTATTAGGATTATTATCGAGTTTTCGAATCTTCAAATTTTGACTTCAATTTCACCAAAAGTATTTAATTCTATTATGTTAATTTCAAGTTCAAACTAAAAATATCTTTTCTTGATCCATTTAAAATGACAATAAAATTTTAGAATAACTAACCTAATATGTTCAATACTCAAACATTTTTCAATCAATTAAATAATATTCTAAATAATATACGATGATAATAACAATGACAAAACATAATTGTTTATCGTGAACAAAATTGATTTTTGTTTCTTCAAAATTGGTATCGTAAACCAAGAATCATTAATAGTTGTATTAATTATATTGATTAGGATGATTTGTCGCGAAGTGCAACTGGGACTACGATTTATAAATTACATTTATAATTTAAAGTAATATTGTAATTTACATATGATAATGTTACCCACTAATAATTGTACAATTTAGATGGATATAAAATTAGCAACCGAACTTAACCAAATAATTGATGCATCGACTGGTCGAAATATTAATTGAAGTGATCATTGGGATATCAGATACATTTCAATAATGATAATAACATTTAATAAATATATTAGTCCAACGGTCTTATTATTAAAAAATTCAATAAAATTTATAATATTAATTGAATATTTGAATTCAATTATGTAAAGATCTCTCGTTCGAATTATTAATCAATAAGAATAAATATAATAATGTGAGTATTATATCTTATGCATAATTAGCCTAAAGAAGAAGCTAATAAGGAAAAAAAATTAAATTATAAGTCAAAATTAAAATTAATTTTAAAAAACTAATAATAAGAAAGCATAAATAAATATATTATAAAAGTATTTTAATTCAAAATTTTACCAAATATAATTCTAACATAATAATTTATACGAAAACCTAGAAAATTAGTTTGTAAAATTAATATTACTAGATAATTGGATGACACATATACTACCAAACACATGAATATTTTAAAAAAGTAGAAAAAAAGTAATCAATCTCGAGTTCGAGCCGAGTCGAGTTTGATTTCGAGTTTATTCAGTATAGCTCAAAAAACTCGATATGGCTCGATTTTTTTTATCTAGTCCAAAATTATGTTCGAGCTCGAGCTAAAAAACGAGTTCAAATTAAATCGATTCCATTTTATCGAATCGAAGTTGAGCCGGCTCGGTTCGAATTAGACCTAAATGCATGCGTAATTTTAAGTTACAAGCCTGTTTCAAACAAATCACTAATTAGCACTTGTTCTATGAACTATATACAACTATATAAAAGTTTACGGTCAGTATTATTACTAATATCAATACTCTCGCACATGTATTAATTAATAAATGAAGAGTCGTGATACCTGATAAGTGATAGAAGTGACCATCAATTCATGAAAATTTTTCGTGAATAAATTAAATACGAATAATTGATGTGAATACATGGATATGTCAGCCTATTAGAGGGTACGTATATGAATGCAAATGGCAGATCACCCTATTCACACTTATTTTTTTGATTTTAGGTTTTTTAATTTACACAACTTCCTTGCGAACAGATGATTTGTCAATAATCACTGCACATAAATGAAAAACACGTAAACTAATTTAACGTATCTTTTGACATTTGATCAATGTGCCCAGCTTGTTCCATGTGATTTTATGTTGATCAGTATACAGATTTTTACGAATTTCGCAGGAGTCACGATTCGGATTGACAAAAATACGGAATCTTTGTGAAACACTGCTTTATCTACTTTCCCAAAGGTGTTAATAAGTGGTGATTTGTAGTACACACATGCATTTGTGTAGGGCTTTAAACTCATACATTAAAGTAACCAAAGGGAAGAAGAGAATAAGAATGCAAAAAGGGCGAATAATCTATGGAAAATGAGCGAAACCGAAATCGACAAGATTGGTAGTCCCATATAAGCACTACAGTGAACACTAATACATAAAAAATCAGGGGACCATGCATGCAATGATGCACATACATATAAATTTAAGTAAATAGAATTGATGATGAAAGCAATATATGATGAAGAAATGAAGAAACCTGAATGGTTAGGTGCACTGAAAAAAACTCAGGTCGGTCGGCGCATCAGCAAACTACCAAATTTATATTGGCACCACCGAATATTACTGAGGCCTTTTTGTTGTCCACCATGATTATTTTATACTTACATTTATACTAGCTAGACATTCTCTGAGTTGAACTTAAGCTTAAGGGCCCGGTTTCAGGAACTTTAGCTTTTCATTTTTGTCCATGGCCATGCTTAACCTTTGAGTGTTGTTGTTCATTTTTCCAATTTCAACTGCCAACAGAAATAAAGTTGTTACATAAAAAAAAAAGTATTCTAGCCCCTTCTTCCATATCCATTGTAAGTGGGAATTGCGGTGGTAAGTGGTAACTTAACCATTTTACAATCACACAAATTACACACTTGTGCTGGAGCTCTGCAACATTAGTCGAGGTGGTACCCAAAAGCTGGACACCTGGTTAACTGAAAAAAAAAAGATCCGATACAAAGATAAAATAGTCCGTGTTGTTGGTTTGTTTCGCTATGATGACTCTAACTCCACATTAATATGATATTGTCGATGTTGATTGTTTTGACCTAAACGTGCTCGATTTGATTTTGGGCACATCCCGAAAGGTCTTGTTATAACGATTAACTACCAAAATACTCTTCAGTAATGATGTGGGATAGCTTGTGGGATGATGAAATTGAAGGTAAATTAATTACTGAAATTCTCTAATTCAAATATCTGAATTTTTTAATTTACGAGATGGGACACGAGAATCGACTCTGAGTTCATATTCGGTAGTAGAACTCGTTTTAACTTACTACCTAGGTTGTGCTAGATCCTCGTCAATCGTCATTTAGGTGTTTTAAAATAAATTAGGTTAGTTTTGGTAACTCTATCCATTGCAAGTTTTTATTATTTTGTTTGAGAAGACATAAATGTGGAGAGGTGACTGTGTATAATCATACCAACGCCACTCTAATACTAAACTAAAGCCTGCCAAAAGTTCATCCCAGGAAAAGTAAAGAACGTTGTACCCAAAAGAACATTAAACATTCTCAGACCTACCCACTCAAATTAATTATTCAATCATATCAATATTCATCTCTACTGATTACTATAATAGTGTCCTTTACTGGTATCCTGTAAAATGATATTAAATGATTTTGATTTTTCAATCATTACAAATATAGAGAACTCCATTTTCTGCTAAATAAAAAGTTAAGCTTTCCGAGGATGATCAAAAAAGTAATCATCAGTCTAAACAAGATTATCTGACTCCACTACAAGAAAACAGGGTAAAATCGACCGGACATAACCGACCGACGTCGATTTGGTCACCTTAAAACCGACCGACGTCAGTGGTCGGTTATATGCCAACTAAACGACACCGTATCGATGACGTGGCACACATAAAACCGACCATCCACTGGTGGTCGGTTTTATTGTAAAAAAATGACACCGTTTTGCTGATGTGTCACTTTTAAAACCGACCACCTACATGTGGTTGGTTATATTCATAAATTCTGCAGGTTAAAACCGACCATATATGGTGGTCGGTTTTGTAGAATAATAAAATTTTAATTTAAAGTACAAAAAAGTACCCGTTATAGAGAAAACGGTGTCGTTTTATTCTTCTGACTAAAACCGACCGCTGACGGTCGGTTTTAACCTATTTTTTTTTAATTTTTTTGTTATATCCCTCATTTCTTGATTTTGGCCAAAAAATTAAAAAAACAGAGGATTGAAGTGGAGGAGTTTCAGAAAATTGTAAGTTATTTCCATATTTTGTAATAATGTGTGTTTATGTTGGTGGTGTATGTATTAAATGTTGTTGTATGTATTTAATATTTTTTATTTTTTTATATAATATTTGTTGTGAGAATTGAAGTTTGGTAGTAGATAATTTGTAAGTTAGTTTCATTTATTGTAATTATAGTCTGTGTGTTTGTGTGTTTTATGAAATACATGAATAAATATGAGATTAATGATAAATTATTTGTTAAATATGTTTTTTTTAATTTTAAAAAATATTATTGTAGATGGAAACCATTGATCGAAATTGGATTGGTAATCAATTGCAAAGCGATAAAATTTCATTGACCCCGGAATATAGAATTGGTGTACAATTTTTTTTAAAATTTGCTAGCGAAAATGGAATGGAAGATGGTACAATGAAGTGTCCGTGTAAACGTTGTAAAAATTTGAATTGGTTAAACATTGATGATGTTAGATTTCATTTGCTCGCTAAAGGGATGCTTGAGGGTTATACCGTGTGGACGTCGCATGGTGAAAAAATAGGAAGAAAACGTAGTCGAACATCACATCACCGTTATTGTGTTCGGGAACCTTCGAGAGTAGAAGAACCGGTAGATTTGAATGCGACGTTACATGATTTAGCCAGTGAAAATTATCAATTTTATGAAACTACGGATACGGGAACTATGAATGTAGAAGAAACTCCAAATGATAGTGCTAAAAAATTGTACGAGGTTATTGTTGAAAATGGAGCACCTATTTATCCCGGCAATACAAAGTACACAAGATTAAGCTTTACCACCAAATTATTGGAATTCAAAAATAACTCGCATTGTAGTAATAAAGCTTTTGATAGTTTGCTTAAACTTCTTACGGTTGTGTTACCAAAAAAACATACATTACCCGAAAGTTATTATGCAATGAAAAAAATTATGAAGGATTTGAGGGTTGAATATTAAAAAATTGATCTATGTGAGAATGATTGTATGTTATTTTATGGAGATGACAAGGATAAAGTTGTGTGTGATATATGTGGTGAAGATCGTTATCGGGATGTTTCTAGGAAAGATGGTAAAAAAATAGCAAAAAAAATCTTAAGACATTTTCCTTTGATCCCTCGATTACAACGCCTATATATGTCGGGATATACATCCGATCACATGAGATGGTACAAAAATAGAGATGTGAAAGATGGAGAAATAAGTCATCCCGCAGATGGAGAAGAGTGGAAAAATTTTGACCGTCGGTATCCTTCATTTGCTCAAGAGATTCGTAACATAAGGCTCGGTCTTGCGACCGATGGTTTCAACCCTTTTGGCCCTACCGGGAAAAAAACATATAGTGTGTGGCCCGTGGTGATAGTTGTCTACAATCTTCCACCATCGATGTGTATGAAAAAGCCTTATATGTTCATGACCGATATAGTTCCGGGTCCAAATAGTATTGGAAAAGATATTAACGTTTGTCTAAGGCCTCTCATCGATGAATTGAAGATATTGTGGAATACCGGGGTGAAGACATACGACCAATCTTTGAAACAAAATTTTACAATGAGAGCGGCTATTATGTGGACAATTAGTGACTATCGCGCTATGAGTATGATAAGTGGGTGGTCGGGCAAAGGAACGATGGGATGTCAAGCGTGTCTTGGAAGCGTGCAAGGGTTTCAATTAAAATATTGTGGAAAATGTAGTTTCTATGGCACGAACTGAATATTCCTTGAATATTGTCAATGCGGCAAAGTCAAAAGATCATAATGGAAATAATGGAAAGATCATAATCAAAAGGTAAATCTTTTTCCAAGATTTATGTTCATCCGTGGTTACAAAAATCGACTTAGAAATAATGGAAAAATCGCTTATCAAAGCGTTGTGTTTGTTGGAAATGATTTTTCCTCAAAGTTGGTTTGATTCGATGGAACACTTGGTTGTACATTTAGCCGAAGAAATTAGACTTGCTGGACCTGCTTATTGGCATTGGATGTATCTGATTGAACGTTTGTTGGGAAAATTAAAACAAAAAGTCGGTAATAAAGCAAAGGTTGAGGGTCAATTGCCGAACGATATATGGAGGAGGAGATTCTTAATATTTGTTCTTTTTATTTTGCATCTGACATGATCCATAATAAGGTACGTCGTAACGAGGTTTTGTTTGCTGTGCAAAATTCCGAGAATTTAGAAGTGTTCAAATATCCAATTCAATCTCTTGGAAAGGAAGGAACTCGATACATGAGTGATGATGAACGAGAGTTAGCGGAAGAATATGTTCTTTTAAACTCTTCTGAAGTTCAACCTTATTTAAGGTACCAAATCTTACTTTAAAAAATATGCGTAATAATTTTTGTTAATAACACATGCATGATCTTACTTTATATTTTAGGAAGTACCAAGATCGTGTTATGCGACAACGCCCGGAAATAACACCTCAAGATTTAGATCGTATTGCCAAAAGTCGATTTAAAACTTGGGTTAAACAAAAGGTATTTATCTATTTTTAATTTGCATGATTTTTTTTAAATTCTTATAATTACAACGTCTCATCGATTTGAATTATTTTTAGGTTGATAAAGATGAGGTGGAAGGACCTCGTTTTAGGGACTTACTTGAAGGGCCGGTATTAAAAGTTATGACTTTTGAGACTTGTCAAGTTAGTGGATATAAATTTTCAACAAAATCTGCATCTGGTTCTGGTATTGTTGTTAAAGGAAATTTGCACGGAAATAATCTTGATTATTATGGTCAGCTACAAGAAATTATTAGACTTATTTATCAAGGATGCAATCATGTATATTTGTTCAAATGTATATGGTTTGATAGTGGTGGTAATGGTGTGAGGATTGATAAGAATCCTGTGATTATAATTGATATGACTTCAAGATTGAAGTCAAATGAGATTTTTATTTTAGTAGTCAAGCCTCACAAGTATATTATGCTCGTAGTGTATTGGATCCAAAAGCGAAAATATATACGGTGGTCAAATCTAAAAGTCGCCCAATTGATGAATCTATCGTTGCGCAAAATGATATAGAGGACGCTTTTCAGGAAGATAGATCTAATGCATCGACCTCGTTTTCTCTCTTTGTCGATTTTGCACAATATGGACAAATACCGTTTATTCGGCGTGAAGAAGAAGAAGACGAAGAAGATGAAGAAGATGATTTGAAGGATGACGAAGATGAAAATGAAGGAGAAAAAGAAATAAGTGAAGGTGACAATGAGGATGATGATGATGACGAAGATGATGATAGTTTTGACGATTTTGAATAACATCATTTGTATTTTAAAGATGATTTTTAGTAAATTTTGTAATGATTAGGATACTTTATTTATAAGTTATAGTAATTTTTTAATGGGTTTGTGAATTTTTGGTTTTAATGCTAAGTTTGTATGCGTTTACGTCCGGTTAGGGCCAAAAAATCATAATATTTGACCGTAATATTTCCCAGAAAATCGACTGTCTCCTTGACTAAAACCGACCACCTTCTTGATAAAACCGACCGTCTCCTTGAATAAAACCGACCACCCTCTTGATAAAACCGACCGTCTTCTTAAAGGGGTGGTCGGTTATAAGAATTAAATTGGCTTATGTAATAAAACCGACCACTTTGCATATTTGACCTCGGTCGGTTTTAGCAGTCTTGGTCAAAGTACATTTTTAATACTTATTTTCAACGATCAAACCGTACGGATGTTAATTTCATGTCAAAATATGCTTATGTACAAAAAATTAGCACTTTTGAACGAGTACCATTACGTTTTTATAAGTAAATTAACAAATTTAATTAAAAATTAAAAAAATGAATTTGATCTGAAAAGTATAATTGTAAAAGGTATATTTAACGATCCAACCGTACGGATGTTAAATTCATGTCAAAATATGCTTATGCACAAAAAAATAGCACATTTTAACGAGTACCATTACGTTTTTATAAGTAAATTAGCAAATTTAATTATAAATTAAAAAAAAATGAAAAATATAAAATACACATGATCGAACCGTATGGATGGACTAACGCGGTGAAAACGAACAAATGTACCAAAAATTAGGCTATTTGAAAAATAGTATAATCAAAATCATATGGAATATAATTATTTCAGTAAGTATGTCGGCATTTTGTAGACAGAATAAGTTGAACATACCATTCGATACTATAAGTATAATTTTAAAATTTATTTTTAACGATCGAACCGTACGGATGTTAACTTCATGTAGAAATATATATTAATGAACAAAAAATTAGCACATTTGAACGATCACAAATATGTTTTTATAAGAAAATTAGCAATTTTGATTAAAAAAGTGAAATAATTAAAAAAAATAAAAATTATGAAATACACATGATCGAACCGTACGGATGAACCGACGCGGTAAAAACGAGCAAATGTACCAAAAATTAAGCTATTTAAATAATAATAATCATGTTTTTATAAGATTTTTTTAAATTTAGGGGTTTTTAACCGCTAAACCCTAAACCCTACACCCTAAAATTAAAAAAAATTAAAAAATTAAAAACTATAAAACCGACCACTTTGGGTCATAACCGACCACCTAAAAAAATGGGGGTTTTTTTGTGAAAAAATAAAAACCCCGCCTAGAGCAAAACGACACCGATTTGCATGCTGCACAGGGTTCAAGGTTAAAACCGACCTGGTGGTCGGTTTTAAGTGCCAGGCGGTCGGTTTTAAGCCTGCTATAAATAAAAAAACGGTTCACTTTTTCTTTTCTCTATTTCTTTCTCTATCTCTCTATCTCTCTCTTACACTCAAAACTTCACTAAAATACTTCGATCCAATGGCGTATTCACGAAGGAGCCCCTAATCATCTCTCATTGCCTCTGGTTTCACTCTCGATGTAAGATTTTCTTACGATTAAGATATTTTTTTACTCGATTGCATATATGTGTGTATGTGTATGTATTTTTGTGTTTATATATATGATTCGAAGTTAATTATATGCTTTTTATGTTTGTTAAAATATTATTCTCACATAAATTGATGTGTTTCACTTCAAATCAAATTTCATTAATTTTTCAGTTTTTATGTAAAGTTTTGCATGTTAAACATTCGTCGGTTATGTCAATTTGTTTAATATAGGTTAAAGTCATAATTTTTGGGTGTTTCGTCGGTTTGTTTACTCTTTTTAGAAGTATAAATGTATTTTTAGGGTTAATTTTTAGGGGTTTGCTCTCGTTAACACATAAAAGTACTCGAAATGGATAATTCTCGCTTAAATTGAAGTTCATATGATTTTTCAGTTTTCATGTAAAATTTTGCATGTAAAAGATTCGTCGGTTTTGTCAATTTGTTGAATATATGTATAAGTATAAATTTTAGGGTTTTTGTCGGTTTGTTTACGTTTAGGTAGAAGTATAAATGTATTTTTAGGGTTAATTTGTAGGGGTTTGCTCTTGTAAACATGATCTGTACTCGAAAATGGATAAATATTGCACTTTATATGTGAGTTTGGAACTTTAATTTGTTGTATATATAGATTAAGTTGATTTAATGATTTAATTTGCGTAATTAAATAATGCTCTAATTAGTTGTGTTTATTTTTATCGTTAATTTGTGAAATGGATACGTTTATATGCATTTTATATGCATTTTATGTGATTTTAAATGCTTTTTTATGTAATGTGATTTACTAATGCAAGTCGTTTCATCGATTTGTTTGTTTTCATATTGGCTAATATATTTTTATTATTTATTTTAGGATCTTTTTGCTTGGATGTTGACATTGGTTATGATAAGTCTTGTGGTGTTGGCGATGGCGAGAAAAGGGAAGGGGAAAGACAAGGAGCCGGAAAAAGATAAGGGAAAAGCAAATGCCAAGATAAAGGCCAAAGTCGCGAGTACGAAGGGCAAGGGTAAGGGTGCAAAGGGAAAAGGAGGGAATTTGCATTTGCAGGATGAGCCGACGGATTCGGATTCGGACCCGAATGATCCGACTCGGCACATGACAAATGCGGAGGAGCGAGAATGGCGAGTAAGGCGACCTCGATCACATTCGAGTGGCATATATGGAGAGAAACCGCCATTGAAGCCATATCGCATTGATATCTCCGATGGACAATAAGTTAAAAAGTTTTTAAATTGCATTATTCCTATATGTTTATATTTTTGGTTCTGTTCAATATTGTTATGTGAATTGTTAATGTTTATTATTTTTTTTTGTTTAAATATAGTATTGAAGATGATACGGCTAAGAAAACGCTTTTGGCTATGATTCGGGAGAAGTGGCCTCTTGGGCGTTACACTTATACCGATATCGAAGAACGTCACCCGGGTCGGTTGAATGCAAGAGTCGAGGAGTTTCAAGTAAGTTAATTTTTTTTTTTGTAATTGTCATTTATTTCTTGATTTTATGATGCATTTATCCTCTTTTTTTTTGCAATTTTAAAAATATTATAGGCATCTTAAGGGGCAAAGCCGTTCAAAGGCCCGGAAAATTATGAAAGATCACATTAAAGTGACGATAAAAAGGACTTTGAACGAGCTTAAGAAGAGGGTTGAGCGAAAAGCAAGGAGGAGGGCGTGGGCAAGTTGTCTTTGAAGCCGCCTTATTGGTCCGTTCCTTTTTGGAAGGACCTTTTGGAGTATTGGGAGAAGAACGAAGGACACTTGCATCTGTCATCGGTTGGATCCACCAACCGACAACAAGTTGAAAGATTGCATAGTGCCGGTGCAAGGTCATTCAATAAAGTTCGGGAAGTAATATTATTATATTCCATCACACACACATAGATACACGTTCACCATATTTAATATAATCAACTAATTATTAGGACGTGCTAATATAAGTTGTTTAATATTTTGAAAGGTAATGACGAACAAAAACAAGAAAAAGCCGACGAGACTCGAGGTGTGGTATAAATGTCATAGGAAAGTTGGATCCGATCCGGAAAATCCCGTCTACACTACACCGGCCGCCATGCGTATTGCGGTAATTTTTATGTACTTTTATGACCATTTTATGTGATTTTAAATGCATCTTTAATAAGTGAATTTATATGTATTTTCATGTAATTTTAAATGCATTTTTATGTTTTTTATATGCATTTTTATGTGATTTTAAATGCATATTTAATAAGTGAATTTATATGTATTTTCATGTGATTTTATATACATTTTTATGTGATTTTAAATGCATCTTTAATATGTGATTTTATATGTATTTAATGTGATTTTGTAATTGTCATTTATTTCTTGATTTTATGATGCATTTATCCTCTTTTTTTTTGCAATTTTAAAAATATTATAGGCATCTTAAGGGGCAAAGCCGTTCAAAGGCCCGGAAAATTATGGAAGATCACATTAAAGTGACGATAAAAAGGACTTTGAACGAGCTTAAGAAGAGGGTTGAGCGAAAAGCAAGGAGGAGGGCGTGGGCAAGTTGTCTTTGAAGCCGCCTTATTGGTCCGTTCCTTTTTGGAAGGACCTTTTGGAGTATTGGGAGAAGAACGAAGGACACTTGCATCTGTCATCGGTTGGATCCACCAACCGACAACAAGTTGAAAGATTGCATAGTGCCGGTGCAAGGTCATTCAATAAAGTTCGGGAAGTAATATTATTATATTCCATCACACACACATAGATACACGTTCACCATATTTAATATAATCAACTAATTATTAGGACGTGCTAATATAAGTTGTTTAATATTTTGAAAGGTAATGACGAACAAAAACAAGAAAAAGCCGACGAGACTCGAGGTGTGGTATAAATGTCATAGGAAAGTTGGATCCGATCCGGAAAATCCCGTCTACACTACACCGGCCGCCATGCGTATTGCGGTAATTTTTATGTACTTTTATGACCATTTTATGTGATTTTAAATGCATCTTTAATAAGTGAATTTATATGTATTTTCATGTAATTTTAAATGCATTTTTATGTTTTTTATATGCATTTTTATGTGATTTTAAATGCATATTTAATAAGTGAATTTATATGTATTTTCATGTGATTTTATATACATTTTTATGTGATTTTAAATGCATCTTTAATATGTGATTTTATATGTATTTAATGTGATTTTAAATGCATTTTTATGTGATTTTATATGCATTTTTATGTGATTTTAAATGCACCTTTAATATGTGATTTTATAAGTATTTTAATGTGGTTTTAAATGTATTTTAATGTGATTTTATATGCATATTTAATACGTGATTTTATATGTATTTTAATATGATTTTAAATGCATTTTTATGTGATTTTATATGCATTTTTATGTGATTTTAAATGAGGGTTAATATGTGATTTTATATGTATTTATGTGATTTTAAATGCATTTTTATATGTGATTTTATATGCATTTTTATGTGATTTTAAATGCATCCTTAATATGTGATTTTATATGTATTTATGTGATTTTAAATGCATTTTTATATGTGATTTTATATGTATTTTTATTTGATTTTAAATGCATCGTTAATTGTTTTAAATGAACTTGTAGGAACGATATGCCGCCATTCTCGAGCGCATGCCAGTGGAGGTTACACAAACGGGTGATCGGGATGAGCCATGAGATTGGTGGATGGAAGCGTTGGAGGTCCCCCAAGGTACAAAGCCGAAAAAGAATTATGTGGTGGGGGTCCCCAATGTTTGGGCCACCGATCTCTTGCCTACACTTGCTACCCGGTACCGAGATTCCACACGAAATGAAGCCGGCTCATCCTCATCCGCTCTGAGACAACGTGAAGCCATCCCCGACAATGTATATCTTGCCATCGTGAGGAATGTGCTTACAGAGATCCGTGCTAATCCAAATCGGTTTGCTCGCCAACTTTCCGATGCGGAAACAGCTACATTCGCACGTACCGCTCTCGAGGCCTCAGATCCATCCTCCGATCCTAGCCAAAGGTTGCAATGAAATAACCTTATCGGTGGCGAGATCATGCATATCGTGGGCTCCTTGATTGAAGATATCGTCCAAAAAACGGAAGCTCGTGTTGCGGAGGTATAATTTTTGACCTTCTTGTTTATTTATTGTTTTCATTCACATGTAAATTTTGTTTCTTCTTTTTAACTAGTTTAATTAAATTTATGTATCTAGGAAAACAATCGGCGTGCTATGGAAGTCGATAAGGATTACATGTCCGAGGATGAGACCTCCGATGATGAGGACTTTGATGATGGCGGCGGTGATGGCAGTGGATCGTCCGATGTTGATTTGTCAGATTAGTTTATATTGATCGGTTTTAAGACTATTGTAATTTGATGGTTATGGGATGTAATATAATATGTTGTGATGGTTTGATACTTTGTCGGTTATTTAGGATTGCTTATAATGATGTAATGATACGGTTTAATCCTCCGGTTATCGGAGTTTGTGAATGTTTGCGTTGGATTTAATTACTATGGTTTAATTATGAAATTTACTAGTTTTTGCGAATGATTTTGAGTAGTATAGTTTAATGATTATCACTGTTGTTTGTTTTGGTTGTTTGGTTGTGATTGGATTGGATTTGTGTATTGATTTGGTTTGGTATCCAGGGGCTGCAGAAAAACCTGCAATTTTTTTTAAAATCAAACCTTAAAACCAACCGACAATAGGCATAACCGACCACTTTTGACCATTACAAAACCCAGAAAACCGACCGTCAGGTGACATAACCGACCACCTTCTTCATAAAACCGACCGTCTTCTTTAGAGGGTGGTCGGTTTTAGGACGGTCGGTTATGACATTTAGGTTAGCTTCTGAAATAAAACCGACCGATGTGCACACTTTGACCACGGTCGGTTATGAGCTCCAGTCAACATTTTAAAAATAGACATAACCGACCACCTGCGGTCGGATATGACTCAGTGACGTGGCGACACGTGTGCACACGTGTTACCACGTGTACACAGTGACCCCACATTTTAGTAAAATGCCCAGTCAATTAATCGACCACTGTGTTGGTCGGTTATGAGGCTTAAACCCGACCAAAAGTCATAACCGACCAGGCTAAAACCGACCACGTCCTATGGTCGGTTATGACCCTTTTAACCGACCGTTTCGCCTCTTAACCGACCATTTTTTACGGTCGGTTTTGTCCTGTTTTCATGTAGTGCTAGTTAATATTGTAGGGGGTGACATTTTTTTAGATGAATGCATATATTATATATTTTATTTGCGAAAATAATAATAATATCCTTTTCAATGAAAAAATGTATAAATAAAAGGCAATCTATAGTGAATTATTAGTAAATGCCAAATGATTATAAATAATTATCTTGAGTTAAAGTAAAAATGTATATTAATTTTATCAATTTAAGTAAGTTATTAAATTTTAGAAAAAAAATTAGTAACCAAAGTATTTTATAAAATTATTAATTGTTTTAATAGCTAGTTTATACTACAACTAGCCTTAACTATAAAATACTATGAATATTAGTTTTCTTTTTGATAACTTGTGCAATATATTAGTTTTTAATAATTCAATTTCTAGGTTATTAATTTATTTTAAATTATATTTATATTTAATATTTAATATTCAATGAAAAAATTATTTAAGAATTTATTAATTAATATTGATATTTAAATTTAAATAAGTTTACATATAAATTAGGGTTTATGTGATTATTTTTTTTTGTTTATAATAAGTATATCATACTACTTATGTACTTGTAAGATTTTTTTTCCAACTCTAATTTACTATAATATTTTATAAATATAAATTATTATTATTTTATTTATTAAATTTATTATTTAATAATATACTTATTTTTTTTGGTTGGGCATATTTTTTTAATTTGATCAGGGTACAAAAAATCTGAGACATGAGGGTGTATATTAGGATTTAAATGCAGCGGGGCAACCAAAGAAGAAGACACATTAATCACTAGGCTAGAATCTAATCCCGCATATTATATTATATATTTTCAGTCAAGTCTCAAATTATCATAAAACATCCTCTATTTGATAGTCAGTTGTTCTGTATAGTCGTTTGATACGACAAACGTCAACAACTTATTATATTTAAACTTTTATATTTTTTATTTTAACAATTTTCATAGATTGAGGGATTGAGTCCCGTGAACAACATATTATATTATATTATTTATTTTTAGTCAAGTCTCAAATTATCACACAACATTTATTATTAGAATTTATTATATTCTTCAATTTATTTTTCAACTATTAAAAATATATATCAAAAAATAATAATTTAAATTTATAATTATATTATTAAAAATCATTCAAGTGTTAAAAACAATCTCTGCATCACAGGTGATAAGTCTGTACATGGATAAAACTAAAAAGGCTCATGATAGTAAACACATGGCAAGGCCAAGGCGAAGAAGGCCTACTAGGTTGGGAGTGTTGTGCGTACAGATATGTCATGTCATGGGACAATTTTCAAACTGATAACTGTATTTTTCATCTGGTATGTTAACTGTTAAGAATATAAGAGGCCCTGACGCTCTAAATCCTAATCCAGCCTAATCTGTCTAGCTATCACCAAGTGGCACAACAGAGAAACCATACAAGAATTGTTAAGAATACACACTACACATAACACATCCATGTTGACATATAGTGGTTTTTAATTGGACTCTTGTTCGGGCCTAATCACGGCAGATGGATCATTGAGCTGGACATGCAGTAGCTAGACTCCAAACCAACGCCTAATGAGGTCTACATGCAGATCCAATCCAACAACAAGTCCATTTCATGATAACTTATTACTCCTCCCCGTCCTTAGATATTTTTCGTATTTCTGTTAAACATATTTGTTAATATACACTTTTGATTGTTAATATCTTTTATTTCGTTTTAGTATTATATATAAAAACTTCATTGTATTAAAATACTCATAAATATGAATCCAAAAAGATCACCTATAACTATATTTGATTTTATAGTAGTCAATCGTTTATCATGAATAATATAAAAAGTCAAACCGGGAAACGTTTTTTGGGAAGGAGGGAGTAATACACCATTTTGAGTATTGTTAAAAAATAATATCACAGATTTTGAGTATCATTTCTTCTGGGAACGAGATTACGTCTGCTTTATACAGCTATACATTTTTTTGTTGTTTGAAAATTAGTGCTAACATATAGATACGCATTTACACTTTCGTATTTTTAGTCAATTTTTTCTCTAAAGAAAATAACGAATTGCCTAATTGGACTTAACTGATTGTAAAATGAAATATTTTAATGATTAAAATAAAAACTAAGTAATATTTTTTATGATTAAAATAAAATATTAATATTTATATTATTAATTTCAAAATTAAAAAGTGAACTCCAAATACATAGTTACGGGAGTTATACAAGTAAAATAATATATTATCTAATAGTAGGGTTATAAATTTTTTAATCAACTTTTGCAATGCCCATCGTACTAATACCGGTGGTACAAATACCAGTGAAAATATGTGATATAAAATCAAGCAAGCAACAATGCAGCCTGAATAGGCAAAGATAAAAATAGTAAACAATTTTATGTTACATGCGTAGAGAAAATTGCTTATACCAAACGCAAATTGCAATAATGTAAAAGTCGGTGGTTGGACAAGGGCATGCTTCTAAACATGTAATGAGCAAAGCAGCCCAACATGTGTACCTAAATATAGAACAACCATTTCATCTCTCACTTTTGTCAATTTGGGGTTACCTTTTCTTTAAGCTTCCTCCTTCCCCAACCCAATTCACAATCAGGATGGCTTTTTTGTGTTTCTTCTCCATTAGCCTTTTTTATAATATTTTTTTTATTTGACCACTCCGCATTGTTAGATTTATTCATCTCGGGGAATAACTAGTTTCTTTACACACAATGATGACCGTCGTCCGTCCACACACCTGTCAAAATGAATTTGATTTCCAAAAATCTAACCAAAATTTATATAAATCGAAATTCGATCCGAGATTCAAATCATATAATCTGATAATTATTCGAAAACCAAATTAAACCGATCTGAAAATTATCCGAACCAAAAAATTAACTGAAAATTATTTGAAATACTAGATCATATTAAAATTAGATCCAAACTGAATCACATGATATGAGCCGAATATCCTCCAGTTGTATCATAGTCCGAAAGTAGAACCAATCTGAAACCGATATGGATATCCAATTTGTCGGGTCTACTTCCATTCTTCAAAGAAATTCAATTTTGTTCATAATACAATTTATTAATTACTACTCCCTCGATTTCATTTTAAATATCGTTCAATTTTTCTGTACACGTTTTTAAATCCTTTAACCGTATAATTAAAATAATATTTTTTTAAAATTTTATTTTTTCAAATAAAAAATATATAAATTTAACTTCCGTTTATAAGAAGAAAAGACGACAATTTTAACTATACTGCAGTTTTGTAAAAAGCGAGAATCGGCTATATAGGCGGTGGAAGTACAATCCATGGATTAATCCCAGGATTAATCTCGTCATCAATCGCAATTAATTTAATATTATATATATATAAATATTAATATATGTAATTATTTTATTATTTTGATTATACATATACAATTAGTATATATATTTATACAAATAAATTTAAAATATGTAATATTATTTGAGAAAAAAATAATTTTTAAGATATATCTTATGAATTGGGTCAATTTGAGATAAAAAAAAAATTAAAAAAGTTTATTTTTAATCATTTAAAAAAGTAATTATGTATACGACAATAATTTTTTTTACAAATTTACATTTTTTATTAAAGAGACCGATTTTTGATCGATTAATCCGATTTTTAATTGATTAACCTGATGTTTTTCAAATATTTTTCAATTATTGACCTATTTTCATAAAAAAAATTGACAAAATTTTCCCCTAATCAATTTATTTTTTTATCTAACAACGACTGATTAATTTTGATTAATTACAGACTTTCAGAACACTGCAGAAAAGTCAAGTTACCGATAAAAAGGGGAAATGAGGGAGTAAAAACGCTTATATGAATATGAATCCAAAATCAGTTGCTAGAGTTTGTTTTATTGCGCATTAAGACGTCATGTTGTAAACGTAAGCCTCATCACAATCTCAACTACAGAATAAACTTTGCATATTTTATTCACAGAGGTGAGAGGTCCTTTGTTGTCTTCCCTATAAACAAAAGAATAACTTCTGTTTTACCAAAAAGCTAGGTAGAAATATGAGCAAAGAGAAGAGCCATGAAGAAGATCACGAAGAAAAAGAAATGGAGGAGTTCTACGCTTTAGTTAAAAGCTACCGCAATGAGCGCGATCACAGGATGCAAGAACTGAATGAAATGGAGACGATGAACAAGAAGAGTAAGTGTAACGATGATAAAATTAGTTCTGGCTGGATGCCCTCGTTTGAATGGGAAGATTTTAAGCAAGAAAATGTGGAGCTTCTACAAAAGTCGCTACGAATGGTACCTCCTGCAGCTGCTGCAGCTCATAATAATAATAATCCGAACTGTACTGCTTCTGGTAGTGTTAGTGATTCGCAAGGCAAGAAAGAAGAAGATGGTTCAGACTTGGACCTTAAGCTTAGCCTTTAGTATTCTCCAGATCTTTGTATATTGTTAATGTTGAATTTGTTTGCTTTACTACATGTCATTAATCTATAATGTATTTAAACAATTTCAGTTCTGAACTTGATTATGATATTTAACTGCATGATTCTTGTAGCCTATTTTCTTTAATCATTTACCTATGCACTCTCCAAAGCCATAACTGAGAGCTCTAAACTCAGAAACAAATACTAAAAATAGTGGTCTATTGGATTATACCATGGTCACACTGAATAAACATGTGCAGACAAAGCTTGGCAGATGCACGTTTGTCACCAACTTTAACTTATTACTCCTGTCTCTCCCATTTGTTTACACTTTCCTTTCTTGATGTGTACATTTCAAAACTTTCCAAAAATAGTAAAGTTTTTATAATTTTTAAAATAACTACATCCACTATTTTTCTCCATTATACTCACTTTATACATATAATACTAATCGGTCCTATTACTTTACTCACTGTTTTAACTTTCCTCCACTATTTTATCATTTTTCTTAAACTCCGTGCTCAATTCAAATATAAACATTTGGGAGGGATGAAGAGAGTACATATTTACAGTAATTGTGACGCTGGATAAGCAACCAAACCAGCTCATGAGATTTCTATGTAACTATAGGGAAAGAGATTTGTAAAATCTGATTGCTATTCACTGAATATAATACCGTAAATCTTGAAGAGATTCTCATTAAAATTTTCTATTTTTTTGTGAGAATAATTTTTATATTTTAAAAAATTTCGAAGGCAAAAAGTGAGTTGAAAGAAGAGGTAAAATTATAACAAAAACGTCACGGAAGATGACATTATGTACGTGTTTGGAAATATTAAAATAAGTAATTTATTACTTCAAATTTATTTTAAAAATCATCGATTTTATCAATTAATTACCTGATTAGTTGTTAAAAGTTAAGCTATAGATTCAATTTTAGAATCCGAGTAATTAATGCATATTTTTCTTAAACTAACATATCAAGTTTCATAAATTCAATATTATTATATATTTTTAAATATATCCTGATTGGTATTCCGATTAATCACTACGAAATGTTTCTACGGACTAATCCCGATTTCCATATTTTAGAATATTGCTTAAAATGAATAAGTCCCTTTAATACTCCCTTGACTCCTAACCTCTAAAATACAATAGTAATTAGAATCCCCTCGAGTCCTAAACCCTAATATACAATATTAATTAGTTGATTAATCATTTAAGCTACAAATTACAATATATTATTATCGTACCTTTTGTTTTGCGCAGCTAAAGTACAGCTATTCCGTTATTATGAAGTTTATATAATAAATCCACTCGGCAATCCGTTGTAGTCTAGTTGGTAAGGATATTCGGCTCTCACCCGAAAGACCCGGGTTCAAGTCCCGGCAACGGAATTATTTTTTGCCAAGTTTTATCCCTTCTTAATAAGAATGAGCCTTCGGTCCGGTTCGGTTATTAACCGGAAACTGAATTGTTAAATTTTTACTGACCGAACCGAACTTATATATAAATCGAACCGAAAACTGGACCCAAATATTTCGGTTAATTCGGTTTGGTTTATAAAAACCGAAATATTCTAAAACAATCTATTTCTGACTTTCCGGAGAAAACAAATGAAGTCCCATCTTTGGTTCTTATTTCTTACAAGTTACAACCACTTTGAAATTATTATTTTTTTTAAAAAGTAAGATAAATTAAAGACCATTATATTAATTTGATTAAAAATACATTAAGTTTTAGTTTATAAACTAAAATATGTAGTTCATGTTGTCAGACTTCGGTAGTTCAGATTTAGCAAATCTGTTGGAATTGGAAGAATCTTTTATACTTAGAAGAATCAAATCGGTGATGACATGAATCTACTGCAAGTCGGCAAGCAACGGGTCTGTGTTTGGGATTTAACATTATATTTATTATATTATATTATATATAAAAAATAATTTAATATATATATATATATAATTCGGTTAAAACCGAACCAATATTTTGGAAAACCGAATCGAACCGAATTTATTTCGGTTCAAACCGAAAAACCGAAATAACCGAAATTTTAGAAAAAAATCAAACCGAACCAAATTTGTCCGGTTCGGTTCGGTTTTACTCGGTCCTGCTTCTTAGACTTATACAGCGTTTCACTGTCTGTAATTTTGTAAAAAAATTGTTTCCACGTGTTTCCCAAGTTTGAGAAAAATACACAAAAGCTAGTACTATAACTGTATTAAAGACTTGGCCATTTCTAATTTTCTACCCAAAGTTGGGAATATTTGGACCACACATGTTACGTTAGCAGCACCTACGTCATTGTATATGATCATCAATTAGCCAACTAATTCCAGCTTGACTATAACAAAGATGGCCAGTTTTAGTCTTTTTCTTAAACTCAAGAAATATTATATATAAATCATCAATTGGTGACCGAATCATAAGAAACAAGCACTATCACATAATTTTGTCTGCACGGCATGACTAGTTATCATCCAAAAAACTCAAGTCTGCAGAAAAGCATAAAAAATTTCATGGAAAGTCCGGAGGAGATTCGAGAGTTAAATAAAGAAGAACCGATCAATAATGATGTTGATGAGGACGACGAGGAGGAGAAAATTGAGACGTTCTTTGCGTTGGTTAGAGGGTTCCAAGAAGCACGAAATCGTAGGAGAAACGAGCTCAAACAAATTGAGACGAGGAGTAACAAGAAATCGAGGAGTTCTGGGGAAGATTGTCGTAACTCTGGCTGGGTTCCAGTGTTCCAGTGGGAAGATTTTACGCATGAGAATGATAGTAGAAAGCATCCGCATCCACTAGTCTTTCATACCGGCCATGCTACTTTAGTTGCTAGTATGGATAAGGTTAAAGACAAGAAGATGGAAGGAGACCAAAATGAAGGGGAGTTAGATTTAACTCTTGCACTGTGATCTTGTGTGTTGTTTAAGTATTTAGTGCATGTTCATCAACTCAACATTTGATTGCTAGTTGTGTAATATGGCTGAATCTGCAACACATATATGTCTAATTAATTATGATTTGTTTGGGTAATACTCCCTCCATTACCTGAATTCTTTATATCAAAGGACGGAGAATTGGCACGCATTTTAAGATTTCCGTAAAACATAGTTTACTAAATAATTTTAAATATTTTTTAATTTAAATAAAAATATAATATTGAAATTTATATACAGAAAAAATAATTACAAAAATAAATTATAAAACCATATTTTATAATAAGTTTAAAATACGTGTGAAGTATGAAAAAAATAATATGGGAAGAATCGTGGGACGGAGGGACTAGTTGTAGTTGACACTTGCCAACATAAACAGTAAGTCTTTGCTCTGGTGTCTGCAGATTCCTCACCTTTAAAGTGCTCTGCAATCTCCATATTATTTAGGTTGGTAACATTTTTGAAGTGTGGTAAATAATATGCGATAACAAATTTATTGAATTTTAAATAATCTTAATTATTTGTTTGTAATCATAATAGTGGCAGATAGATGAGCGTAGCAAGAGAAGTCATTATTAATTTACATGGAATTGTCTTGGGTTGTTTGGTTACTTTGCAGGAGGGGTGATGACTTTTATCTGCACACGAAATGCTTATTTTCGTTGTTCAAGTTTCGTGTGGGACTCCGCTAGGCTGTTTTTCTTTAAATAGTAAAAAGTGCTTTTCACCGGCAAATGACTCTCACAAAAAAATAATAATATATATTAATTTTATATAGTACTACTGTTTTTTGAAATCATGTCTAGTAACTTCATAATATGATATATCAATATACTACATAAATTATAAGGAATGAAATGTACAGGGGATGGCGTTAAAGCAAGTAATTTGCAGTGGCTAGTATATAGCGGGCAGCTGCCGCACTGAATTTATAATTTTTCTAATATATATATAAGAATAATTTTCTAAAAAAATATAGTGTAAAATTTATTTAAATTCCTGACTACGTCAAACCTTATAAGGTTGAACATTCAAATAATGTTAAATATGATTTAATTTAAAGTTAATAATATAAATGATTTAATTCTTAATATTAAATATATGTATAATTTGAAATGCAAAAATGATTAAATTAAACTATTAATCTATTATTAAAGGATAATTTAATTTAAACTTCAAATACCAAGAATTCACCCCATGTAACATGAATGACAAAAAGTAATTCATAACATGGTCTCAATTATCAAACTGATATTGAGGGGTGGACCCGGTATTTTTTATTTTGTCTAGAAAATTTGGAAGGCCGGTAAAACCAAATGCAACTATTACCAGCAACCAGATTGCATCTACGTGTTTACTTGCAACTAAAAATGGGGTTAGACCATCTCCAAGAGATTAACTATTTTCATTAACTAAAATAGGGTAAAATATATATTATCTAAAATTTGTTAAATCTGTAATAAATTTTGTTTTAATGGTATTAGCTATAATGGTTAGCCATATTTGAAAAATATTATTGATTGTTATTTTTAAATTTTAATGGTTTTATTCATATTTTATATCTATCTTTTGAAAAAAAGAAGTTGTAAATGAATTATCATTATTTTTTTATTTTTTTATTTAATACAAGTAAAAATAAAATATATAATTAATAATTTTTTTTGATATAATTTTTACAATCTAAACATCTGAAAAACTAGTTAACAAACATTACATATATATACTATAAAATATTTACTAATTTTATTTATTATTGTTTATAAGTAATTTTTATAAATACATAATTTACATTAAAATAGTTATAAAAGTAATTAATAAATTTAGTTAACATGATTTTTTTAAACAAACAATGAATTTTTTTATAATTCTATAATAAACTAATTTTACACTTAACATTAAATAAAATTAAAATATAATATTTAAAAATAATATATATATATTATAAATATTAAATTATGAATATATATACATATATACCTAGACACATAACTAGGATTATAGCGGCAGAATACATTTATATTGGAGGGAAATGACATGGATTTGATATAGATAATGGATTCTCATTCAACATATGTAGCGTGCTGATTTCTCGTTATCTAAAATTTTTGTTAATAGGTGTTTGGTTGGAGATGTGTTTTTTTTACATATTAGGTATATTTTCAAATTTTTGGTTGCCAGCTAAATTTTATAGCTAACAGGTGTATTCCGTTGAAGATGCTCTTATAAACTTCTTCTATCACTTAGGTATACAATTTAGCGGAATTTCTGATTTATAACACGATAGATTAATAAGGGAGGAGAGATTCAAGAAAATTTATAATATATTTAAAATAGTAGTACTCTGTATAAAATATGATATTTAAATTTTTATATAGAAAAAAAAATTCTAAAAAAAAATTATAGAACTTTATTTTATAATAGGTTTAAAATACGTGTCAAATATGAAAAAAAAAAGTATATAAAGAATTCTGTGAGACGAAGAAAGTGCTATTTAACGAGGTTTTATATAAGAGAAAAAATTCAATAAAGTTAACTTTAGAATAATTATCTAAATTGATTAGAACTTTATATATAAAAGTTGACGGTCATTTACACAGAGATAATATGTGAGAAATATTTTGAAAATTGATTGGGTATACGGTATGCCTCACATTTTCCTTTTTTTTGAAAGAAGTAATGTATTCAATTACAAAGATTAAAAAAAGCCTCCAACAAACACGCAGGAGTACACGTGAAAAAATTATGTCAATTAGCTAAATAAGGGACTTGATGTGCCAAAAATATGCATTTTAAATTGCAAGCGCACAAATTTCGTTTTAATATTTTGAGATTTGTTCCGCAGAGACTATGTAATTTTTCACGAATTTCTTAATTTCTAATTTAGGCGAACTAGACGAATTAATAATGAGAGGAGAGATTTTGTTTCCTTAAATTAACTAGGGAGTTAAAGAAATGGGATACAAGATGCAGATGGATTTGAAATGGGCTACATATAATTAAATTAGACTAAAGGAAGTTGGGCCAAAAAGAAAGTTTGAAGGCCCAAGAACAACAATTAGTAATAGGACAATTACCTATGAAATAAAAAAAAGGCTACGAACATGTGACATAAATGATGAACAAATTTATTGCTAAACATGCAATTGTTAAAAATAATTAACTAGTTATTAAAGCAGTGACAAAAATGAGGACAATATTGACAACTAAATGCATGTATTAATGACATAATTAAATTACTCCCTCCATCCCAAATTAGTTGTCTCTTTAATTTTTTACGCGTGTTTTAAGGTGACTTCACCGCATATGTCAGTATTAATTATCAAATATAACGTCTTGCATACTAGTAATGCAAACAAGCAGCATGGGCCAGGAAACTAGAAATGAATTTGGGCCCAGTAACTGAATATGGGCTAGCAAGAACTGTGAAGAACTGTGAATATAATATAAATATAGGAGTAATAGAATATGATGATATATAAACGATCCATAATAATAACCCCCAGAAATTGGTATCAGAGCTAGTAATAGGCGGGAAATGAACAGTAAAACACTGTAGCAAAAGTAGCCGTGAATAGTAACTAATGAATAGTAAAAGGTACATGAATAGTAAAAAGGAAATAAAATTTGATGGTTAAATGAGACCTCCGACAAGAATAAATAGAGAAAGGAATAAAAGATATAAATCTAAAATAATAGCAACTCTATTAATTTTATTTATAGTAGAAAACAAAGTAACACAACAGATGTGTAAGAAAATTTTATACAGACAATTAATCTGACTTATGAAAGATTTAAGGATACGATCAATTCAGTATATAGCTGATAAAGAACCAACATATAATAGGCTAATAAATCAACATATTGAAAGTTGTAAGATAAGCATGCAAATAATAAATGAAAAATTAGATATTATAGCTATATTACAAACAATGTTGGAAGAAAGAGATGAAAAAATTAGGAGACTAGAGGAAGAAAAACTTTTATTAAAACGAGAAAAATTTATTAAAGAAACTAATTTAGAAATCGAAATAAAAGACTTAAAAGAAGTATTAACTGAACAATATAGATTAATAGACGATTTAAAACAAAAAATTAAAAAATGAATTGGACAGATCCAAATGCAATAACTAGAAATAATAGAAAACTAAAGCAATTAATAAAAAATCAAGAAAAATTAGAATTAGATCTGGAAAAATTACTAGAAAGAAAAAATAAAATAACATGGACAAGAGAGAATAACGAAGAAATTATGAGAATTTACCAACAACTTGGAAATATGATAATAACATTTAGAAATGATAAACTAAGAATACAAGGACTTAAAAGAATAATTTTAACAAATAATATAACTGGATAAAATATAGATGGATAAAATGTCATTAGAAGAAATAAGTGAAAAACAAGATATGTATTATCAAATGGATGAATACGAAGGAGGAACATCACAAACCCTAAGTTTTAAACCAGATATATATAATCAAATTCAAAGTGAAACAGAAGAATTAACAATAAAAAGATATTCAAGACATCATATTTTGAAAGAAATAAGGAAGTTAGGTATATAGCCCAAAAACATGAGAATGTAATAGATATAGATACAATAAATGGAAAAACAAGAATAAATTTAATAACAGATGGATTAATAAAAAGAGAATTATCCAAATTAAAACAAAAGGAAGCAAATAAACTAAAAAACATATATTTTGGAGCAATAGAATTTACAATAAAAACATATTTTCAGAAAAATATCGATACTCCTATACAGATATATGTATTGGATGATAGAATAATAGGAAATATACAAGATTCATTAATAGCAGTAATAAAAGGAAACTTGATATATCAGAAATTAAAATTTATAATACAACCCGATTTCAGTATATCACTAAGGGATGAAAATAAAGAAAGATCTTTAACATTATACTATAAGTTAGATGGAATAAAAATGCAAAAAGGAAGTAAAGTTATTAGTATAGAAACCAAAATGATTTATGCTATGACTGGAAACCATCACGTAAAGAAACAAACGGAATTAGGAATAATAGTACCAAAGTTATATAATGATATATTAGAAAAAATTGAACATAAAGAAGAATCTCAAATAACAATCCCAGAAGAAATTACAATAGATTTTAGTAATAGACAAATGATTCTAAGGCAAAGAATTAAACCAATATTAGAAGGATCTAGATTAAGTTTTAGAAAAGAACAAAATCCTATAAGATTAATTAGATCAATGAGTATGACGAGTAGAAAGATAGATTTAATAAAAATAGATACTGATAGTTTGAAAATAAAAATAATAATATTTGACGAAACAATAACAAGAGACTGTATAGCAGAAATTAATACATGAGCTACCAAAAGTTTTATTCATATAAGCAAGGTAAATGAAGAAAATTGTAAGTGGATAGAACCTCAGACTTACAGATATGCAGAAAATGATAGAGAAATATTTATTACTAAATGTACTAATTTAAAGTTTAAAATATTAGACTTGGAATATAATATAAATATAGGAGTAATAGAATATGATAGTTCGAGTGAATTATTATTAGGAAGCGACTTCTTAAAAATGATAAATTATAAAATTAATAATAATGGAATAAAGATAGTAGATCAAGGAAAAGAAAGATTTATAGAAAAACTATGAATATACAAGAAAAATTAAGGAATAAGAAAGAAAAGTTAAAGAAAATACAGAGTATGTTAGAAAGCGAAATAGATTCACAAATAAAATATTTAGAATATAAGGAAAGACAAACAAAATTAGAAAATGATATTAAGAAATTAGAAGAACAGAGTAAAAATACTAGTAAATATTGGATATATGTTGGAAATGGTTGGAAGAAGCGAATCAACAAATAATAAAATGTCAGACTCAGAATTTATAAAAAATTTATGGGAAGAAATAATAGTTAAGGAAAAACTAAATGTAATAATGAGATTGGTAGAAAAACAAGATAATCAAGAAAATTTGAGACAAATAATAAGAGAAGAGTTAACAAGCTTATGGAATAATTCTGAAATACCTACTTTAAAAATGATACTAGACAAGTTAATAAAATTAGAAGAAGGAAAACAAAAAATTATACCAGAAAAAGAAATTACAAATAAGCCAGAACTAAAAGCCATAAATGCATGGAGAAGAGTTAATGAGCCAATGATGATAGATATAAGTAAAATGAAACCTAATATATCTGAACCAATAGGAAAGGTATTAGATAATTTGGGACAACTTAGTAAAAAAGGAAAGTTCTAATGGAAACTAAAGAACAAAAAGAATATAACGTGATAACATTTTTAAAGAATCATGGAAAAGAAATTTTAGAGAGAGAAAAATATAAGTATGAACCATTAAAAAAGGAAACAACTAGTGAAAGCAAAGCTGAGTTTAAGATTGATACAACTGTGATAGAATATTTAAAGTCAAAATTAGAACAACAAAAGGAAGAAATAGAAGAAATAAGGACGGAGAATAAAAAATTACGATTAAATACTAATGAAGAATGGTTAGAAAAATATAAAAAATATAAAAATAAATATAAAGAAACTAAAAAGGAACTAAAAGATGTAAAAATAGATTTAAGACAAACAAAAAAGGAATTAAATGAAAAAACAGAAGAAAATAAAAAAGAAATAAAAATATTGAAAAGGCAATTAAATAAGTTAAAAGGAAAAAAAAAAGATACAAGTGAAGTTTCTAGTACTGTATCTACAAATAATAATACAAGTACTAGTGAATTGGAACAAGATAATTTAGGAAAAACGGTGAATATAATAGAAAAATATAACAGTAGTTATGAGGAAAATTCTGAAATGGAAATAGAAAATAAAAATATAATAGAAGCTTTAGAAAGAATGAAAAATGTAAATGCAGTAATAAAACAAGAATCGAATAGTGACCAAGAAGATAAAAATAATTATACTGATATAGAAACTGAAGGAATAAAAAATGAGGAGATGGATAACTACCCAGAAGAAGAAGTAACCGACCATAATATGGAAGTTATAACAAGATATAGGAACACGATACCAAAACACATACCAATAGGACAACATAATGAATTTAAAGAATTTATAGGATCAATGTCACAAGGCGTAAACTTGAATGGATACTTTTTAGACTTAGATAATGTATATGAAGAACAAGAAATTAGCAGGAGAATTACTGATTGGAATTTAGGAATGTATATAGCATTAATGAATTCTACTCATACAGATGAGTTAGAATATACTTATAACTTGATCTCAAAAACGTTAATTGGAAAGGTAGCATATTGGATAGAATCCATAGAATATCAGTTAAAAACTGAAGTACTAAGGTATGCAACGGATTGGAAATCAATGTTACAAATATTTGATATGATATTAAAAAGAGAATTCTTAGGAGAACCTTGGATAGTAGCTAGAGACCAAGTTTTAATAGAAAGAAAAATAGAAATAATAATGAATCTAAATAACATGAAATGCTGTAAAATTAACAAGTTACCAGAATATACTATAAGTTTTACTAAATTCTTTTATGAAGCTAGATTCTTACCCGAAGAAGGACATATATATCAACAATTATATTATGATCATTTACCAGAACCTTATAATACTGAGATAACTAAGGAATATAATAAGTTAGAACCTCGTGAGAACACTCTGGGTGAAAGAATAAGAGTACTAAGAGGATATCTAATGAGAAAATGTGAAGAATATAGGGTGCAACAGAAGGTTAAAAAGGATAAAAAACTAGGATTAAGAGAAATATGTGGATTCACTGAAAGAAGATTAGTATTTGGATGTGAAGATAAAAAACCCTATAGGAACTATAAGAAGAGGTATAATAAGAAAAAATCATATGAGAAGTACAGAAGCAAACAAAATAGAAATAATTATCCTTATAAATACAACAGATATAAGAGAAAAAGATTTAGGAAATTTAGAAATACACCAGAAAATAGGAGAAGATATAAAAATAAGAGAAAGTTTAGAAGAAAACCTTTTAAAAAGAAAGATATAAGTGAATGTAAATGTTGGAATTGTAATGAAAAAGGACATTATGCTAATAAATGTCCTAAACTGAAAGAAAAGAAAGTAAAATATATAAATACATCACAATTCATAATGGAAATAGAACAAATTAAAGAAGATGACAATAGATGGTATGAATATGAAGAGTTTTATATTAGTGAAACTGATAATGAAATAAACTTTATAAATTATGAATCATCTAGTGAAAACAATTGGGAGGAATGGTAGCAATATACATAGAACCAGATGTAGAATATAAAAAATATAAATTCCTAAAACAAAAAATATTTATAGATAGTGGAGCAGATCTATGTCTAGTAAAAAAGGAAGTTTTAGCTTCATATAGATGGGAAAAATCTAATGCACATAGAACTAGGGTATCAGGATTTAATGAACAAAAGAAGGAATTAGATGTAATAGCAAAAAACATGAGAATAAAGCTAAATAAAACATTATTCAGTTTACCTATTGTATATCAGAATAAGATGAAGCAATCTATATTATTAGGAAATAACTTTTTAGATTATTTTAAAACACATATAGTAACTTCAAATACCCTATCATTACAAACTCCGTGTAATAAGTGGATAGTATTAAAAAGAATTATGTCAATAAGTACTATAAATACTATAAGAATAAACAATCTAAAAATAGAAAGAAATAATAATCTACAAGAATTAACTGAAAAATATAATAATTTATTAAAATCCAACTTCGGAGAAAATCCTATGAGGTTATGGGATAAGGAAAAGATATATGCTGAAATAAAATTATTAAACCCTAATGATATAATAAGATCTAAACCTATAAGGTATAGCCCTTCAGACCAAAAAGAATTTGATAATCAAATCAATGAATTATTAAAACTAAAATTAATACAAGAAAGTAAAAGTCCACATAGTAGCCCGGCTTTCCTTGTAAGAAAACATAATGAACAGAAAAGGGGAAAAGCCCGTATTGTAATAGACTATAGAGAATTAAATAAGAAAACTATATTTGATGGATATTTCTTACCATACAAAAGAAATCTTATAAATAGACTAGGAAATAAGAAATGGTTTAGTAAATTTGATTGTAAAAGTGGATTTTGGCAAATAAAATTAACCAAAGAATCAAGACCTTTAACAGCCTTTAGTGCTCCGCAAGGACATTATGAATGGATAGTATTACCCTTTGGATTAAAAAATGCGCCACAAATATTTCAACGAAGAATGGACCAAATCTTTAGGAAATTAAAAGATTTCTGTATAGTATATGTAGACGATATATTAATATATAGTGAAACTCTAGAAGAGCATATAAAACATTTAGAGCAATTTATAAAAACAATAGACCAGCATGGAATATTACTGTCTGAAAAGAAATCTGAAATATTTAAGAATAAGATATAATATTTAGGATACAAAATAGATAAAGAAGGTATACAATTACAAGATCATATAGTAACAAAGATTGTAAATTTTAAGGACAAATTAGAAAATAAAAAAGAGGTACAACAATTTTTAGGAATAATAAATTATGCCTCAGATCATATTAAAGACTTACCTAAATTAAGAAAACCATTACAGGAACTAATAAAAAATAAACCTTTTGGATGGACAAAAGAACATGAAAACTGTATAAAAATTCTTAAGGAAAAGGTGAAAGATTTACCAAAACATAGAATACCCATAGAAACAGATCATTTAGAATTATATACTGATGCTAGTGATATAGGATGGGGAGCGGTCCTAATAGCATATGAGAAGGATGACATAGATAAAGAAAATACACATATATGTGGATTTGCATGAGGAACTTGGAAACCTAATGAATCAAACTACCACATAAATGAAAAAGAACTATTAGCTGTAAAATATGGGATTAAAAAGTTTCATTATCATTTATTACCTGTTAAATTTGTAGTAAGAACAGATAATACTCAAGTAAAAGCCTTTATTACTAATAAAATAGAATTATTACCAGAATTAAATAAAAGAAGAAAATGGCAATCTTTTTTCTGTTGTTATGATTTTGTAATAAAAAATATATCAGGAACAAAAAATGTGTTGGCCGACTATCTTAGCAGAGAAAATAAACAATGAAAATAGAATATACAAGAAGACAAGCTCAACCATGGAAAATCATATCGGGATCTTTAATAATATGGACTACTACTTCAGAAGCTGTAGAATTTATAAAAAATTTTGCTCTCGAAGGATTAGATGAAAATAATACAGAAAAACTAGAAGAAGCATACAAAGGATTTCTAGAAATAGAAAAACACATTGGTTATTATTTCACTCCTAATAGAAGGTATATTGATGAATTATTAATATCAATTATTAGAAAATTAAATGTCATTGAATGTCATGCATTTTGTTTTTGTAAAGGGAAAATTTAATTGTTTGTTGCTCTTAGCAGGATATGGAAAATTTTGAGAAATATATCACTGATGTCACTTCTCATATCTCAACCAATAATGAGAAAATCACCAAACTCCAAAAGGAGATAGAAACCCTGGTTCAGGAGAACCAACATTTTCTGAAACAAATTATGGAAGCTATAAAAGACAAAACAACTCTACAAGCTTCAGTTGCAATCCCTACAATAAAACCTATAACATTTTCATCAAAGCTTGTAACCATGCCATCAGCTTCAACCAACATATCAACTACTCTGTCAAATTTATCAATGAGTGATAGGCTGAAACACTCACCTGAGATAGTGAAAACATATGAGCAAATGATGAAATATTATGATTATAAATCTAACCCTGATGTTTGCAGACTGACAAAATCTACAAAATATCCCAGATATATTTGTTGTGAAAATGCAAAACCTGACATAGTCTATAACCTGTTTATACATGGTTTTGTTGACAAGATCTTAACAAATGAAACCATGTATTGTATATCAAAGCTACCAAGTATAATTGTCAAATCCGTGGAAGCTATGATACGGGAAATGGGAGCAGGCTCATATGGAATACAAGTTTTTGATGCATCAACCGATCTAGTTGGAAAACCCATAATAATATGTCAACTATTTAAATTGGGAAGGAATATGGCAGATATTGTGGGAGAAACCAAAAGCTTGAAATTGCCAAATCCCTGTGATATTAACAAATTTCAGGAATGGTTATGTGAAAAATGAGCCATTGGACTAGCTACCCTCAGGTCCAAAATACAAGATATACTACGAGCTCGGAAAGCTATAATTATTTCTGAAAGCCATGGTGGAGGTTTCACCAAAAGTATAATAACCTTATATTATGATAATATTATACAAAATTCAGGAACTATGGCATTAGAGATAATGCTTGATAAAATAGAAAACCTGAAATATAATCATGCAAAACATACTACTGAATATTATCAAAGAATAACAGGTCCTCGAAAGAGACCTATTATCAGTCTAAAAGATGATGACAAAGGGATGAATTCTGATCCCTTTGCATAATACAAAAATGGTGTAATACACCAGAACACTGCAAATTGAATGGTGAAAACCAAAAAGTTATATTACCAGGAGATTCCAAAAATATCATGGCAGACAAAGATGAAGAAAGAAGAAAAGAAAAAGCAGATTCCCTGGAAAAAGATGACAGATCCTGCAAGATATCATGGCAGACACAAAAGATAAAGATGAAGAAAATATGAAGAGACGACAAAAGAAGAAATGGCAGACAAAGAAAAGAAAAGATTCCTGAATTATTAGTAATTATGTAAAAGAAACCGGTTATCCCGGTAATCTGTAACCATATAGAAAGACTACTATAAATAAGTCCATACATGAAATGGAAATGATATCTAAAAAATTTCTGAAGTTCAATTCTCTCTCTCTCTGAATATGTCTGGCTAAACTTCTTCACTCTCTATAAACTCTACTAGGAATATATCATAATAATAGAAACATATTATTTTATAAGTATTATATACAATCAGAATTGGTTCAGAAAAATAATATCTTGAAGAATAGCGATATGGAAGAGACCGTGTGAGGACTCCTGCATCCAGCCAAAGAATATCCAAAGGAGCTTGGAGAGCGTTATGGATAATAGGGCAAGGGTGAGTTGAGACTTTCGGTGACCAGAAAGCTATTGTAAGAGGTAAAAAATTCTGATTTAAATCTGATTGTGTATGATAGCATTATAAAATAATGTTTTCTGAGATTATGATGTATAATTAGTATGAGGTTATAGAGATGATTTCATTTAAAATAATGAATTTGATTTTGTCTATTGCTTACTACATGCAAAAAATAACCATATTAATTAATACGAAAATGCATGCACCTTCCCTCGCCTTCCCTCTTTAGGGTTGTGTAGATATATAAACGATCCATAATAATAACCCCCAGAAATTGGTAGATATATAAACGATCCATAATAATAACCCCCAGAAATTACTCATAAATGTTAAAGCAATAAATAACTAGTACTCCATCTGTTTTTTTTATTTGTCACTTTGACTTTTGCACATATTTCAATGTGCTTTGACCGCATAGTTAATATTATCATTTATAAAATTTTATTTTTGTAAATAAAAGTAGACAACTTATATTTTAATTCACAAAAAGAAAAATTTTAAAATCATATTTCTAACTAGCCGGTCAAATTACATTGAAATCACATTGAAATACGTGTAAAAATCAAAGCGACAAATAAAAAAAAATAGAGGGAGTAATTATTAAGGTTTAAACAGTGCTAGGAGCAAGTAATTAAGACATTAAAAATCTAATACGGATGAGGTAGAATAATGGACATGCAAGATATATAATTTAAATGGGATTAAAAGGGGAATGGGTTATAAATTGAGCAGAATATTTAACATGCAAATGGGCCAAGGAATTTTAAATGGGCTAGAACAAGTAAATTATTTAACTTTAACGGGCTACCTGGAACTTTAACATCAACAAAACTAAGATAGACTTGGCTAAACTAAGATATGAAAAAGAGTAAAAAGAAAAGGAAAAAAAACAATATCGGCTTCTAGATTATAAGCTAACAATTGAGGCAGGAAAAAAAATGAAATAGTAATAAAGCTTCTGCCGGAGAACTAACTGTACCCCAGAATAGCGAGATACACGAACAAATAAAAGAAAATAGCTACCGATAATTAATAAAAAGAGCTGCTTAAGTATATAATGAAAAGCATGAAATAAAAACCTCCCACACAAAACAAGTTTACGAAGAAGTATGCTTTTTCCGAAGAAAACAAAACGAGAAAAGTGTCTGAAGATTAAATAACCCAAGAAAGCACTAATTTAACATGATGCCAAAAGAAAATTTATACTACCATACTCGATAATAACACTAAATAATAAGGCTCTTTCTATCACGAGTGGTGAGCATAATAGCTTCTTTATCCACTTTTTTAAAATCGGAAAGTTCATTGCCAACAACTATAGAGGTAGATCTAAGAATAATGAAGTGAAGAAAGAAATGCAATAAAAGAATAAAGCTTGAATAACATTAATTAAAAGAGAGTGTTTACAAGAGAGTAACTATAAAAGAAATAAAAACTAGATCTAGAAATTCAAAAGAGAAGCTACTACTAAATTTAGGGTAAACTAAAATTAAAATTAAGGTGATCAATACAAGAAGAAAGTGGGTATTTATAGCTAAAAAGTAGGGTTTTAGGGTAGAGTTGGGTGAATCTTGGTCATTCAAGTGTGAGAAGTGTTGTGTTGATCTTGACCATTGATTTCCACCAACTATCTCTTTTGGCTTTTTCTCCAAGTTGCTTGGTGACATTATAATTCTTCCATTTTTGCCATTTTCTTCTATTTTCTTCACATTTCTCATTTTTCCAAATATCTACAAAATGATGAGAATGTAACAAATTAATTTATTAAAAATATGAAAGCAAGCAATAAATAGGTATAAAATAATGCAAAAATATGTGATTATCAAGACTCTAGCAATTTCATGTGCTACCCTGTTAGCATTTTTTCGAACAAATCGAACATCAACTGCAGCTAATCTGTTAAGCTCCTGTTTACATTCTTCAATTACTTCACCAACTTCTAAGAAATTTGAACCTTCTCCCGTGATAGCCTTGACAGTAAGAAGAGAGTCAGATTCCACCACCACTTGATTGCCATGAAGTTGACAGTCCTTCACACAGGATAATGCCTCACGAACCCTTATGGCCTCCGCTTCGAAAATAGACTCTACTGCAGAAAAACAGAGAACCTTCCCTGCAATAAACGAGCCCATATGATCTCTCATCACTAGACCTATTGAAAAAGTCTGAGCACCCGGAAATACTGAAGCGTCCACATTAACTTTAAGAACTCCTGCTTCTGGACGCTGCCATCTGGTCCCCGTCTTTTGCTTATCTGGTTTGTTCACTAAGGAGGACGTAACCACATGTTGTTTTTTCGCATTAACCCAATCCGAGTACATTCTGAAGCTGTTATCCATAACAAACGCAGAAGTGACAGCCTTCGCATCCCACACTTTTTTATTTCTCCGATACCAAATGCCCCACAAGGTGATGCAAATTCTTATGACTTCTTCAGCAGGTACAGTACTGATTTTACACAAAAGCCAATCATGAGCATTTTCTACTTCACTCCCATCATAACTAAAATTCCCATGCTCCCAGCAGCTAGTAGCAAAATTACAATCGACGAAGAGGTGTGACATGTGTTCTATATCGATCAAGCACATGGGACAGGTTATAGGAATTCAGATACCTCTAGAACTCAGACGCTTTCTTACTGGAATCACGCTGCGACAGAAATGCCATACAAACACCTTCACCTTGTGAGGGAGTTTTAAGTGCCGCACTTTTTTCCAGCCTACACTTTGAGGTACTGTAACGTGACCATAGTGCAGATTATGCCAGTAACGATATCCAGATTTCGCATTATACATTCCATTACTTGACCCTGTCCATGCGATCTTATTCATAGTATCACATTGGGGGATTGGAGTTGACAGAATTGCATCTGCATCAACCTTCAGGAAGTTTTCTTTAACTTGAACTACATTCCATTTCTTTTCTGTAGGGAGAAAAAAACTCGACACAACTTCATACCTCCCCTCATAAAACGGGTTTTGATCGACACAGAAGTCACCTTTTTTTCGAAGCCAGACATCTTTTGTAGCAATAATATCATTTCCATTATCCAACACCCACCTAAAACCCTTCCAGAGCTCCTCCTTGGAAGTCCATATACCTTTCCAGATGAAGCTAGAATCATACCCTCGAGATGCTTTCAGAATATGAGAATTAGGGAAATACTTCGCTTTAAACAATATAGCTACAAGAGAATTCGAATTATGCATGAAGTTCCATATATGTTTTCCTAGCAGAGAAATATTAAAACCATAAAGATTCATGAACCCTAGACCCCCTCTACTTTTTGCTACGCTCATATTGTTCTAGGATAGCCAGTTAAGTCCTTTATGATTTGCAACATTACCTGTCCTCCACCAATAATTGTTAAACATATGCTCAAGTTCTTGACATAAAGATTTAGGAAGTAAGAAACATGACATATTGTAAAACGGAATAGCTTGAGCTACATTCTTTATCAACACCGACTTGCCAGCTTGAGACATGGGTTTGGCTTGCCATGCTTTAATACGTTTACTAGCTTTATCTTTCAAGTATCCGAACACACATTTTTTTGATCTGCCAACTAATGAAGGTAAACCAAGATACTTTGTATTGGTTATTTCATTATGAACTCCCAAGATTGCTGATATTTCCAATTGCTTGTCACGTCTCACATTAGCACTAAAGTACATTCCTGACTTCTAGAAATTAACGGATTGCCCTGAACATCTTTCATAATTGATAAGCAGATTTTTGATATTTATAGCCTCCCTCGTCGTTCCTTGAAAGAACAAGAAGCTATCATCGACAAATAAAAGATGAGATACCACTGAAGCTGTTGGAGAAACTTTACACCCTGTTATCTCCCCATTGTTTGATGCTACATTAGATAATCCTTCGACACATAGCAGGAAGAGATAGGGGGAGAGAGGATCCCCCTGAAGAAGCCCCTTTTTTGGTGTGATTGGTCCAATGAGAGAGTCGTTGAAGTAGAAATTATATATCACTGATTTCACGCACATCATCATTCAATCGATCCAGGTGTCACAAAAACCCATAATTGTCATTCTTTGTCAAGAAAAGACCAATCAACTCTGTCGTACGCCTTACTTATATCGAGTTTAAGGGCAACCTCCCCCGCACCACCATGCTTTTTTCGACTCATGTGATGGATTATCTCAAAGGCAACAAGAATGTTATCTGTTATGCTTCTATCTTTAACAAACACAAATTTATTTTACGAGATAATGAAAGGAAGCACAATTTTCATTCTATAGGCTAAAACTTTTGCAAGTATTTTGTATAACACATTACGCAAAGCAATAAGCCTGAGATCCTTCAAGCAAAAATCATTTTCCTTTTTCGGAATAAGAACAACATTAGTACAATTGAGTTCACCTGGAAGACTTTTTGTGTGAAGCCACTCCCCACAGAATTTGAAAACCTCTTGCCCCATAACCTCCCAAAAACTCTGAAAGAAAGCAGGATGGAGGCCATTAGGACCCGACGCCTTATCGGGATGCATCTATTTAATGGCTACTGTAAATTCCTCAAAAGAGAATGCCTATGTTAACCTTCTATTCTGCTCATTAGTAACTCTTTTGTGGCCATCCATATTTTGCATTTGAATATTATTTTCTTCCACCGTGAACAGCGAAGTAAAATATTCTCTTACAACTTCACACATGCCATCATGGTCCTCCACTCGTTCCCTGTCTTTATTAATAAGAAACCTAATCTTGTTGGTTTTCTTCCTTGCAGTCGTAGAGGAGTGAAAAAATCGAGTATCCCATCACCCTCATTGAGCCAAAAAGGTTTTGCTCTTTGTTTCCAGTAGATTTCTTCTTGAAGCATAAGCGAATTTAGTTTTTCCTTCTCGTCTACATAAGTTGCCACACTTTGAGCATCACTACAATCCACCAGCTTTTCTTAGTTTGCCTTGTGCTCCTTGACTTTTTCTCTAAACTTGTGAAAAAAGGACCTCCCCCATCGAGCCATAAACGAGAAAATTTCAATGAGTTTTGGAAAAAGGTGAGAAACAAGAATTGCTCTCCATGAATCAATCACTTCTCTTATGAAATTCGGTTCCTTTAACCACATGTTTTCAAAACGAAACCTGAAAGCTTTCTTCGGAATGTCAGGTTTTAAGAGTTCCAACAAGATTGGCTCATGATCAGATACAGTTGTGTGCAACACCTTCAGATTATACGGGGGAAATTTGTTGTTCCAGTACATAGTCGCAAAGCCTCGATCTATTTTTTCCCTCACCCATTCTGAAGTCCCCTTACTCTTCTCACATGTGAACTTACCTCCTACTAAACTAAGTTCAGAAAGGTGGCTATCCTCTAAAGAGCTGCGGAAACCATCAAGAAGACTTTGAGGATGCACATGTTTACTTTTTTTATCAGAAACATACAAAAGATCGTTGAAATCTCCCCAAATACACCAGGGAAGAGGATAAATGCTAGCTAGTTTGCGAATCAAGTTCCACGATTCTCTGCGTCTAGTGTGTTCAGGGTACCCATAGAAACAATATAGGCGCCAAGAAACACTATTCTTCTCTAAAAATAAAACATCTATGTGGTGTTGAGAGTACCCAAAAATTTGGCATTGAAAATGTTAGGTCACACACACTGTAGAGGGGGGTGAATACAGTGTATAGCACAATCAAATCGAACTTTAATAACTCAAGTAACAGAAAACAAACTTTATTCAAAACAATAAACTCTGTTACAGTATGGAACTGTCCTCTCTCAGTGATGAACAAATATCACGAGAGCTGCTAGGGTTTTAATGAATAATCTTCTCGATTATGATAACACTTATAGTGTTAACCCTATGTCTGTGTTTATATACTACACAGTTACAAGATAATCGCTAATTGATATGGAATATAATTCTGCTTCCTAAAATATATCAATCAGATATCTTTTCTTCCAAGTATTCTATTTTTCATAGAATTCCATCTTCATGCATATCTCTTCTTATGTTTGTCTCGATCTTTTCTTCCTGTGAATCAGCTGCCTTCCTTATCTGAACGTTTCCTTTAAGTCCTGATATTATCTTCTGATAAATATCTTCTGAACCTTAAGTACTGATGACTTAAATTCTGACTTCAGTATAAGTACTAATTTCAGTTAAGTACTGATTTGTCCTATTTAAGTAAGATCTGTAAACTAAACATAAATCACATTAGTCATGACATTATCAAATATATCTAACAATCTCCCCCAACTTGTAAATTAGCATAATATACAAGTTTAACAGATATTTGATGATGTCAAAAACATTAAGTACAAATGCATGAGAATTTGACTAGATAACTACAACTTACAGTCCTTAAAGCTTTACCAATTTTTAACTTCTGATAACAACTTCAGTCTGTATTCATATCAGAATTTGAGCAGTTGTAGATCTTGACTTGGCTTCATCTTCTGATCTCTCTGATGTCAGGAGTTGTTCTGAGATAGTTCTTCAACAAACATCTCTCAGCATATCTGAGTTCATCAATCATCCTCCTTTTAGCATCTTTAAGTTCTGCAGAATCTTCACCAGTTTGAAAGATTGCAGCCCTGAGATCATTAGTTTTAGCTTTCTTTATGTCCTGATCCAGTCTGATCAAATATGCCTTGTCAGACTCAAGATTGAATTCCACAGCCCTGTAACCCAGAAAGGTAGTTATAATCTTCGCATAGTTGGGCTTCATCTCAACAATATCACCCTTGTGATCTCTGTACTTTGGAAAATATGTGTTGTCAGACTTAACAGAATAAAGCCTTTTCTATTTCTGAATTTGACTCTTCAAAAAGTTTGCAGCACTTTCTGTTATTTTGTCATTCACTTGAAGCAAGAATAATACATATTCCAGTTCTTCAAAATACTTCAGTAGAATGGCATTTTCCCTTATATGATAAACCCTACCATCTGTCATGAAGTACAACAAGATGTGTTCTTTCAAGTAGGTATGGTAAACCATTTGTACAGATTCTAGTTGATTCAATCTCTCAGGAGTTGCTCCAATACCTGGTTCACTTAAGGAAGTTGGATCATTGGTTGTGTTCTGTACTCTTCTTTCATCAGCACTTCCCAATCCATTTTTATCTCTTGCTTCCTTTCCAGTAACTACTCTTGCTTCAAAACCACTTGCAGCAGTCTTCAAAGGTTGAGTCTGTTTGGCTTTGGTGAATCCTGGTAGGAGTATCTTTGAAGGTTTAACATGAGCAGTGTCAGAGGTTTTCTTTGATTTATCTTCTGATATCAAGTTAACTTGAGCTATGTCAGAGATTACTTGCTTCTTTGAGATATCAGAACTAACTATCTCTTGACTCTGAACAACTTGAGCCATGTCAAAGGTTGTCTTAGAAATTTTTCTTGAAGTCAGAGCAAGATTAGCATCTTCATCAGTAATTTCTTCATTCACAGGAGGCACATAAACCTTGATAGGTTCACCAACTTTCTCTTTGCCCTTGGACCTTGGATCTATCTGCAGTTGTGATTTAGCTTTGATTACTTCAGGATTTGTACTTTCTTTTATCACAATGCCTTTGAGCTTTGGAAGTTTCTTTTTACCAGAAGCTTCAGATTGAGATTTGACTTTTTCTGATTTAAGTCTAGCTTCTTCTTCCATTAGACTTTCCAAGTCCATTCCTGGATTTTCCTTAAGAAATAACTGTCTTGACATTTCTTCATCAAGATCCAAAAGTTCATCAGAACTTATCCTTTTACCAGTAGCAGAAGTAATTCTTTTTCCAGCATCAGAACTTGTCCTGTGACTTGTAATTCCAGCTCCTCTTGATGAGAAATTTCTACCTTGACCATGACCTCCACCCATTCCAGAGTTTCCCTGGTCATCTTTTTCATCATCCTTCCCCTTCAGTGTCTTATCAGTTTTGCATTTGGACTTAATTACTTTCTCCCCCTTTTTGGCATCAGCAGGTAACATAAGAGAGACAAGTAATTCCACTGAGGATTGGATTTCATCGAGTTGAGATTGCTGAGAAGCTTGATTTTTCAAAATATCATCAATCTGAGACTGTTGCTTCTCTTGGGTCTTCTCAATTTAAGCAACTCTATCAAATGTAGGTTTAAAGAAACTTTTCTTTTCAAGTTTCTTAATTGTGTCTTGCTTGAGCAATTCTTCCTGAATTTTATGTAACTCTGCATGAGTTGTTGAATGGAGACCTTGAAGATGTCCAGTACTCAATGCAGTGACCCGAAGCTGTGTCTTGAAATCATCATGATTTAACAGCTCATCAGCTTTTGCCAAGTGCTCATCAAGAATCTTTTCAGATGGAACAAAGGTAACCGAGTTCCATTCCTTAGTCCACTCTTGTCCTCGAGGAGTTTCACTCCAAGGTACTAGGGATTCTCTTGTAACAAACTTCTTAACTACTTCAGATTTATAAACAGTTTGTTGAGGTGCATGTCCTGAAGGACCTGCTTCATCAGCATCTGCATTTGGAGCAGCATCACCAGTATCAACAACATTTGCAGCATTAGAACTTACAGAATCAGCATCTTCTGATAAAACAACAGTATGAGAAGCAATCGAGGATTCAGCATCATCCTCTAAATGCTGATCTGTTTCCAAGTTCTGATCAACAGCCATATCCTGATGCTCACCTACATTCTGATCATCAACATCTAGATGCAGAGAAGGTGTAGTAGACAATTCTGGAGTTTGAGTAGCATCAGTAACAGGTGTTGTTGATGGATGAATTGTTGTTGGAGCTTCTAAGTAAAGTACCTTAGGCACAACCAGGTTCTGAATATCAATTTCAGCACTTGTGCCTGGGTTGACAGGAGATACAGTCTTATGTACAGGAGACACAGATGGTGTGTTGGCCTTTTCTGTAGCAGCTTCATGAGTTGGAGTCAATGGAGAAGGAGAGGCAGTAGCTTCAGCAAATTCTGGTTCTTTGGAGATCAGAGATTCCTGATCTCCTTCCTTAGCTACTGTTTCCTCATCTTCTGAAACTGGCCTTTTAGCTCTCTGTTTCTTGTATCTCTTTGACGGTGGAGATTCCTTGGGAGGTTCAGCAGAAGTCATTCTTCTAAGCCTTTTGAGAAGCTTAGATCCCCCAATTCTAGAATCCTTTTGAGAAGGAACTTTCTCAGCTTCTTTAACAAAAGTTTCTGATGCAGAAACCTGTTCCTCACTATCAGACTCATCTCTCAGAACAATCCTCCTTCTCTTCTGTGGTGTTTGAGGAACAGTCTTTATCCTCTTAGGCTTGGAAGATGAAGGCTTCACAGTAGGTGCTGGGGATGAAGGTTGAGCTGTCTGTGAAGTTGTGAGATATAATATGAGATATGTTCTGAGGGAGGGTTGAGGTATAGATGTATGAGTGGTATTTTCTGATGGTTACTGTGGTGTTTGGGATGTAGTGGTGGGTTGGACATCAGGATAAACAGATCTATAGGTTTCAGGATCAACATTTACCAAGATCTGTTCTACAGACTGAGGAATCTGTAAAGGTCTAACCACTGTTTTCTTAATATCAGCATTTACCAAGTCATTAAAGGCTCGTTTTACAATTTTAAAGGGTGGATATAAAGAACTGGCTAGTTGAGGGGCATCAGCACAGCAAAATATATATATAAGCTGACAGAGTCTAGCAAAGTAAACTACATTCCTATCCTCTGTCATCCTATCCCTAATAAAACCTATCACAACACTCGCAAAATCAAAATGAGTTTGGTTAATAATTGTATACCCGATGTGCTGACTCATTATTGGAATTGCATCAAAGTTGGAACACTTATTCCCGAAGGTTTTAGTGATGCAGTCGAAGAAGAAGCTCCATTCATTTATGATATGTGCCCGTTTCAACTGTCCAAGCTTAGCCAAACTCTTTTTATACCCCAAACTGTCCATTAACTCTTGTAGAGCTGATTCCTCCGGTGTTGTAAAAACACAGCCTTCTGGTAAATGTAAGGCCTTGCGAATTGTACCAGGAGTTACCACATGTTCAGAATCATCCACTTCAAAAACAATACTGGGAGTACCAGTTGCACCACCATTATCAAAATGCCCAGTCCGCCAAAATGTCAGAACTTGTTGGCTTGAAAAGACTGAAGGCTGGGTCAATGCATACCCAATTTCACTGTGTGCAAGAAGATCTTGCACAAAATGCAACTCAGACGGAGCTTCATCATGATCGAGAATTGCAGCATAGTTATTTGGAACGAACTTAGCTCCATCAATGATCAAATCCTTAGGTGCCATGAGAATAATTGAAAATTAAGAGTTGCCTGTAATGTGTTTGATAAAATGTCTGTATGAAAAACCAACGTCAGGAGATGAGAGAGAGTAAAAGCAAAGAAGGAGAGATAAAGTGTAAAAGTAAATAAAAGATTGTATAATCTTCTCTCTCTCTTACTTATACTTGGTAAAAAAAATATAACCGTTGGACACCTGTCAGACATGCAGCAATAGTGAATAGTTAATGGACACGGGAAAACAGTAATCATTACTTATCACATGCAGTTTTTCAAGGAAAAATCGTTCCACTTACCCAGTAATCCCATTAATTGAGGTAAGTCAGTTTTAATTCAAAATTTAAACTGTTCCCACTTATTCAATTATTTTCACCGCAAAACCAATATTCTAAAAATAAATTTCAAGTGTGAGAATGACCAAAATAAATCAAGGAAACAAGTACTGATATTTTAAAGTCAGAACTTAATTTAAATCAATGATTAAAATGATCATCAGAATATGGATATATCAGGATTTAACAGTGCATTTAAATGTGCAAACATCTCAGAGACAGAATCTTGCAAAAATAAGAAATTTTATTAATATATTAAGAGAATACATTCATGAAATTGAAATTACATTAGAGAATTACAAGACTGTCCTAAGCTTCTAATCCTAACATCAACAGCCTTAGTCCTAGCTCAAGAAGCAGGGCAAGGCTGACGATGAAGAAAAACAGGAAGAAGAAAATAAGTTATTTTTTCTTCCTACTCTCTACAAAAAGAATAGCGAGTCTGATGATTCGCTCTTGCTGGCGGAGAGCTTCCAGCCTTTCCTCCTCCAATCACTCCAGATGGCGATTGTAGTCCATGTAAAAGAACAGGAGGTGTGTGAGAACCTCCTGGGGAACCGAGTCCCAAATCTCATCAGAAATGACAGTCACGTGCCATTCTTGCTGCCATCCCTCACGGCTTAACTCCATGTTGAAGGTCTCATAGTTTAAAAACATATTGTAGTTAACCATGATGTTGTGTATATGAGGGAAAAGAGAGTAAGTGTTTGAGGAAGGGAATAATGTGTAGGCTGATGTGAAGTGTTGGTTTATATAGGCAGAAGAATGCCAGGAGACGCATGGATAATTTAATGCGGACATGTAAAAATAATTCTACCCCGTCTCCCGAGACTGGGAAGACGAAAAACAGTCATTGGAAGTGTAAGTCAGGGTTTAATGCGCACAAGAAACAAGTAAAAATTACTGTGCATGTACGTGTTCTACTAACCCTAATTAGATTGACTGTTAATATTCTACCCAAACATATTCTGATTTAAAAAGGAGACTGTTTCAAATTGTAACCACAAATAAGTCAAGTAAAGGATCAGAATTTAATATCAGAACTTAGACTTATATCAGAACTTAACAGTCATCAGAACATGATTTCTTAACTCGAAAAATGAATGCCTATTTCCGTAATTCTTCACCCAAATTCTGATATTGATTCTTCAGAACTTAATCATCAAAACGTTTAACAGAACCTGTCCTCAGAATTTATGCAATCTGACACACAAACTGTTCATCTACAACAACATGGATCACCACAGAAATTTTCATCATTCATATGGAGTGTTAGTGTGTGCATTAAGCTAAATATCAGACAAAGAGTAAAGTCTGATTCACTTCAGTACATCTTAAAAATAAGGCATAACTAAAACTTTACTTAAAATCTGTCATTATTTTGAAGCCTACTATTGAATGAGTTCATGCATGAGTCCATTTTAACTGTCTTGTGCTAATTTTGTGCATCTTTTTAAATTCCATTTTGCAGTGGCTTCTCAGTGTAAGTGAGTCACGACTGCTTATCAGAATTTATGCTTTAATCAGAGTATTTCTCCAGTAATCATAAAGTGTGAAAAGTCACCAAGAAAAATATTTATTTTCTTTTCTGATGCATATTACTTAATACCAGCAATACACTTGGGTCGTCCCTTCCATATTTTTACTCTAGATCTCAAAGGAGTACCTAATTTTTATTTCTTTTTCTTTTCCCTTTTCTTTTGATAAGAGAAGTTTATCAGCACTTAGTACATTCAACAGTTTACTAGAATCAGAACTTAACATATGAGAAGCATTATTCTAGTTTTTGACTTAGTAATAAGATAGACAAAGTAAACTCAACTAAGCTCAATATCAGAATTTGCTTGTGTCAATAGATTTCCATAGAAATAATTACTTCTAACATGGGATCTCTAGTATATTGAAGACTACTAGGTCAGCATGTAGCACAATTATCCTCATAGGATTGAATAGTCACATAAACAGACATATCATTATCAGAGTTTAGAAATTCACATCAGACAACAATCAGTACTTAAGCAATTTTCAATTAAGCACAGAATACACAAAGAGAGTAATTTCTGTAAATACTGATCATAAAGTCTGATGCATCAGAACAAAACTAAGCAGATTTAGAGAAAGAACCTGAAACCATTCCAAGTTCATTTACCAATCTTGTAAAAGTAGCTTCACACAGTGGTTTTGTGAAGATATCTGCTAGTTGTTGATCTTTTGGAACAAAGTGCAATTCTAATGTACCTTCATCCACAAGTTCCCTTATGAAGTGGTACCTAATGCTGATGTGCTTTGTCATTAAGTGTTGAACTGGATTACCTGTCATAGCAATATCACTTTAATTATTATAGTAAATAGGGATTTTAAAATATGTTAACCCATAATCCAGTAACTGATTCTTCATCCAAAGAATCTTTGCACAACAACTTCCTGCAGCAATGTACTCTGCTTCTGCAGTTGATGTGGAAATTGACTTTTGTTTCTTACTAAACCAAGAAACCAATCTGCCTCCAAAAAATTGGCAGCTTCCACTTGTGCTTTTCCTGTCAATTTTGCAAAATTTGATTCTCTGGGATACCACAATCCCAGATCAGCTGTTCCCTTAAGATATTTGAAAATCCTTTTCACAGCTGTTAAGTGAGGTTCTCTTGGATCTGCTTGAAATCTTGCACAAAGACAGGTAGCATACATAATATCAGGTCTACTTGCAGTTAGATATAGTAGAGAGCCAATCATACCTCTGTAATCAGTAATATCTACTGATTTACCAGTATCCTTATCCAGTTTTGTTGTAGTGGTCATGGGAGTGGATGCACTTGAACAATCTTGCATCCCAAATTTCTTCAGCAAATTTCTGGTGTACTTGGTTTAACAAATAAAAGTGTCTTCTTCATTCTTCTTGACTTGAAGGGCCAGAAAATAGCTAAGTTTCCCCATCATACTCATTTGATACCTTGACTGCATCAGTTTGGCAAACTTCTTGCAAAGTCTGTCATTTGTAGAACCAAAGATGACATCATCAACATATATCTGAACCAGAAGTAAGTCATTTCCATGGTTGAGGTAGAACAGTGTTTTGTCTATAGTTCCTCTGTTAAATCCACTTTCCAGAAGAAACTGAGCTAAAGTCTCATACCATGCTCTTGGAGCTTGCTTAAGGCCATAGAGTGCTTTATCAAGCCTGTAGACATAATCAGGATATTTGGAATCTACAAAGCCTGGAGGTTGTTCAACATATACTTCCTCCTCCAATTCTCCATTGAGAAAAGCACTTTTCACATCCATTTAAAAGACAGTAAACTTTTTGTGAGCAGCATAAGCCAAAAATATCCTTATGGCTTCCAATCTAGCAACTGGTGCAAATGTTTCATCATAATCAATTCCCTCCTGTTGAGAATATCCTTTTGCAACCAACCTTGCCTTATTCCTTGTAATTATGCCATCACTATCAGTTTTGTTTCTGAATACCCACTTTGTACCAACAACAGATCTGTTCTTTGGTCTTGGCACTAGGGTCCAGACTTTGTTTATTTCAAATTCATTTAACTCTTCCTGCATTGCTTGCACCCAATCAGCATCTTGAAGAGCTTCTTCCACTTTCTTTGGTTCAGTCTGAGAAAGAAAAGAATTGTAAAGACATTCACTTGAAGTAGTTGTTCTAGTTCTGACACCTGCATCAGGATTTCCAATAATTAAGTCAGGTGTATGTGATTTAGTCCACTTCCTTGCAAATGGAAGGTTTTCTCTAGAACTGGATGCCCCCCATGATCCATGCTATCTTCATCAACATTTTCTGATGCTCCCCTTGAAACTATGCTCTCTGACTTGGATCCTTCAGAATTTCGATTTTCAGAACTATCAGAGCTTGGCTTATCAGAACTTGATGAATCAGAACTTGAAGAGCCAGATGTATGTTCTGATGCTTCTTGAGATGTGATTGAATCTTGAATATGCTCCCCCTGCATAGGTGCATCTTCCTTTGGTGTAGTCACCACAGTTTCAATAACATCAGAGTTTAATCCATCAGACTTTGCAGTATCAGGATTTAGACTGTCAGGATTTTCAGTATCAGAATTTAAGTCTTCATTTTCAAATCTCAGCTGATCATGATCATTGAAATCTTCTAGTCCAGTAACCTTCTTATCATCAAAGGAGACATTGATAGATTCCATGACCACTCTTATTCTCAAGTTATAGACTTTGAAGGCTTTTATGGAAAGTGGATACCCAACAAAAATTCCTTCATCAGCTTTTAGATCAAATTTGGACAGCTGTTCAGGGTGAGTCTTAAGAACAAAACACTTGCATCCAAATACATGAAAATACTTCAAGTTTGGCTTCTTTTTCTTCACCATCTCATATGGTGTCTTTCCTTGCTTGTTAATGAGTGTTGCATTCTGAGTAAAACAAGCAGTCTGCACAGCTTCAACCCAGAAATAGGTTGGAAGCTTTGCTTCATCAAGCATTATACGTGCAGCTTCAATGAGAGTTCTATTCTTTCTTTCAACAACTCCTTTTTGCTGTGGAGTTCCAAGAGCAGAAAATTCCTGCTTGATTCCATGGTGTTTGCAGAACTCTTCCATTATCAAATTCTTGAACTCGGTACCATTATCACTCCTTATTATTTTCACAAAATCTTTGACCAATTTATCCAGTTGCCTGACATGATCAATCAAGATAGATGCAGTTTCACTTTTTGTGTGCAAGAAATACACCCATGTGTATCTGGTGAACTCATCCACTATGACCATATCATATTTCTTCTTTGCAATAGACATGACATTTACTGGACCAAATAGATCAACATGTAGTAAGTGATAAGGCTCAAGAATTGATGATTCAGTCTTGCTCTTGAATGAAGATTTCCTTTGTTTAGCCTTCTGACAAGAATCACAAAGACCATCAGGAGCAAATACTGACTTTGGCAGTCCTCTCACAATATCTTTCTTGACTAGTTCATTTATATTGTTGAAATTTAAATGAGAGAGTTTCTTGTGCCAATTCCAGCTTTCTTCAATTGATGCTCTACTCATCAGGCAGATTGCAGAACCATCAGTACTTGTTGAAAGCTTGGCTTCATAGATGTTACCACGCCTGTATCCTTTCAGAACGACTTTGCCTGTAGATTTGTTTACAACTTCACAGTGTTCTTCAAAGAAATCTACAAGATAACCTCTGTCACAGATTTGACTAACACTCAGCAGATTGTGTTTAAGTCATGAGACCAGAGCTACTTCCTTAATGATGACATTCCCAAGATTGATATTGCCATATCCCAATATTTTTCCAATGTTGCCATCTCCATAAGAAAAACTTGGGCCAGCCTTCTCCACAAAGTCTGATAGTAGGGCTTTGTTTCCAGTCATATGTCCTGAACATCCACTGTCCAGAACTAGAATGTTTTTCCTGTTGCCCTGCAATCATAAAGACCACTAATGATTAGTTTTAAGGACCCATACATGCTTGGATCCTTTGGCCTTATTAAGTCTGTTAACATTTGCAGCGGATTTAGCATCAGAGTTTATGTTAACATTTTTCTTATCAGAATTTACACTATCAGACTTTGTATCAGAACTTACACTAGAAGGAACAATGGTAACTTTCTTTAGAGAAAGTTTTATTTGATAGTAATCATAGTACAAACTATGATATTCCTTACAAGTATAAATGGAATGCCATAAACTACCACAATGAAAACAAGGATTTTGTGGCTTATATCTAACAAAATGACTCTTAACTCCAGACTTTGAAGGTAAGGAGTTTATATTCTTATTCTTCCTGCAAAAAGAAGCCAGATGGTTAGAACTTCCACAGTTATGACATGTTTTTCTAGGAGCATCAGGAACAGGCTTATAATCATTGCTTTTATTCACACCTTCTGTTAGATATATTTGATAATGTCATGGTTAGTTTTCAGATCTTACTTAAACAGGATAAATCAGTACTTACTGGAAGTCAGGACTTAAGGATATCAGTACTTATATTATCAGGAGATAATCATCAGAAGATGGATATCAGAACTTAAGTGTTGAAGGATGTTCAGATAAGGACAGTAGCTGATTAAAGGAAAGAAGATCGAGATAAACATAAGAAGAGATATGCATGAAGAAGGAATTTTATGAAGAATAGAATACTTGGAAGAAAAGATATCTGATTGATATATTTTAGGAAGCAGAATTATATTCCATATCAATTAGCGATTATCTTGTAACTGTGTAGTATATAAACACAGACATAGGGTTTACACTATAAGTGTTATTATATTCTAGAAGATTATTTATTGTAACCCTAGCAGCTCTCGTGATAATTATTCATCACAGAGAGGTAACAGTTCCATATTGTAACATAATTTATTGTTTCAATAAAGTTTGTTTTCTGTTACTTGAGATATTAAAGTTCGATTTGATTGTACTTTACACTGTATTCACCCCCTCTACAGTGTGTGTGTGACCTAAAAAGTGGTATCAGAGCCTATCTGTTAACGCACATACAGTTTAAGATCCAAACACAATCATGTCTGACATAGAAACTCCAACTAAGCCTACCAAAACTGAAGAACCACCAAAGACACAAATTCAAAGTCGGTATGAGACCATCAGAGTTCCCATACTGAGACCATCTGAATATCCCATATGGAAGGTAAGGATGACCATGTTCCTGGTAGCAACAGATCCAGAATATCTTGATAGAATCAAGGAAGGGCCTCACAAACCAACCAAGCTCGCAGTTGCAGTTGCAGATGAAGCAGCAAAGACCGAACCAAAGGAGAAGAGTGATTATACTGCTGAAGATATCACATCAATTGCTAAGGATGCTAAGGTACGACACTTACTGCATAGTGCCATTGATAATGTAATGTCAAACAGGGTAATTAACTGCAAGACTGCTAAGGAGATATGGGATGCTCTGGAAATAAGGTGTCAGGGAACTGATACAATTAAGAGGAACAGGAAGACAATACTCACTCAAGAGTATGGACACTTTGACTCAAAGGCAAATGAGTCATTGACTGATTTATATGATAGATTTGTCAAACTCTTGAATGATTTATCATTGGTTGATAAGGAGTATGATCTTGAAGATTCAAACCTTAAATTCCTGTTAGCTCTTCCGGAATGCTGGGATTTGAAGGCAACAACAATAAGAGACAACTACAATCTTGATGAAACAACTCTTGATGAAATTTATGAAATGCTCAAGACTCATGAACTTGAGATATAACAAAGAAGCAAGAGGAAAGGAGGAAAGTCAAGGACAGTTGCTCTTAAGGCTGAAGAAGAATCCCCCAAGGCAGCTACCTCAAGGAAATACAAGGGTAAAGCTCTTTTCACAAAGTCTGATACTGAGTCATCAAGTTCTGAAAGTGATGATGACTCAGATTTTGAAAGCTTGCCTGAGACTGATGCTGATGAGGAGATGATGAAGCTGTGTGCTCTTATGGTGAAAGGGATCACAAAGATTGCATACAGGAAGTTAAAGAAGAGAAAGAAGTTTTCTAGGAAAGGCACAAGTTCTGATAAGAAGAATTTCAGAAGATCTGAGGGCAGAGGAGGAAAGTCTGATAGAGGAGATTATACCAATGTCAAATGCTATAACTGTGGTGAGAAAGGCCACATATCTCCTGATTGCAAGAAAGTGAAGGGTGACAAAGGCAAGGCTCTTGTCACAAAGAAGAAAAGCTGGACATACACCTCAGACTCTGAAAGTGAGGAGAACTATGCTTTAATGGCAACTGCTGATAAAGAAAGTGCTGAGAGCAGTTCTGAAGCTGCTGAAATAAAGGTACCTCAGACTACTTATGCTTTTCATACTGATGATATTAATGAGTTGAGAAGATATCTTAAAACCATGTTTGTTAGTTATAAAGAGTTAGTTATGTTCCATCAAACTCAGAAGGATAGAGATGATGCTTTTTATGTTAGGGATGAAGTGCTAAAAATGAATGAATCTCTAAAAACTGAGTTAGAAAAGGAAAGAGAGATTATCAGGACTTGGACTAACTCTGGCAGAACAACTCAAAATTTGCTAAGTAGTGAAAATTGGAAAGAGGGCTTAGGTTATGGAGAGGATAAGAATGATAAAGGAACTGTAGAAATTAAGCCTGTTGTTAAGCAAAAGCCAAAGTTAAAACCTGTTAAGTTTGTAACTATAAAGTCTGATATTGAGAAATTAGAAGTTAAAAAAGAATTAACTTCTGACAAACTAAAACAGGAAAAGACAGCTGAAGTAAACATAGGCTTAATGACTAAGAAGCAGCTTAAGCATAAGCTGAAAGATGTTAAGAATACAAACAAGATAAAATCACCTAGGAAAAATAGGAATGGAAAGGAAGGTGTGAATAAAAGCAATGATTATAAGCCTGTTCCTGATGTTCCTAGGAAAACGTGTCATAACTGTGGAAGTTCTAACCATCTGGCTTCTTTTTGCAGGAAGAATAAGAACATAAACTCCTTACCTTCAAAATCAGGAGTTAAGAGTCAGTCTGTTAGATATAAACCACAAAATCCTTGTTTTCATTGTGGTAGTTTATGGCATTCCATTTATACTTGTAAGGAATATCATAGTTTGTACTATGATTATTATCAAATAAAACCTTCTTTGAAGAAAGTTTTCATTGTTTCTTCTAGTGTAAATTTTGATTCAAAGTCTGATAGTGTAAGTTCTGATAAGAAAAATATTAACATAAACTCTGATGCTAAATCCACTGTAAATGTTAACAAACTTGATAAGGCCAAATGATCCAAGCAAGTCTGGGTCCTTAAAACTAATCATTAGTGGTCTTTATGATTGCAGGGCAACAGGAAAAATATTCTAGTTCTGGACAGTGGATGTTCAGGACATATGACTGGAAATAAGGCCCTGCTATCAGACTTTGTGGAGAAAGCTGGCCCAAGTGTTTCTTATGGAGATGGCAACATTGGAAAAATATTGGGATATGGCAATATCAATCTTGGGAATGTCATCATTAAAGAAGTAGCTCTGGTCTCAGGACTTAAACACAATCTGCTGAGTATAAGTCAAATCTGTGACAGAGGTTATCATGTTGATTTCTTTGAAGAACACTGTGAAGTTGTGAGTAAATCTAAAGGCAAAGTTGTTATGAAAGGATACAGGCGTGGTAACATTTATGAAGCTAAGCTTTCAACAAGTACTGATGGTTCTGCAATCTGTCTGATGAGTAGAGCATCTATTGAAGAAAGCTGGAATTGGCACAAGAAACTCTCTCATTTAAATTTCAACAATATAAATGAACTAGTCAAGAAAGATCTTGTGAGAGGACTGCCAAAGTCAGTATTTGCTCCAGATGGCCTTTGTGATTCTTGTCAGAAGGCCAAACAAAGAAAATCTTCATTCAAGAGCAAGACTAAATCATCAATTCTTGAGCCTTATCATCTACTACATGTTGATCTATTTGGTCCAGTGAATGTCATGTCTATTGCAAAGAAGAAATATGCGTTGGTCATAGTGGATGAGTTCACCAGATACACATGGGTGTATTTCTTGCACACAAAAAGTGAAACTGCATCTATCTTGATTGTTCATATCAAACATCTGGATAAATTGGTCAAAGATTCTGTGAAAACCATAAAGAGTGATAATGGCACCGAGTTCAAGAATTTGATAATGGAAGAGTTCTGCAAAAACCATGGAATTAAGCAGGAATTTTCTGCTCCTGGAACTCCACAGCAAAATGGAGTTGTTGAAAGGAAGAATAGAACTCTCATTGAAGCTGCACGTACAATGCTTGAAGAAGCAAAGCTTCCAACCTATTTCTGGGCTGAAGCTGTGCAGACTGCTTGTTTTACTCAAAATGCAACACTCATTAACAAACAAGGAAAACACCATATGAGATGTGAAGAAAAAGAAGCCAAATCTGAAGTACTTTCATGTATTTGGATGCAAGTGTTTTGTTCTTAAGACTCACCCTGAACAGCTATCCAAATTTGATCTAAAAGCTGATGAAGGAATTTTTGTTGGATATCCAATTTCCACAAAAGCCTTCAAGGTCTATAATTTGAGAACAAGAGTGGTCATGGAATCTATCAATGTCACCTTTGATGACAAGAAGATTACTGGACTTGAAGATTTTATTGATCATGATCAGTTGAGATTTGAAAATGAAGACTCAAATTCTGATACTGAAAATCCTGATAATCTAAGTCCTGATAATGCCAACTCTGATGGATTAAACTCTGATGTTATTGAAACTATGGCGACTACGTCAAAGAAAGATGCACTTATGCAGGGGAGCATACTCAAGATCTTACCACATCTCAAGAAGCATCAGAACATACATCTGGCTCTTCAAGTTCTGATTCGTCAAGTTCTGATAAGCCAAGTTCTGATAGTTCTGAAAATCTAAATTCTGAAGAATCCAACTCAGAGAGCATAGTTTCAGGGGGAGCATCAGAAAATGAAGTTGAAGACAACATGGATCATGGGGGAGCATCCAGTTCTAGAGAAAACCTTCCATCTGCAAGGAAGTGGACTAAATCACATACACCTGATTTGATAATTGGAAATCCTGATGCAGGTGTCAGAACTAGAACAGGTACTTCAAACGAATGTCTTTACAATTCTTTTCTCTCTCAGACTGAGCCAAAGAAAGTGGAAGAACCTCTTCAAGATGCTGATTGGGTGCAAGCAATGCAGGAAGAGTTAAATGAATTTGAAAGAAAAAAAGTGTGGACCCTAGTGCCAAGACCAAATAATAGATATGTTGTTGGTACAAAGTGGGTATTCAGAAACAAAACTGACAGTGATGGCATAATTACAAGGAATAAGGCAAGGCTGGTTGCAAAAGGATATTCTCAACATGAGGGAATTGATTATGATGAAACATTTGCACCAGTTGCTAGGTTAGAAGCCATAAGGATATTTTTGGCTTATGCTGCTCACAAAAAGTTTACTGTCTTTCAAATGGATGTGAAAAGTGCTTTTCTGAATGGAGAATTGGAGGAGGAAGTATATGTTGAACAACCTCCAGGCTTTGTAGATTCCAAACATCCAGATTATGTCTACAGGCTTGATAAAGCACTTTATGGACTTAAGCAAGCTCCCAGAGCATGGTATGAGACTTTAGCTCAGTTTCTTCTGGAAAGTGGATTTAACAGAGGAACTATAGACAAAACACTGTTTTACCTCATCCATGGAAAGGACTTACTTCTGGTCCAGATTTATGTTGATGATATCATTTTTGGGTCTACAAATGACAGACTTTGCAAGAAGTTTGCCAAACTGATGCAGTCAAGGTATCATATGAGTATGATGGGGGAACTTAGCTATTTTCTGGGCCTTCAAGTCAACCAGAATGAAGAAGGCACTTTTATTTGTCAAACTAAGTACACGAGAAACTTGTTGAAGAAATTTGGAGTGCAAGATTGTTCAAGTGCATCCACTCCCATGGCCACTGTAATAAAACTGGATAAGGATACTGGTAAATCAGAAGATATTACTGATTACAGAGGTATGATTGGCTCTCTACTCTATCTAACTGCTAGTAGACCTGATATCATGTATGCTACCTGTCTTTGTGCAAGATTTCAAGCAGATCCAAGAGAACCTCACTTAACAGCTGTGAAAAGAATTTTCAAGTATCTTAAAGGCACAGCTGATCTGGGATTGTGGTATCCCAGAGAATCAGATTTTAAACTAATAGGTTACTCAGATGCAGATTTTGCAGTTTGCAAAATTGACAGGAAAAGCACAAGTGGAAGCTGCCAATTTCTTGGAGGCAGATTGGTTTCTTGGTTTAGCAAGAAATAAAAGTCAATTTCCACATCAACTACAGAAGCAAAATATATTGCTGCAGGAAGCTGTTGTGCACAAATTCTTTGGATGAAGAATCAGTTACTGGATTATGGGTTAACATATTTCAAAATCCCTATTTACTGTGATAATCAAAGTGCTATTGCTATGACAGGTAATCCAGTTCAACACTCTATGACAAAACACATCAGCATCAGGTACCACTTCATCAGGGAACATATGGATGAAGGTACAGTGGAATTGCACTTTGTTCCAACAGATCAACAACTAGCAGATATCTTCACAAAACCATTGTGTGAGGCTACTTTTACAAGATTGGTAAATGAACTTGGAATGGTTTCAGGTTCTTTCTCTAAATCTGCTTAATTTTGTTCTGATGCATCAGACTTTATGATCAGTATTTACAAAATTTAATCTCTTTGTGTATTCTGTGCTTAATTGAAAAATGTGTTTAAGTACTGACTGTTGTCTGATCAATGTTTCTAAACTCTAATAGTGATATGTCTGTTTAGGTAACTATTCAATCCTATGAGGATAACTGTGCTAGATGCTGACCTAGTAGTCTTCAATAAACAAGGGATCCTATGTAAGAAGTAATTATTACTGTGGAAATCTATTGACACAAGCAAATTCTGATAATTGAGCTTAGTTGAGTTTACTTGGTCTATCTTATTACTAAGTCACAAACTAGAATATTGCTTCTCATCTGTTAAGTTCTGATGCTAGTAAATCTGTTGAATGTACTAAGTGCTAGTAAACCTCTCTTATCAAAAGAAAAAGAAAATAATCATGGATTAAAATCAGGTACTCCTTTGAGATCTAGAGTAAAAAATGTGGAAGGGACGACCCAAGTGCATTGCTGGTATTAAGTAAATATGCATTAGAAAAGCAAAATATTTTCTTGGTGACTTTTCACACTCTATGATTACTGGAGAAATACTCTGATAATAGCATAAATTCTGATAAGCAGTCGTGACTCACTTACACTGATAAGCCACTGTAAAATGGAATTTAAAAAGATACACAAAATTAGCACAAAATAGTTGAGGTGGACTCAAGCATAAACTCATTCAACAGTAGGTTTCAGAATAATGACAGCTCTTTAGCAAAGTTTTAGTTATGCTTTATTTCTAAGATGTACTGAAGTGAATCGGACTTTACTCTTTGTCTGATATTTAGCTTAATGCACATACTAATCACTCCATATGAATGATGAAAATCACTGTGGTGATCTATGTTGTTTTAGATGAACAGTCATTGTGTCACATTGCACAAATTCTGAGGACAAGTTCTGATTACATGTTCTGATGATTAAGTTCTGAAGAATATAAATCAGAATTTGTGTGAGGACTTACTAAGATAGGCATTCCTTTTTCGAGTTAAGAAATTATGTTCTGATGACTGTTAAGTTCTGATATAAGTCTAAGTTATGATATTAAAGTCTGATTCTTTACTTGACTTATTTGTAGATAAAATTTGACAACAGTCTCAGTTTAAACCAGAATATGTTGAAGTGGAAGATTAACAATCACTATATTTAGGGTTAGTGGTACTCTACATGAACAGTCAACTTTTACTTGCTTCTTGTGCGAATTAAATCATGTTTTCCCTTTCCAATGAATGTTTTTCTTTTTCCAAGTCTGGGGAGACGAGGTAGAATTAATTCTACCTATAAGCATTAAATTTCCTTGCGTCTCCTGGCATTCTTTTGCCTATATAAGCAACCACTTCACATCAGCCTTCCCATTAAATCTTTTATCACAAACTCACCTTCATAATCTTTATATCAAAAACACCATGGTCAATTACAACATGTTTTTGAACTACGAAACATTCAACATGGAGCTGAGCTGTGCCGATTGGCAGCAGGAATGGAACGTGCCATTCCTGATGAGATATGGGACTCCGTTCCCCATGAGGTACTCACCCACCTCCTGTTCTTCTACATGGACTACCATCTCCATCTGGAGCGATTGGAGGAGGAACGGCTGGAAGCTCTCCGCCAGCAAGAGCGAATCATACAACTCGCTATTCTGTTTGTCGAGAGTAGGAAGAAGAAATGATTTATTTTCTTCTTCTTATTTTTCTTCATCATCAGCCTTGCCCTGCTTCTTGAGCTAGGACAAAGGCTGTTGACGTTAGGTTTAGCAGCTTAGGGAAATCTTGTACAAGTTCTGATGTAATTTAAATTTCATGAATGTACTCTCTTGATATATTAATGAAATTTGTTTTTATTTCAAGATCTTGTCTCTGAGATATTTTGTAATGCATTGATAAATCCTGATACATATTCATATTCTGATGACCATATAAATTCTGTTTTAACTTAAGTTCTGATTTTATTTTATCAGTACTTGCTCGTCTAATTTATTATGGTCATTTTCACTCGATTTTTTTCTTCAGAATATTGATGTTGTAGTGAAAAATAATTAAATAAGTGGGAACAATTTCAATTTTGAATTAAAACTGTTTCACCTTGATTAATGGAATAACTTGGTAAGTGGAACAGTTTTTCCTTGAAAAACTGCAAGTGGGTAAGTAATGATTATTGTTTTCTCGTGCCCATTAACTATTCGTTTTTACTGCATGTCTGACAGGTGTCCAACGGTTACATTTTTTTTTTCAAAAGTATAAGTACGACAGAGAGAGGATTTTTTAATCTTTTATTTCCTTTCACACTTTTTCTCTCTATTTGCTTTTACTCTCTTTCTTCTTATAACGTTGGTTTTTCATATAGACATTCTATCAAACACCTAACAGGCACTTATACATCTTGATTAATTTTATGGCACCTAAGGATTTAATCATTGATGGAGCTAAATTTGTTCCAAACAACTATGCTGCAATTCTTGATAATGCCGAAGCTCCGTCTGAATTGCATTTTGTGCAAGATCTTCTTGCACACAGTGAAATCGGGTATGCATTGACCCAACCTTCAGTATTCTCAAGCCAACAAATTCTGACACTTTGGAGGACTGGAAACTTTGATAATGGTGGTCAAAATGGTACTCCTAGTATTGTTTTTAAAGTGGGTGATTCTCCATATGCAGTCACTCCTGGTACAATATGCAAGGCTCTACATCTCCCAGAAGGATGTACTTTTTCAATTCCAGAGGAATCAGCTCTTCAGGATTTAATGGCCAGTTTGGGGTATGAACAGAGTTTGGCAAAGCTTGGGCAGTTGAAACGGGCTCATATCAGAAAGGGAATGGAGTTTCTTCTTCGACTGCATCACTAAAGCTTTTGGGAACAAGTGTTCGAATTTTGATGCCATCCCCATAATGAGTCAGCACATCGGGTATGCCATTATAAACCAAACTCATTTTGATTTTGCAACTGCTATAATAGGTTTTATTGGGGATAGGATGACAGAGGATAGGAATGTTGTTTACTTTGCTAGATTCTCTCAACTTATATATACTTTTTGTACTGATGAACCTCGACTAACCAGTACTTTAACTCCACCTTTCAAAGTTGCAAAACGTTACTTTAATGACCTGGTAAATGCTGACACTAAGAAACCAGTGGTTAGACCTTTACAGATTCCTCAGTCTGTAAAACAGATCTTAGTAAATGCTGATCCTGATTCCTATAGATCTGTTTATCCTGATGTCCAACTAACAACCACCTCCCAAACACCACAACAACCATCAGAACATACCACTCATACTACTCAACCAACCCTCAGGCAATATATCAAATCCTATCTCTCCACTTCACAGACAGTTCAACCCTCATCCTCAGCACCTACTGTGAAGCCTTCATCTTCCAAGCCTAAGAGGACAAAGACTGTTCCTCACACACCTCAAAAGAGAAGGAGGATTGCTTTGAGAGATGAGTCAGACAGTGAGGAACAGGTTCCTACATCAGAACCTGTTGTCAAAGAAGCTGAGACAGTGACTTCTCAGAAGGATTCTGGAATTGGGGGATCTAAGCTTCTCAAGAGGCTTAGAAGAATGACTGTTCCTGACACTCCCAAGGAATCCATATCTATAAAGAGATACAAGAAACAGAGAGCAAAAAGGCAAGTTTCAGATGATGAAGAAGTAGCAGCTAAGGAAGGAGATCAGGAATCTCTGATCTCACAAGAAAAGAAATTTGCTAAAGTCACTTTTTCTTCATCAACTCCATCTAAGGAAGCTGTTCCTGACAAGGCCAACACATCATCTGTGTCTCCTGTTCAAACGTCTGTATCTCCTGTTGTTCTAGGAACAAGTACTGAAATTGATGTTCAGAACCTGGTTGTGCCTGAAGTAATTCTCTTAGAAGCTCCAACAACAACTAATCCATCAACAACACCTGTTACTGATGCTGCTCAAAATCCAGACTTCTCTTCTACACCTTCTCTGTATCTAGATGCTGATGATCAGAATATAGGTGAGCATTAGGATATGGTTGTTGATCCGAACTTAGAACCAGATCAGCAATTACAGGATGCTGAAGCCTCCATTGCTACTCACACTGTTGTTTTATCAGAAGATACTGATTCTGTAAGTTCTGATGCTACAAATGCTGGAGATACTGGTGATGCTGCTCCAAATACAGATGCTGATGAAGCAGGTCCTTTAGGACATGCTCCTCAACAAACTATTCTTAAATCTGAACTTGTTAAGAAATTTGTTACCAGAGAAGCACCAGTGCCTTGGAGTGAAACTCCTGCAGGACAGGAGTGGACTAAGGAATGGAACTCAGTTTCCTGTGTTCCATTTGCAAAGCATCTGGCTGAGCACTTGACAAAAGCTGATGAAATGTTAAATTCTGATGATTTCAAAACCCAGCTTAGAGTCACTGCATTGAGTACTAAACATCTACAAGGTCTCCATTCAACTACTCATGCAGAGCTACACAAGATTCAGGAAGAATTCATCAAACAGGACCAAATTCAGAAAATTGACAAGAAAAAGTTCTTCCAACCTACCTTTGACAGGATTGCTTATATTGAGAAGACTCAAGAGAAACAACAAGCTCAGATTGATGATATTCTGAAAAATCAAGCTTCTCAGCAATCTCAACTTACTGAAATCCAAGCCTCGGTGGAATTGCTTGTCTCTCTTCTACTACCTGCTGATGCCAAAAAGGTGGAGAAAGTAATTAAGTCCAAATGCAAGACTGACAAGACACTGAAAGGGAAGGATGATGAAAAGGATGATCAAGGAAACTCTGGAATGGGTAGAGGTCATAGTCAAGGTAGAGGTTTCTCATCAAGAAAAGCTGAAATCACAAGTCACAGGACAAGTTCTGATACTGGAAAAAGAATTAGTTCTGCTACTAGTAAAAGGATAAGTTCTGATGAACTTTTAGATCTTGATGAAGAAATGTCAAGACAGTTATTTCTTCAGGAAAATCTAGGAATGGACTTGGAGAGTTTAATGGAAGAAGAAGCCAGACTTAAATCAGAAAAAGTCATATCTAAATCTGAAGCTTCTGGTAAAAAGATACTTCCAAAACTCAAAGGCATTATGATAAAAGAAAGGACAAATACGGAAGCAACATTGGCTAAATCACAACCGCAGATAGATCCAAGATTCAAGGGTAAAGAAAAGGTTGGTGAACCTATCAAGGTTTATGTGCCTCCTGAGAATGAAGAAATCACTGATGAAAAGGATGATCTTGCTTTGACTTCAAGAAAAGTTCTTAAAACAACCTCTGACATGGCTCAAGTTGTTCAGAGTCAAGAGACAGTAAGTTCTGATATTTCGAAAAAGCAAGTAACCTCTGACACAGCTCAAGTTAACTTGATATCAGAAGATAGATCAAAGACACTCCTACCAGGATTTACTAAAGCAAAATAGACTCAACCTTTGAAGACTGCTGCAAGTGGTTTTGAAGCAAGAGTAGTTACTGGAAAGGAAGCAAGAAATAAAACTGGATTGGGAAGTGCTGATGAAAGAAAAATACAGAACACTACCAATGATCCAAATTCCTTGAGTGAACCAGGTTTTGGAGCAACTCCTGAGAGATTGAATAAACTGGAATATGTACAAATGGTTTACCATACCTACTCGAAAGAACACATCTTGTTGTACTTCATGACAGATGGTAGGGTTTATCATATAAGGCAAAATGCCATTCCATTGAAGTATTTTGAAGAATTGGAGCATGTATTATTCTCACTTCAAGTGGATGACAGATTGACAGGAAGTGCTGCAAACTATTTGAAGGATCAGATTCAGAGACAGAAAAGGCTTTATTCTGTTAAGTCTGACAGCACATATGTTCCAAAGTACAGAGATCACAAGGGTGATATAGTTGAAATGAAGCCCAACACTGCTAAAATTATAACTACCTTTCTGGGTTACAGGGCTGTGGAATTCAATCTTGAGTCTGATAAAGCTTATTTGATCAGACTGGATCAGGATATAAGAAAAGCAAAGATTAATGATCTCAGGGTTGCAATCTTTCAAATTGGTGAAGATAATGCAGAGCTTAAAGATGCTAAAAGAAGGATGATTGATGAACTTAGATATGCTGAGAGATGTTTGTTGAAGAACTATCTCAGAACAACTCCTGACATCAGAGAGATCAGAAGATGAAGCCAAGTCAAGATCTACAACTATTTAAATTCTGATATTTGTACAGACTGAAGCTGTTATCAGAAGTTAAATATTGGTAAAGCTTTAAGGACTGTAAGTTGTAGTTATCTAGTCTAATTCTCATGCATTTGTACTTAATGTTTTTGACATCATCAAATATCTATTAAACTTGTATATTATGATAATTTACAAGTTGGGGGAGATTGTTAGATATATTTGATAATGTCATGGTTAGTTTTCATATCTTACTTAAACAGGATAAATCAGTACTTACTGGAAGTCAGGACTTAAGGATATCAGTACTTATATTATCAGGAGATAATCATCAGAAGATGGATATCAAAACTTAAGTGTTGAAGGATGTTCAGATAAGGACAGTAGCTGATTAAAGGAAAGAAGATCGAGATAAACATAAGAAGAGATATGCATGAAGAAGGAATTCTATGAAGAATAGAATACTTGGAAGAAAAGATATCTGATTGATATATTTTAGGAAGCTGAATTATATTCCATATCAATTAGCGATTATCTTGTAATTGTGTAGTATATAAACACAGACATAGGGTTTACACTATAAGTGTTATTATATTCGAGAAGATTATTCATTGTAACCCTAGCAGCTCTCGTGATAATTATTCATCACTGAGAGGTAACAGTTCCATACTGTAGCAGAGTTTATTGTTTCAATAAAGTTTGTTTTCTTTTACTTGAGATATTAAAGTTCGATTTGATTGTACTTTACACTGTATTCACCCCCTCTACAGTGTGTGTGTGACCTAACACCTTCCTTTCCATTCTTATTTTTCCTAGGTGATTTTACCTTGTTTGCATTCTTAACATCTTTCAGCTTATGCTTAAGCTGCTTCTTTGTCATTAAGCCTACATTCACTTGAAGTAGTTGTTCTAGTTCTGACACCTGCATCAGGATTTCCAATAATTAAGTCAGGTGTATGTGATTTAGTCCACTTCCTTGCAGATGGAAGGTTTTCTCTAGAACTGGATGCTCCCCCATGATCCATGCTATCTTCATCAACATTTTCTGATGCTCCCCCTGAAACTATGCTCTCTGACTTTGATCCTTCAGAATTTAGATTTTCAGAACTATCAGAGCTTGGCTTATCAGAACTTGATGAATCAGAACTTGAAGAGCCAGATGTATGTTCTGATGCTTCTTGAGATGTGATTGAATCTTGAATATGCTCCCCCTGCATAGGTGCATCTTCCTTTGGCGTAGTCACCACAGTTTCAATAACATCAGAGTTTAATCCATCAGAGTTTGCAGTATCAGGATTTAGACTGTCAGGAATTTCAGTATCAGAATTTAAGTCTTTATTTTCAAATCTCAGTTGATCATGATCATTGAAATCTTCAAGTCCAGTAAACTTCTTATCATCAAAGGAGACGTTGATAGATTCCATGACCACTCTTGTTCTCAAGTTATAGACTCTGAAGGCTTTTATGGAAAGTGGATACCCAACAAAAATTCCTTCATCAGCTTTTAGATCAAATTTGGATAGCTGTTCAGGGTGAGTCTTAAGAACAAAACACTTGCATCCAAATACATGAAAATACTTCAGATTTGGCTTCTTTTTCTTCACCATCTCATATGGTGTCTTTCCTTGCTTGTTAATGAGTGTTGCATTCTGAGTAAAACAAGCAGTCTGCACAGCTTCAACCCAGAAATAGGTTGGAAGCCTTGCTTCATCAAGCATTGTACGTGTAGCTTCAATGAGAGTTCTATTCTTCCTTTCAACAACTCCATTTTGCTGTGGAGTTCCAGGAGCAGAAAATTCCTGCTTGATTCCATGGTTTTTGCAGAACTCTTCCATTATCAAATTCTTGAACTCAGTACTATTATCACTCCTTATTATTTTCACAGAATCTTTGACCAATTAATCCAGTTGTCTGACATGATCAATCAAGATAGATGCAGTTTCACTTTTTGTGTGCAAGAAATACACCCATGTGTATCTGGTGAACTCATCCACTATGACCAAAGCATATTTCTTCTTTGCAATAGACATGACATTTACTGGACCAAATAGATCAATATGTAGTAGGTGATAAGGCTCAAGAATTGATGATTCAGTCTTGCTCTTGAATGAAGATTTCCTTTGTTTAGCCTTCTGACAAGAATCACAAAGACCATCAGGAGCAAATATTGACTTTGGCAGTCCTCTCACAAGATCTTTCTTGACTAGTTCATTTATATTATTGAAATTTAAATGAGAGAGTTTCTTGTGCCAATTCCAGCTTTCTTCAATTGATGCTCTACTCATCAGGCAGATTGCAGAACCATCAGTACTTGTTGAAAGCTTGGCTTCATAGATGTTACCACGCCTGTATCCTTTCAGAACAACTTTGCCTATAGATTTACTTACAACTTCACAGTGTTCTTCAAAGAAATCCACATGATAACCTCTGTCACAGATTTGACTAACACTCGGCAGATTGTGTTTAAGTCCTGAGACCAGAGCTACTTCCTTAATGATGACATTCTCAAGATTGATATTGCCATATCCCAATGTTTTTCCAATGTTGCCATCTCCATAAGAAACACTTGGGCCAGCCTTCTCCACAAAGTCTGATAGCAGGGCTTTGTTTCCAGTCATATGTCCTGAACATCCACTGTCCAGGACTAGGATGTTTTTCCTGTTGCCCTGCAATCATAAAGACCACTAATAATTAGTTTTAAGGAACCAGACATGCTTGGATCCTTTGGCCTTATTAAGTCTGTTAACATTTGCAGCGGATTTAGCATCAGAGTTTATGTTAACATTTTTCTTATCAGAATTTACACTATCAGACTTTGTATCAGAACTTACACTAGAAGGAACAATGGTAACTTTCTTTAAAGAAGGTTTTATTTGATAGTAATCATAGTACAAACTATGATATTCCTTACAAGTATAAATGGAATGCCATAAACTACCACAATGAAAACAAGGATTTTGTGGCTTATATCTAACAAACTGACTCTTAACTCCAGACTTTGAAGGTAAGGAGTTTATATTCTTATTCTTCCTGCAAAAAGAAGCCTGATGTTTAGAACTTCCACAGGTATGACATGTTTTTCTAGGAGCATCAGGAACAGGCTTATAATCATTGCTTTTATTCACACCTTCCTTTCCATTCCTATTTTTCCTAGGTGATTTTACCTTGTTTGCATTCTTAACATCTTTCAGCTTATGCTTAAGCTGCTTCTTTGTCATTAAGCCTACATTTACTTCAGTTGTCTTTTCCTCTTTTAGTTTGTCAGAAGTTAATTCCTTTTTAACTTCTAATTTCTCAGTATCAGACTTTACAGCTACAAACTTAACAGGTTTTAACTTTGGTTTTTGTTTAACAACTATAGGCTTAATATCTACAGTTCCTTTATCATTCTTATCCTCTCCATAACCTAAGCCCTCTTTCCAGTTTTCACTACTTAACAAATTCTGAGTTGTTCTGCCAGAGTTAGTCCAAGTCCTGATAATCTCTCTTTCCTTTTCTAACTCAGCTTTTAGAGATTCATTCATTTTAAGCACTTCATCCCTTACATAGAAAGCATCATCTCTATCTTTCTGAGTTTAATGGAACATGATTAACTCTTTTTCTAAATAATCATTCCTCTTTTTGCAAGCAAGATTTTCAGAAGTTAATCTTTCACATGTTAAAGTTTGATCTCTATAACTAATGAACATGGTTTTAAGATATCTTCTCAACTCATCAATATCATCAGTATGAAAGGCATAAGTAGTTTGAGGTACCTTTAATTCAGCATCTTCAGAACTGCTTTCAGCATTTGTCATATCAGCATTTGCCATCAAGGCATAGTTCTCCTCACTTTCAGAATCTGAGGTGTCTGTCCGGCTTTTCTTCTTTGTGACAAGAGCCTTGCCTTTGTCACTCTTCACTTTCTTGCAATCAGGAGATATGTGGCATTTCTCACCACAGTTGTAGCATTTGACATTTGTATAATCTCCTCTGTCAGACTTTCTTCCTCTGCCCTCAGATTTTCTGAAATTCTTCTTATCAGAACTTGCGCCTTTCCTGGAAAACTTCTTTCCCTTCCTGAACTTCCTGTATGCAATCTTTGTGATTCCTTTCACCATAAGAGCGCACAGCTTCATCATCTCTTCATCAGCATCCGTCTCAGGCAAGCTTTCAGATTCTGAGTCATCATCACTTTCAGAACTTGATGACTCAGTATCAGACTTTGTGAAGAAAGCTTTACCCTTATCTTTTATTGAGGTAGCTGCCTTGGGGGATTCTTCTTCAACCTTAAGAGCAACTGTCCTTGACTTTGACTTTCCTCCTTTCCTCTTGCTTCTTTGTTCCATCTCAAGTTCATGAGTCTTGAGCATTCCATAAATTTCATCAAGAGTTATTTCATCAAGATTATAGTTGTCTCTTATTATTGTTGCCTTCAAATCCCAGCATTCAGGAAGAGCCAACAGGAATTTAAGGTTTGAATCTTCAAGATCATACTCCTTATCAACCAGTGACAAATCATTCAAGAGTTTGACAAATCTATCATATAAATCAGTCAATGACTCATTAGCTTTTGAGTCAAAGTGTTCATACTCTTGAGTGAGTATAGTCTTCCTGTTCTTCTTAATCGTATCAGTTCCCTGACATCTTGTTTCCAAGGCATCCCATATCTCCTTTGCAGTCTTGCAGTTTATTACCCTGTTTGACATTACATTATCAATAGCACTATGCAGTAAGTGTCGTACCTTAGCATCCTTAGCAATTGATGCGATATCTTCAGCAGTGTAATCACTCTTTTCTTTTGGTACTGACTTTGCTGCTTCACCTGCAACTGCAACTGCGAGCTTGGTTGGTTTGTGAGGCCCTTCCTTGATTCTATCAAGATATTCTGGATCTGTAGCTTCCAGAAACATGGTCATCCTCACCTTCCATATGGGATATTCAGATGGTCTCAATATGGGAACTCTAATAGTCTCATATCGGCTTTGAATTTGTGTCTTTGGAGGTTCTTCAGTTTTGGTGGGCTTAGTTGGAGTTTCTACTTCAGACATGATTGTTTTTGGATCTTAAACTGTTTGTGTGTTAACAGATAGGCTCTGATACCACTTGTTAGGTCACACACACTGTAGAGGGGGTGAATACAGTGTATAGCACAATCAAATCGAACTTTAATAACTCAAGTAACAGAAAACAAACTTTATTCAAAACAATAAACTCTGTTACAGTATGGAACTGTCCTCTCTCAGTGATGAACAAATATCACGAGAGCTGCTAGGGTTTTAATGAATAATCTTCTCGATTATGATAACACTTATAGTGTAAACCCTATGTCTGTGTTTATATACTACACAGTTACAAGATAATCGCTAATTGATATGGAATATAATTCTACTTCCTAAAATATATCAATCATATATCTTTTCTTCCAAGTATTCCATTCTTCATAGAATTCCATCTTCATGCATATCTCTTCTTATGTTTGTCTCGATCTTCTCTTCCTGTGAATTAGCTGCCTTCCTTATCTGAACGTTTCCTTTAAGTCCTGATATTATCTTCTGATAAATATCTTCTAAGCCTTGAGTACTGATGACTTAAATTCTGACTTCAGTATAAGTACTGATTTCAGTTAAGTACTGATTTGTCCTGTTTAAGTAAGATCTGTAAACTAAACATAAATCACATTAGTCATGACATTATCAAATATATCTAACAGAAAAGGATGTTTCCATAACACCGCTAGACCTCCACTGTGACCAACTCTTTCAACCATAAAACACTGCTCAAAATCATACCTCACTCTGAGTTCCTCTATTTTATCAGCGTACGAAATAGTTTATATCAAAAAAGAAAGTCGGGTTTATGATCTTTGACAAGATCATTTAGGGCTCGAATTGTTCGAGGCTTCCCAAGACCTCGACAGTTCCAACTAAGGCAACTCATAGTTGCTGGTTAGCTTGCTTTGCAAGATTAGCCAAAAAAGATGGGGTGGTTTCCACACAATCCATTCCAGAAAGAGTGGAATCTATATTTTTGTTGACCTGATATTCACTTTGATGTGTAGGGATATGGGCTTCTCTCCTCTTTCTTTCCTTTCTTCAAGGTTCAGCCCATACTGCTCTTCGTTATCCAGCCCATTAAAATCAGAGCTATTTATATTTCCCTCCTTTAATTCTGAGTTGTTAGCTGCGAAAATGGGTTGTCCCGAAATGTCAGTATGAATAGTTATGTTTCCCCTTTGATCTCGCTTTGACATATCTGGACGCATAAGATCAGATTTTGAAATCCCGCTTTTAACGGCCTATCCTTATCCCTTCCTGAAAGGCATATGTCATAGCCTATTTGTTTATTCGAGGATTTAACTCAACTCAAATAAGAATGTAACAAGTAAATAGTGGTTCTATCGTCAAAGAGATCTCTCAAAGTAACATCTGTCAAAGGATTCAGAAACAAGGTTCATCTACAGACTTGAGGAATTACTTCACTGGAAGAAGTTCAAGAAATTGATCAAGCCTCAGTGATATAAATCAAGATTGTGGATTTAATCAAGTGACAGAGATCTTGTCAGGGTATCAGATAATTACAGGGATTTAATCTGAAGAAAATCAAGTTATCAAAGTCAAGACATGAAGAAACGTCACGAAAGTTAGTCACTCATGAACCAGACAGTACATCGAGTGTCAATATTGAAGTGGTGGAATTGATTCATAATTGACAGTGATTTTCAGAAGATTTTCAGAAGAATGGTTGATGTTCAAGAGTAGTATTAATTCTCTATTAATTAATTAAGTCATATAATTTAATTAAGAAAATAAATTAAATCTGCAATGATTAATTTATTGATTAATTGAATTAATTGATTAATTAATTCTGAATTAATATTAAGAATTTTCTGAATTATAATTGAATTCAAATCAGTTTAAATCCAGTAAGACAATTGAGATTGAACTGGCATGACAATCTGGATTGTCATACCGATTGTCATGCCAGGCCATTCCTGATTGTCTCTCCGAATGTTCTACTGAAAGGAGGATTATCTTGCCAGTTCATTTTGATAGTCTTGCTAGTTCATTCAATTATCTCACCGAAAGTCATGGTGGTTCAACAGATTATCTTGCTAGCTCAATGGATTGTCTCACCGAAAGTCATGCCAATTCTCAGATAGTCATGCTAGTTCAAGTGGATTCTGTTGATTGAAATATAAAAGACAGAAGCAGCAGAAAACATTGAATACAAGAAAAACCAACCAAGAACAAAAGAAGCAGAGCCGAAAAACATTTCATCTCTTCAACTACTGAATTCAGATCATCAATTTCTAGTTATTTAAGTTAAATCCAAACCACTAGAAATCATTCTCTTGTTCTTGTGTAACTATCTAGCGGATCAAAATCCCTAGAACTTAATCTCAAATTACTTTTAGCATTTGATCTTTTTATTGCAAAAATAGAAAAAGTTCATGTCGAATTTATTCTAGATTTGTTATAATTAATTTGAGATTAATCCCTTGTAATCGATACCGTTATTGTAACACCTTTCAAGTTTATTAATATTTTTATTTAACTTGAATTTTGTTTCTATTTTTATTCCGCACTAAATTCGATTAAACGGTATAGTTTGTATTCAATCCCCCCTTCTACAAACATATTGGAACCTAACAATTGGTATCAGAGCCCTCTGATTAACGAACAAATCAAGATCCTAGACTTTTGTGATTTTTCAACTCCTTGAATTTTTATTTATTCAAAAATTCATAATGACTTCACAAAAAGTTGGAACCGTTAAAATTCCACTATTTGATAAAGAAAATTATATTATGTGGAAGAAGAAGATGCTCTTGTTTTTACAAGTTGCAAATCCCAGATATTTGAACTTGTTAAAGAAGGGTCCAAAAATTCCGATGGTTATTGAACCAGAGGTGATAGAAGATGATGTTGTAATTACCAAAGCTAGAACCTATGCAAAAGAGCCTGAGGATTTTACTCCTGCTGAAAAGGAAGAAGCCTCCTTGGATGCCAGCCTTCAATTAATTTTAGTTGATTCCCTTGATTCCTTGATGAACAGACATGTAATGAACTGTAAAAATTCCAAACTGAAAGGCATATGGCATAGCCTATTTGTTTATTCGAGGATTTAACTCAACTCAAATAAGGATGTAACAAGTAAATAGTGGTCCTATCGTCCGAGAGATCTCTCAGAGTAACATATGTCAAAGGATTAAGTAACATTGTTCTTCTACAGACTTGATGACTTAATTCACTGGAAGAAGCTCAAGAAATTGATCAAGCCTCAGTGATATAAATCAAGATTGTGGATTTAATCAAGTGACAGAGATCTCGTCAGGGTATCAATTAATTACAAGGATTTAGTCTGAAGAAAATCAAGAGTATCAAGGTCAAGGCATGAAGAAACGTCACGGAAGTTAGTCACTCATGAACCAGGCAGTACATCGAGTGTCAGCATTGAAGTGGTGGAATTGATTCATAATTGACAGTGACTTTCAGAGGATTTTCAGAAGAAGGGTTGTTGTTCAAGAGTAGTATTAATTCTCTATAAATTAATTAAGTCGTATAATTTAATTAAGAAAATAAATTAAATCTGCAAAGATTAATTTATTGATTAATTGAATTAATTGATTAATTAATTCTGAATTAATATTATGTATTTTCAGAATTGATTTTGAATTAATATTCTATATTAATTCAGCAAGACTATCTTTTGTATTAGCAAGACAATCGGTATGACAATCAATAGTCATACCGAAAGTCATGCCAGTTCATTTTATTGTCTTGCCAGTTCAAATGGATTGTCTTGCCGAAAGTCTTTCTAGTTCAAATCAATTGTCTTGCCGAAAGTCTTTCTGGATCAATTGGATTGTTTTGTTTACTTAACAACAGCAGTTGATTTCACAAGACAAATAATTGAATACAGCCAACTACTCAAGAACACAGAAAGAAAAACAGAAAGCAGTGAACTTATTATTCTCAATTGCAATATCTCAGGACATTCATTTCTAGTATTTATTGTTAAATCTTAACCACTAGAAATCCTTTTCTTGTTCTTGTGTAACTATCTAGCGGATCGAAATCCCTAGAACTTAATCTCAAATCGCTTTTAGCATTTGATCTTTTTATTGCAAAAATAGAAAAAGTTCATGTCGAATTTATTCTAGATTTGTGATAATTGATTTGAGATTAATCCCTTGTAAACGATACCGTTGTTGTAACACCTTTCAAGTTTAATAATAATTTTATTGAACTTGAATTTTTTTTCACTTTTTTATTCCGTATTTTATTCGATCAAACGGTATTGTTTGTATTCAACCCCCCTTCTACAAACATATTGAGACCTAACACAAACACATCTGGGAAACTATTGAGGTGATTAATGAAGGTACAGAGGAAGTTAGGGAGAACAAGTTAGAGATCCTAACCTCTGAGTATGAACATTTTAAATCCAATCCAGGAGAAGGAATTACTGAAGTGTTCGAGAGGTACAATGCATTGATCAACAACCTGAACATAAATGGAAAATATTATTCAATCAGGGAGATCAACAAAAAGTTCCTTTTAACACTGCCAACTCATCTTGAACATAGAATCACTGCCATAAGAGAAGCTAGAGATCTGAGTGAGATTTCTTTGGATAGACTCTATGGTGTGTTAAAAACCTATGAGTTGGAGCAGAATCAGCAGAAGGAAGTCTACGGGAAAGATAGAGTGGTCAGCATATCTACTGCTCTAGTACTGAAGGTCAACAACAACAACAATCTCAACAGTCAGAGAGAATGGTACAGTATTCCAAGGCTGAGGAAAAAGTATTAGTAGCAGAATATGATCCTCCTACTACAAATCAATCCCGTGATGATTTTTACTCCTTGGAAGAGCTGGAACAATTGGAAGATGAGTCAATTGGAAGGTTTAACTGAGGGACATGGCTGTTTGCTAGCTGGAAATGATATCATTGAAAATGTGTATATTGTGCAAGGACTTGAACACAATCTGCTTAGCATTAATCAGTTCTGTGACAACGGCTACAATTTTTTATTCGACAAGCTGATGGGAATCCGGAAAGGAAATCTGTTCGTAGATGACATGAACTCTGGAAGCAATCCTGAAGTCAATTATTTCTATGCAAAGGCATCGTCTGATGAGAGTTGGCTATGGCATAAGAGAGTTTCTCATCTCAATTTCAAAACAATGAATTCTCTTGTCAAAAGAGAATTGGTCAGAGGTCTGCCTCAGCTGGAATTCTCCCCCAGAAGGACTGTGTGAGGCTTTCCAGAAAGGAAAGTCAAAGAAAGCAAGTCACAGAGGCACTGACACATCCTCCATAACTGGTATTCTGCAATTATTGCACATGGATTTATTTGGACCAGTTAATGTCCTTTCGATGTCAAAGAAGTGTTACTATCTTGTGATAGTTGATAACTATTCCAAGTATACGTGGGTTTTATTCCTTCACTCTAAGGATGAAACACCACAAGTTGTGATTGATCATATCAAGTTGATCGAGTTAGATTCTAATTTCCCTGTTAGAGCAATTAGGTCAGATAATGGAACAGAATTCAAGAATTCACTTCTCAATGGATTCTGTACAGACAAAGGGATTACCATAAAATTTTCAGCTCCTAGAACCCCTCAGCAAAATGGAGTGGTAGAAATGAAGAATCGTACATTGATTGAAGCTGCAAGAATGATGTTAAGTGAATCAGGTCTTCCAATGTACTTTTGGGCTGAAGATGTCAATACTGCATGTTATACTCAGAATCGAACTCTAATCAACAAAGACTTCATGAAAACTCCTTATGAGATTTTGAATGAACAGAAACCTTCTATCAAATACTTTCATGTATTTGGTGCCAGATGCTTCGTGCTCAAGGATGGAGATGATCGTCGTGGTAAATTCGAGGCAAAGGCATATGAGGGTATTTTTGTTGGATATGGAAGAAGATCATACAGGGTGTATATCATTAATCAACACAAAGTAACTGAAAATGTCAATGTTACCTTTGATGACACTAAACTCCCTAGTATCCAAACTGAAGATCCTTATGAGAAACTGAAGTTTGATGACATGTCAGATTCATAATCAGAACATGATCAAGAACCTGAGGTTGTTGCTGGTGAAGAATCTGTTAATCATGATGATACTCAAGGTAATGGTGATGGAAACTTTGGCAACAATGGAGATACCACTGCTACTGACGAAAAATCTTCAAGTCAACATGGCAACAACTCAGGGGGAGATCCTGAAGGATCAACTAGTAGGACACAACATCCCAATGAATTTCAAGGTGAATCATAAAGATTAAATCTTCCAAGACAGACTGTCTGGAATAAAGCTCATCCTTTTGAGTTGATTATTTGTGATCCAGATGTTGGAGTAAGAACTAGACGTGCTACTCAAAATGAGTGTCTGTTCTCAGGATTTCTTTCTGAGATGGAACCTAAGAAGATTGAGGAAGCACTGACTGATCCAGATTGGGTGATTGCTATGCAAGATGAACTTAATCAGTTTGAACATCAACAAGTCTGGAAACTGGTACCTAGACCTACATACAAGAAAGCTGTTGGTACTCGGTGGGTATTCAGGAATAAACTAGATGAAGATGGTGTGGTTACAAGAAACAAAGCAAGACTGGTAGCTAAAGGGTATTCTCAAGCTGAAGGCATTGATTATGATAAAACCTATGCTCCAGTGGCTAGACTAGAGGCCATCAGGATATTTCTGGCATTTGCAGCATTCTCTAACTTTAAAGTTTATCAAATGGATGTCAAGAGTGCCTTTCTGAATGGAAAGCTGGATGAAGAGGTATATGTAGAGCAACCTCCTGGTTTTGAAGATCCAGATCATTTGGATTTTGTCTACTTTCTTTTCAAGGCTATCTATAGACTCAAACAGTCTCCAAGAAAATGGTATGACACTCTCTCTGAATTTCTTATTGAAAATAGCTTTATTAGAGGTGTCATAGACAAAACTCTATTTTCTAAAAAGCATAAGAATGATACTATACTAGTCCAAGTCTATGTGGATGATATAATATTTGGGTCTACTAATGATAATCTCCGTAAGAGATTTGCTAAGTTAATGCACAACAAATTTGAAATGAGCATGATGAGAGAGCTGAAGTTCTTTCTTGGATTACAAGTAAATCAAAGGTTAGATGGAACTTTTATTTGTCAATCCAAGTATCTCAAGGAACTCCTCAAAAGTACAATCTAGAGGATTTTGCATCAGCAAGGACTCCGTCAACTACAGTTGTCAAGCTTGGACCATGTGAAAACTCCAGTAAGGTAGATGTCACAAGCTACAGAGGTATGATTGGCTCATTACTCTATCTTACTGCAAGTAGACCAGATATTATGTATGCTATATTCTTATATGCAAGGGTCCAAGCGGATCCTAGAGATATTCATCTCGTTGCTGTTAAACGAATCTTAAGATATCTTAAGGCAACACCAAATCTAGGTATTTGGTACCCTAAAGAATCTGGTTTTAACCTTGTTGGATATACAGATTCAGATTACGCAGGAAGTGTTGTTGATAGGAAAAGCACCTCAGGGAGTTGTCAATTCCTAGGTAGCAGACTAGTCTCATGGTACAGCAAGAAATAACAAACAGTTTCAAATTCAACGGCCGAGGCTGAATATATTACTGCTGGAAGCTGCTGTGCTCAGATCTTGTGGATTAGGAATCAGCTACGGGACTATGGCTCTGTATTGAACAAAATACCTATTATATGTGACAATACAAGTGCAATAGCCATCACCAACAACCCTGTGCAGCATACAAGGACCAAGCACATTGACATCAGGTATCATTTTATTAGAGAGCACGTCATGAATGGTACTGTTGAACTATTTTTTGTTCCAACAGAAGAACAAATAGCAGATATTTTCACTAAACCTCTTGATAAATCCACATTTACCAAATTAGTTGGTAAATTGGGTATGTTGAATAGCTTTAGTGATTAAACTTGTGAATATCTGAAATCCGTTCTTGAGTGAATTTACAAATGAATTTTTCATAAATGAAATATTCATTTGCAAATTTATTTTATCATTTTCCATAATTTCTTGCTTATTTCTATGTAATTTTTATTATCTTATCTTATTTATTTACTCAACTTGTTAATTTTAATGTCTCAGAATATTTTATTTTCTCTAAAAATATTTTTCTATGAATTTTATTTGCTAAAATTCAAAAGAAATCTATTTTTGGACTGAAAATATAATTATCTCTGAAATATTTTATTTATGTAAATATTTTCTGCCATATCTATATTAGTATTCATTTCAGTTTTCTGTAATTGTAATAATTTCTATATTCTGTGTTTTTTATGTGTTTTTAACTGAAATGACAATCGGCAAGACTATTACAATTATCTTGCTGAAAGTCATTCCAGTTTAACAGTTTTTATTTTAATTATTCAGTATAGTTTTATATTGGCATGACAATCGGTATGACAATCAATTGTCATGCCAGTTATAAAACATATAGTATATATTTCTATATTTATTTTTGTACTAGAATGACAATCGGTATGACAATCCGATTGTCTTTCTGATTTATTCGTTTTATATTCCTAGTTTTATCTAGTGTAACTATCGGTATGACAATCGGTAAGACTATCCCGAATTGTCATACCAGTTGTCTACTTAAGCTGTTTTTCTTTCCTTTCTTACTTTTTATTTGTAATCAGTTCATTTGTTTTTTTAAATTCCAACAGTCTCTTGTTTTCTCTCTCTCTCTCTCTCTATTCGATCAAACCACCATCGCAGCAATTGTCTTCCTTGCTCGAGTGTTTACTCAGCAAACAAAAACTTCACTTCTGTTATATACATACACGTATATACATACAGAAGTGCTGCCCATTTTATTGTTTTTATATTTTAATTCGATTTTCCCTAAAATCATTTTTTTTGTGTATTTCAATTTGGTTTTGTGTCTTGTGATTTTGCATATCTGCTTTTGTGAGTTAAGAAAATTAACGAAATACATCACTTTCTAAATTTTTCGGATATAATTGATTTAATTCGAATTATTAAATTAACTTAATTAATTCGAATTTTCTTAATATTACTCTTAAAATTCTGAAAGTGTGTGTTTTATTACATTTTTTTAAATGGCTCTCAATTTCTAAATTGTCGCACATAATCTTGTTGGTTATTTTAATCCAAATAAATATGATGTGGAAAAATTTAAACCATGGATTAGAATTTTAAATGACCATTCAATTGTTAGCTCTGCTATTAAATCAAATGTGATTTTAAATGTTGATATGCTCAGACTGATTTGCAAAACATCTATTGTGGCCGATGATTTTAAATCTTTTTCATTCACCGTGGCGAACACACAGTATGTTGTTGATGAAACAGTCGTCAATCGAGCGTTAAATTTTCCATTGGACAATTTCTGTAATTTGCCCTCTGAAAATGATATTTCAAACTTTTTCCATGCTATTCACTATCAGGGGGTGATTAATTTAACCAAGTTATCTAAATCCAATTTGGTTTCTGAATGGGATATTTTCTTCGATACATTTTCTAAAGTGTTTGCCAACTGCACTAAATCCAACTTTCACAACATCACTTCCACTCTGCAGTATATTGGTCTTGCAGTTGTTTTCAATCAAAGAATCAATTTTAGCAAACTACTTTTACCCATTCTTCTGAGATGTCTCACTACTGCTTTACGTGATCATTCTACAAATCGTAGGGTCTCGTGCTACTACGCTCATTTTCTCATGCTCATAGCAGAACATCTTCTCTCACCTGAGCATAAAGCTCTTTTTGCTAACTCTTCAGTAACCGAACCCCCTCCAGTAAGCAAAAAGATTTACACTCGCCAAGACACAACCTTCAAATTCATGCAAGTTCCAGTACTTGTATCTGCTTTCATGGCCACTTATATTCCTTTACCTATCTTCAATCTTCCCAGTCATGAACCGCAAGATCAACCTCTAGTTGTTCAAACCACCCAGGCTCAAACATCAGATGCTCTTCCTCTACAGGTAATAATTCCTCAAACTCAAACTATTCCTCCTTCTGTTGAAAGACCCCCAGTGGTTGATAGGACTGACCATGAAGTTGTAGAACCACAGCTTCATTGCCAGGTCATAGAGCCAAACACAGAGTCACAACCTATCTCAACCTCTCCCCCACTGTCTAAAATGTTGCCTAGAAGGTTAGTAGGGAAGTAGTATGTTAGTGGATGTGAATGAACCCTCAGCTCTGCCTCCACCCAAGAAAAGGAGAACATTTACTGAGGCATCTAAAAGCCCATCCTTGTCCTCCCAACAGGACATGGACTTTGAAATGGCCACTGAACAGTTACTAGAAACATTCTCTCAACAGGATGAATCTATTGAAATTCACCATAGGGCCATGGCATCCTGTAATGAGTCAAGCACAATTCTATTACTCACAATGGAAGCATACAGGCCAGTAGATGATACTCAGGACACGGAGCGAGGAGTGCACATTGAGTCGGTTACAGTGCCTGCCATAGTTACGGCAGAAGAGCAGTCACATGCTTCTGAGGGAAAATCTGACTCTCAGCCACCTTTAATAGAGTCATTTTCTCCCCTCCCAGATCCAACACCTCTGGCTCCCTCACGGGATTCTCCACTCGCAGATTTATCTAGAAAAAGTGGAGGGCAACTCGGTCAATCTATCCCTGAAGCAATTCAGACATCTATTTCACATGAAAAGATAGGTTTGACTGAGGATCGGGACTCGCGAATTCCCATTGCACCACCACTGACCTCTCTTGAAGAGGCTAGGGTGATTTTAAATGCAGGTACAGAAGATCAGCATCAGGAAGACTCCTCACGAGCAATTATATTGAGAGATACACAAGCACGTGAGTTGAGTGAATTAAACAGGAGAGATATTCAGGTGAGCAAACACAGACACAAACACTGAAAATCTGTTAGCTCAAATTGCTGATCTCAAGGAACAACTTGCAAAAAGTCAGGCTGAAGCTAAATCATTCAAAGCACAAGTGGTTGAACGGTCTTCTTCTTCCACCTCTGTCAATAATCAGCCGGCTCTCATTAGGACTGAAATATCAGATTTGAAGACATTTGTTGTACCAAAGCTTAACTCAATCCAGGCATCTTCAACGTTATCAGCTGAAGACATTTCAAACTTCTGCTCTCTCCATACAAGAATGACTTCTCTTGAAGACTTGGTTGAAATAAATCATTCACTGGATTCCTCCAGATTTCTGAAGATAGAGACGGGTATGGAACATCTGAATGAAGGGATGAAGCACTTGTACTTCATGATCAAAAATTCTCAATGCCCTAATGAAGAACAAAGGACTTTCTTTGAAGGGCCGTCTGGTGGAGGCTCAGGTTCTGGAGGTGATGGAGGTCATGGAGGATCTAAGGGAAAGTCTGTAGAGGGTTCCTCAACTAAGGGGGAGAAGAAAGGGAGAAGTGAAAAGGGAAAAGAAAAAGATTCGTCTGTTGGAGGCACAGGAAAGCCTGATGATATCTACTATAGTGGAGAACATGATGACTTTGATATTTGTGACGTTCCCACTGAATCAGTCTTGGGAGATAAAGATGGTTTCTTTGAAGCTGAGGAGGAAAGTGATTTTGGAGAATAGGAAGAGGAAGCTCCAGTGGATCCTATGTTTGAGAAAGAGTTTCAGCAGCAGCAGTCAGAGTTGAAAAGAAAAGAAGCTGAACTCAAAAAGGTATCCCAGATCATTGACATGAGGAAAGACATCCAAAGAACAGAAACTCTTCAAAAGCAACGTCTTCATGACATTAAGGCTCAAGAAAGGAGAAGAGATGTCAGACTAAAGATTGGTGAAAAATGGGATGAAGCTAGGAGAGTACTTGATATGCCTCAGTTGAGCACAAACAATGATAGGCAGTTTCTACATCTTCTGGACAAGCTGGAGATCTCTAATCCAAACAATGACATGTACATGAATGCTATAAAGACTGAAGTCTCAAGGATCACAGCTGCCTTTGACAGATCCCTAAATGAGATGAGCATATTTGTATATTGTCAGAGCGAAGGATCTTTTAAGGTGTTACTTCATCTGTTTGAGAATCGTTCTTTGTCAGAGATTTGGGTTCTTCTCAACAAAGTCAAAAGAAGCTCAGAATTGAATGAAGTTCTCAAGTGGTCAACAATCCTCATCAGGTAAGATTCTTTAAGTCTGACTGTCTTCAAATCTGCCAGCTCGATTCATAATCTCTTAAAGACTACTCAACTAAGCATCTTGTCTGGATGGAACATCACTTAAGAACTGCTGGATATTCATCCATGTTGAAAACTCAAGCAGCTGATCTGATTCAAGCTTATTGTGAAAAGAATATTAAAAGGTACAATAAACTCAAGAATAAGCTCAAGACAGTTGGAGTTCAACCAGTCAGGCCAGACAGCTTCACTTCAGAAAAGGATCGTGTCTTTGGCAAGGAGTTGCTTCAAGATTTGGAAGAAGGTGAAGATTTGGAAGAAGGTGAATTCGGAAGGGAAGACAACTGAATTAAATTAGCTCAAAACTCAATGTAATATGATTAGAGCTTTATGAATCAAGATAGACTAATGTAGTTATATGTTCAGACTAGAGAAACATCTATCTTGTATTCACTTGTAAATTTCTTTTGGAATCTGGAAAATGTTAAATATAATCCAGAACTTTTCTGCTATTTACTTTGCATTACTGTTTATATCTTTTTCTTATTTGTTAGTTGAGTTATCCTCTAGGTATTTGTTGATTATTGTCTAACAAACAAATAGGGGGAGATTGAAAGGCATATGTCATAGCCTATTTGTTTATTCGAGGATTTAACTCAACTCAAATAAGGATGTAACAAGTAAATAGTGGTCCTATCGTCCGAGAGATCTCTCATAGTAACATATGTCAAAGGATTAAGTAACATTGTTCTTCTACAGACTTGATGACTTAATTCACTGGAAGAAGCTCAAGAAATTGATCAAGCCTCAAAGATATAAATCAAGATTATGGATTTAATCAAGTGACAGAGATCTCGTCAGGGTATCAATTAATTACAAGGATTTAGTCTGAAGAAAATCAAGAGTATCAAGGTCAAGGCATGAAGAAACGTCACGGAAGTTAGTCACTCATGAACCAGACAGTACATCGAGTGTCAGCATTGAAGTGGTGGAAATGATTCATAATTGACAGTGACTTTCAGAGGATTTTCAGAAGAAGGGTTGTTGTTCAAGAGTAGTATTAATTCTCTATTAATTAATTAAGTCGTATAATTTAATTAAGAAAATAAATTAAATCTGCAAAGATTAATTTATTGATTAATTAAATTAATTGATTAATTAATTCTGAATTAATATTATGTACTTTCAGAATTGATTTTGAATTAATATTCTATATTAATTCAGCAAGACTATCTTTTGTATTAGCAAGACAATCAGTATGACAATCAATAGTCATACCGAAAGTCATGCCAGTTCATTTGATTGTCTTGCCAGTTCAAATGGATTGTCTTGCCGAAAGTCTTTCTAGTTCAAATGAATTGTCTTGCCGAAAGTCTTTCTGGATCAATTGGAGTGTTTTGTTTACTTAACAACAACAGTTGATTTCACAAGACAAATAATTGAATACAGCCAACTACTCAAGAACACAGAAAGAAAAACAGAAAGCAGTGAACTTATTATTCTCAACTACAATATCTCAGGACATTCATTTCTACTATTTATTGTTAAATCTTAACCACTAGAAATCCTTTTCTTGTTCTTGTGTAACTATCTAGCGGATCGAAATCCCTAGAACTTAATCTCAAATCGCTTTTAGCATTTGATCTTTTCATTGCAAAAATAGAAAAAGTTCATGTCGAATTTATTCTAGATTTGTGATAATTGATTTGAGATTAATCCCTTGTAAACGATACCGTTGTTGTAACACCTTTCAAGTTTAATAATAATTTTATTTAACTTGAATTTTGTTTCACTTTTTTATTCCGCATTTTATTCGATCAAACGGTATTGTTTGTATTCAACCCCCCTTCTACAAACATATTGAGACCTAACACAAACACATCTGGGAAACTATTGAGGTGATTAATGAAGGTACAGAGGAAGTTAGGGAGAACAAGTTAGAGATCCTAACCTCTGAGTATGAACATTTTAAATCCAATCCAGGAGAAGGAATTACTGAAGTGTTCGAGAGGTACAATGCATTGATCAACAACCTGAACATAAATGGAAAATATTATTCAATCAGGGAGATCAACAAAAAGTTCCTTTTAACACTGCCAACTCATCTTGAACATAGAATCACTGCCATAAAAGAAGCTAGAGATCTGAGTGAGATTTCTTTGGATAGACTCTATGGTGTGTTAAAAACCTATGAGTTGGAGCAGATTCAGCGGAAGGAAGTCTACGGGAAAGATAGAGTGGTCAACACATCTACTACTCTAGTGTCTGAAGGTCAACAACAACAACAACAATCTCAACAGTCAGAGAGAATGGTACAGTATTCCAAGGCTGAGGAAAAAGTATTAGTAGCAGAATATGATCCTCCTACTACAAATCAATCCAGTGATGATTTTTACTCCTTGGAAGAGCTGGAGCAATTGGAAGATGAGTCAATGGCCCAGATTGTCAAGAGATTCTCCAATATCAGATTCAAGAGAAATCCCAAGTTCAAGTACAAGTCCAACTATAACAGATTCCAGACAGGTGGATCTTCATCCTCGAACACCAGTAGTGGTGGATACAAAACAGGGATGGTTGATCGGAGCACCATTAGATGCTATAACTGCAATGAGTTGGGACACTTTGCCACAGAATGCAGGAAGCCAAAGCAAGTAAGGAAGAACTCTTATGATTCAAATCAGAAAAGTAACTCTGAAAGGGCTTATCTGGCAAAGAGAAGAAGCTGGGATGATACTGATAGTGAAGATGAAGAAGAAAGGAATCTTGCTTTTATGGCTATTGATGGAAATACTTCATCGTCAAGAAAAGAGGTAAAATTTACTGATGCTGAATTAGTTTATCATCTAGGAGGTTCCTTAGATTGTGCTCGTCGTGATAATGAACTGTTAAGTCAGCAGATCAAAGACCTTGAGAAAGAGGTCAATTAATTAAGACTTGTGCACATTAATCAAGACAAATTAAAAGAACAAATATCTTTTCTAGAGAATAGAGTTAACTGTTATAGACAACTCGAAACTATTCTTAAAGACAAGATCACCGGTCTTGAGACTAAGGTTAAAGCTTACTTTAATTCTTGTTCGAAGGCTAACGAGTTCTACAGTAAGCAAGCTGTTAATTAAACATCTGGAGTAGGTTATGATTACAATGCTGCTATTGGAGAATTAGGCATAAACTCCCCTCCTCATGTCTGTGCTAAAGGTAGGAAAGTACCACATGTGCTTAAGGGTGTTGATAAACCCCTCTATAAAGTATCAATTGTTGAACCATTTGATGAGACCTCATTTATTATTCAAGAAGAAATACGTGCTGAAGATCGTGCTAATGAGAAGGTTATTTCCAAGCCAAGTGTGTCGAAAGTTCCAGTCAAAGTTGTGAAAGCAACTGAGACTAACTCAGACACACTTGAGTTGGATAACAAAAATTCCATGTCTACCATGCATAATTTGCCTGTTGTTAATCCATCTCATATACCATGCATAATTTGCCTGTTGTTAATCCATCTCATAAAGTATGTGGTGTTCCTAATTATATGTCTTGTGCTTTCAATTTGATGTATGCTTATTTTAATGGTAAGCATGTTTCTAGTGATAAGACTACTCCTCGTCAGCATGTGAATAATAGGAAGCATGATAGGTCTAAGACTGTTAGTCCTTCTAAGGCTAGAAAGGAGACATTTGTGCCTAAGCCTAAACAGAAATTTGTTAAGGCTGTTTACAAGATCAAATGTCCAGTCATTGAGAAAGTTGAGAACATTAAAGTTGAGAATGTTGTTTTGCCTGACAAAGGTCAATTTTACAAGTATGTCGGGCCCAACCAAGTTTGGGTTCCGAAGAAGGTTTAATCCATTTGTATTGCAGGGCATTAAATAGGTGGAACCGGCAGTGTGGATTATTGACAATGGATCGTCAAGACATATGACCGGAGATAGAGCCCTGCTATCAAATATGGTTGAGAAAGCTGACCCAGTGGTTACCTTTGGAGATAACAGCAAAGGTTTAACTGAGGGATATGGCTGTTTGCAAGTTGGTAATGTTATCATTGAACTCAAACTTCTTTCAACATTAGTGATTTCTTATTTCAGTTAAAATCTTTTGAAATCACTATTGTACATCATTTATCTCAAAAGATTAAATGTATAATTTTCATTCATTATAGATCTTAAGTACATTTTATCTCTATATTGTCATATATTCTGTGATACAGGTTCAGCCTCCAATGGCTTTCTTTCATTGACAGTCATGAGGTTGAAAACCCACAACTTCTATCCCAGATTGTAAAGACAAACACAGAAACAGAACTAACCAACACTCTCTTACCACTAATTGAAGTATGAATGAGCGTGAGGGAGATAGTGCCTTAGTGCACCACATAAGGAAGGTTCTGAAGTCAACCCAGCAACTCTGTCTCCTACAAAGATGGGTAATACTTAAACCGAGACAACTGCTAGCCCCTATACATCTTCTCAAAAAGATGTAATGGCTGAAATGGCATAAAAATAGTTACTAGATTCATTCTCTCAATAGGGTGCGTCTATTGAAATTTGCCTGTCGGCCAGGGTATTCGATGTAGTATCACCACCTAAAACATAAACAATTCTTGATGCATAAGTAAAGGTTACACACACAAAGGAGGAGTTGACGAAAACAAAAGTTTCGACCATTTTAAAGTCAGATTCGATTGTTCAAGGTTCTTTAATGGACCAATTGCCTTTACATGTGTTAGGAGAGGATACCGATCCAAAAGTCATATGTCAGTGGTCAGTGTCTACCTCCCCAGGCTTAAATCCCCTTGATGCATCTGCGGATAATGGATCTGACATAGGCGCAGATCGGCAACTTGTTGACAATGATTTAGATATTACCTGATGAGTCACAAGGAAATGTCTTCACAGACATTAGAAGGGAACTTTGATCTTTATGCTAAATTCGTTGGATCATTGTTTACCTTCCCAGAATTCAAATCTGGAACCCTAAAAGGGAAACTAGCAACTTGTAGATTATGACTCAGATTTATCTGACGAGTTTAACAAGGATGGGGATTTGCGAACTCCCATTGCACCACCTGTGACCTCCTTAAGGATGGCTAAGGTGATTTTCCTTGCAAGTACAGCTGAATTTTGGAGCTATGAGAGGAGTGATACACTTGTGAGAATGAGTGTAAACACGAGTGGAGAGAAGAGTGAAACACATGTGAGGTACACTAAACAGAATCACACACTCACAGTGAGGAAGAAAGAGAAACTACTTGTTATTTCTTTTCCAACCAAGTGAAATATGAGAACTCCTTCAGACAACGGCATACATTCCTTCTCTAAGGGGGAGATAAAAGCTTAAGTAATAGTTTGGAGGATTCCTCAACTAAGGGGGAGAAATAGCAGGGAGGAAGAAAAAGATCCTACATATGTATACTACACCACACCATTGTTGTTCGTAACTACGGATCCTATTGTACGGGAGAGGTGGTAAACACAAGGTGATTTCCTAGTAATCAGAAGAAGTGGTTTGGTTCATCACTATTCTTCATAAGGGAAGAAGTTGTTTTCCAAAAGGGGAGTACCATTGGTTTTTATCTGCGGATCCTATTGTACGGGAGATGTGGTAAACGAAGGTGATCTCCTTTAAGCAGTTAATTCTCATAGGGGGAGAAGCAAGAGAGATATGCGCTTCTCAATAGGAAATGTGGTTGTACAAAAGAAGTTGAAACTACTTGAAGATATGTTCAGTCTAGAGGAACATCTATTTGGAATCTGGAAAATGTTAAATGTTATCCAGAACTTTTCTGCTATTTACTTTGCATTTCTGTTTATATCTTTTTCTTATTTGTTAGTTGAGTTATCCTCTAGGTATTTGTTGTTATTGTCTAACAAACAAATAGGGGGAGATTGAAAGGCATATGTCATAGCCTATTTGTTTATTCGAGGATTTAACTCAACTCAAATAAGAATGTAACAAGTAAATACTGGTTCTATCGTCAAAGAGATCTCTCAAAGTAACATCTGTCAAAGGATTCAGAAATAAGGTTCATCTACAGACTTGATGAATTACTTCACTGGAAGAAGTTCAAGAAATTGATCAAGCCTCGGTGATATAAATCAAGATTGTGGATTTAATCAAGTGACAGAGATCTTGTCAGGGTACAGATAATTACAGGGATTTAATCTGAAGAAAATCAAGTTATCAAAGTCAAGATATGAAGAAACTTCATGAAAGTTAGTCACTCATGAACCAGACAGTACATCGAGTGTCAATATTGAAGTGGTGGAATTGATTCATAATTGACAATGATTTTCAAAAGATTTTCAGAAGAATGGTTGATGTTCAAGAGTAGTATTTTTTCTCTATTAATTAATTAAGTCATATAATTTAATTAAGAAAATAAATTAAATTTGCAAAGACAATTTATTGATTAATTGAATTAATTGATTAATTAATTCTGAATTAATATTAAGAATTTTCTGAATTATAATTGAATTCAAATCAGTTTAAATTCAGTAAGACAATTGAGATTGAACTAGCATGACAATCTGGATTGTCATACCGATGTCATGCCAGGCCATTCCTGATTGTCTCACCGAAAGTTCTACTGGAATGAGGATTGTCTTGCCAGTTCATTTTGATAGTCTTGCTAGTTCATTCAATTGTCTCACCGAAAGTCATGGTGGTTCAACAGATTGTCTTGCTAGCTCAATGGATTATCTCACCGAAAGTCATGCCAATTCTCAGATAGTCATGCTAGTTCAAGTGGATTATGTTGATTGAAATATAAAAGACAGAAGCAGCAGAAAACATTGAATACAAGAAAAATCAACCAAGAACAAAAGAAGCAGAGCCGCAAAACATTTCATCTCTTCAACTGCTGAATTCAGATCATCAATTTCTAGTTATTTAAGTTAAATCCAAACCACTAGAAATCATTCTCTTGTTCTTGTGTAACTATCTAGCAGATCAAAATTCCTAGAACTTAATCTCAAATTGCTTTTAGCGTTTGATCTTTTTATTGCAAAAATAGAAAAAGTTCATGTCGAATTTATTCTAGATTTGTGATAATTAATTTGAGATTAATCCCTTGTAATCAATACTGTTGTTGTAACACCTTTCAAGTTTATTAATATTTTTATTTAACTTGAATTTTGTTTCAATTTTTATTCCGCACTAAATTCGATTAAATGGTATAGTTTGTATTCAACCCGCCCTTCTACAAACATATTGGGACCTAACACTTCCTAACTGTCGTCCCCAATCACCGTCGCCGTCATCCCTTAGCCATTTGCTCTTGCCACCCGTCACCACCCTGCGAGGCTGAGCACGTAGCCAGTGCCCCCACTCCTTGTTGACCATCTCGCCACCCGCCTCCAATTTTTTCTGACAGAAGCGTTCAGTATGGGATGAAAGTCCACATATGAAGCAAAAATCGCCTAATTTCTCATACTTGCAATTAACCACTACCTCCGTTTTGCCTTTCTTGCATATCTTCTTCTTCCTCTTCAATGGCTTACAAACGTCTACCCTGATCCTCAGCCGCATGAAATCTCTCCAAATACTAGAGGTATTTTTCGCATCATATTGCAGGAATATGTCGAAAAATTGCCCAGTTGTTTCCCTACCACCTCAGTCATATATCCGACTGGAAAATCATCATGAATCTGAATCCAGAAATCAACCTCGTTCAGTTGAACCTTTGAAGGCTCATCTCCTGCTTTGATAATGTTCAGAACTAGTAACGCACCATCGAACGTCCAAGGTCCAGTATTGATCACCCAATTCATATCCTCTTTGTGATAAAACTGGAATAAGAATATCCCATATGTCAATTCCTTGATGTTAATACCCATCGCATGTTTCCATAAATCAGCCAATTTCGTCTTCATTGCACGAACATTGATATTCTTTTCCGTTAAGAAACGTCCCACTAAACATAGTTCAAACCTGTTAACGTTCTCATCCACCCCTTCATCGAGTATTAACTCCTCATTCTCCTCGACCTCAATATTCATATCTGCTAGTTGCATCTCGATATCATCCCTTGTTGACATGGTGTCGAAAACTCTCAAAATCCTTTGAAGAAGAAAGGAGAGAAAAAACTCAACAGCTCTCACGTGAAAGGAGAGAATCCATTAAACACCATATATTTTAAAATATTTTTGAAAAGATTTTTAAAAAATATTTCGAATATGTTCACATTTTCCTTTTAAAAATTAAGAAGAAATTGTCTCAAGTCTCAACCAAATCCAATCAGATTTGGGCTGATAAGTACTTACAAGTCTATTCATACCAAATTAACTTCAAACAGATGTATTGGACAATAAGGTTATTTTGAGTTGAACTAAACATTGGGCTGAAGCTCTGTTTTTACACAATTATACAGACATCCCAGTCTTTCCTATCTATGGGTTTAAGTGTTAACATTCAGAACTCAAAGGTTTCGATCCTTCTCTATTTTTTTGTGTGTGTGTTCTGAAATTATATGTCATTAAATTCTGGATTTTGAACTGTTTTTTTTACCAACAAAATTCATATTATCCCCTACAACATTGACATAAGCCTCCAATTTTTTTCCCACAGATGTTTTTAGGGTAAAAATTATTATCGCAAATTTAAATATTAGCAGTGATCAGGGTGACCGAAACTTGGCTTAGCTTACAAAAGTTTTTTTTTTTTGAAAAAATCGAACTTGCATTAACTTTCATCTTTAATCACATTACAAATAAAATCTGGAGCGATATCAAGCCACTCCATAGGATCTGGCATAAAATAAGTAGCTTGAGCTAACGAATGTGCTACTTTATTCGCAGATCTTCTAGTAAAAACAATTAACACTTCCTCGAAGTGTTTGAGAATTTTCACACAATCGTCCACAATTGTATGAAATATTGAGTTACCACTGCCTCCATGAATGGCATCAACTACTGCCTTAACATCCATTTCAAAAATGCACTTTAAACTTCTCCATTGTCTAATCCAGATTAATGCTTCTCTAAGGCTTCTAGCTTCTCCCTCCTTTGCTTGCATTCTCCCCCCAATTCTACAAGTACGAGCACGAACGAAACAACCATTATCATCCCAAACTACACAACCAGCTCCAATGAAGTCATAATCAACTCGACAAGAAGCGTCGATATTGATTTTTATCCATCCTGGAGGTGGTTTACACCACTGCTGTAACTGAGGACGTTTTTTACTCTCAGGCCCTTCCTCTTGTGCTTTCTGCCAGTCCTGAAACAAATTCATAGCCATTGCATTAACCCCAAAAGTCGACATAGCCTTTCTGTCCCATATCCATGTATTACGTCGTATCCATAAACTCCAACACATCAGGCCAATCTGCACGCACTGCTCCGTAGTACTACTATTAAAAGCATCCTTTAAAATCTACAAAACATTATACCCATCACTCACTGGAACCACCCTTTGTAACCCCACTAGATTCCACATCTCTCGTGCAAAATAACATGTAAACAAAGCATGAACTGCATCCTCCTTGCAGACATGGCACCATGAGCATGCTTTCACCACCTCCACATTTTTATTAGCCAACGCTGTTTTAGTGGGTAAAATATTGATACAAGCACGCCATATAAAGTTCAGCATTTTACCAGGCAATTTGATTCCCCATAACCTCGTCCAAAATTTTCTATCCTCACAAGTCTGTTCACCGTGAATCTGCCTGTATGTACTTCTAACCGTAAAGTCTCCATTCCCATCAAAAATCCAGTACCAATTATCCTTACCAGTATACCGACTAGACAGTGGAATTTGTTTTATCAAGTCTCGATCTCTGTCATTAAACAGATCCACCAGAATATCTTCATCCCACTTTCTATTTCCAGTTTCCATCAGTCCATTCACTGTAGCATTCGCCAAATCCTTTGGCATATCTGTAGTAACATACCCATTAACAGGGCACGGCAGCCATGGAATATGCAATATACGCGTATCCCTTCCATCAATAATCTTCCTCCTACTTCCTTGCTTCATACTATCTAGAACATGATACTCCTCCATGTATAACTCGGATTTTGACCCAACTGAGCATTTACAAATTCACCGTTTGCATAATACTTAGCCTTCATTAACGCAGTCACTAAAGTATTCGAATTATTCATTAACCTCCATGCTTGCTTAGCTAACATGACCATATTAAATTCCCGCAATCTCTTGAATACCAACCCCTTGCTTCCTTCACTTCACAAACCCTACTCCACGATATCCATTTAATACCACCCCACCAATACGAATTCATTTTTTTCTCAATTGAATCACAGATTTCCAAAGGAATTAGAAACAACTGCATCCAAAAATTCGGTACTGTTTGCGCTGCACCTTTGAGCAAAGTAACCTTACCCGCTTTTGATATATTCTGCATCCTCCATGTATCCTCCATGTCTCTAGTTTCTGCTCAATACGATCCACCAGAAAATTAAAGACCTCATTTTTCTTCCTTCCCATTGACATTGGCATTCCAAGATATTTACGTGGGCTCATTCTCAACCACCTGCAATTGTGAACAGACCTCTCTACGAGCTTCTTCCCCTGTATTTGAAGAAAATGTAATAGCTTACAAAAGTTAAGTGTAGAGCAATAAATTTCATTTTTCGGATCATAGCAACAAGGAACTCAAAAGCAATAATTGTCCCGAATCCTTTATAAATCGGATTTCATCACTGAATTTTAGAAGACGTATACATTTGTTAAGGCTTCAACTGTCTACAATGCCCAAGACAAGGGATAAAGAGGAATGATTGAAGCCTTCTTAGTTCTGGAACAGGGATAAAGGATTAGCTCTGTAAATGTGTAGAGCCAAGTGTTAAGGTGCAGTAGCAGGCCCTTCTAGCTCTAGCCCCCTTCCCGGCTTCTGTATCAATCCAGTGTTTCGGTTAATCTAACGACAGCTGCATTAATGACTAGAATTTGTTTAAGACTAATGAAGACCGCAAAGTACTTGTATAAATACATGGTTAAAGAATTGATTAACACTTTTGTATAGTTTTGTTTAAGACTACTAATTAGTTAGTTAATTTCACCTGCATTGCTTCTGTGTTAGAGCAGTGAAACTATGCGAAAGAATAATTGAAGTAATACTATTTAGTTTAAAAATGAATATTGCATGCTCGATTCTATTGCTTCTTGTGGTGACATTTTGCGTTAAAGTATAATTGTCGATTTGTCTGAACCCGAGAGGAAAGGGGAGGAAGATAAAGTTTAGGACTTCGAATATAAGGCTCAATCAGAATTAGAGGCCATATCAGGGATTATTTCCATACACAAGCATACATTACAGAGACACATATATCAGCTGGTCAACTAGCATGTCAATTTTGATTGATGAAGGTAGTCAGGTAGAACTAACAAAGTAATTTTGAAGACATACATGCATGCATGAAAGCATAGTACACTTCTAGCCTAGGCTTTCAGTGTCAAATAATCTATCTACTTTTGCATTTAAGTAGTTAACAGTAAGTATTCTTAAAAATTGCTAAAAAGATTCAAGCCACAAATCATGTGTTTAGTGAAGTTTAAGAATGATTAATTGAAATTAGGCAGATGATGATCATTGGGAGAGACCTCTTCACTCAAAAACCAAACCAAGTCAATTGCTAAAACTTTAAGGATAAATATGTTGTATCTTTTATTTATGGCCTCTGCTTTTCCTCATTCAGGTATGATAACAAATCCAAAAAGGGGAGTTGTCTGATCAGGAATGTCAAACGATCCAAGAATCTTGTGCACAGAGACTTGTTTCCAGTATGAAATTCATGCTTGTTCTTAGTTGTGCATGAATGTTTACTGTGGAAACTTGACATTCTTAATAATGATTTTGAAGGATAGTGTTCAGAAGATGACAAAGAACTATGGTTGTAGATTTACAGTCGTCCGCTGTGCCTGCAAGACTCCTGAATCAGAATCGGAGCAGATAAAAAGCATACACTTGTTCATTTTATAAATTATGAAATTCAAATTGAAAATTTATGCTGACAAAAAATATTATATGGAGGTGTTATAAGAAATTTGATAGCTTTGCTCGAGTTCATTCAGATGAATTGAATTCAACCTTAAAGGGGTAGAATTGAATGGACAAGATCTTCGAACTGGTACTATTCATCAGAAGAAGAGCCTAAGCTGTTACTGGGATTATTTTTGTCACAAGTAAAACATACAAGCTTATATATTAGTAGCTACAAAACAAGATTAGAAAGAAGAAGACATCACACCAACAGGGAATTTTTATCAAAGCAACAGTGGCAATCATCATGCCTCATTTAGGTTAAAAGCAAGGAACCATGACCCTTTTTAGGAGTCTAGTTTAGAGGACTCTTTCTCGGAGTAGATGGCTTGACTTCTCCGGTTGGACTTGATACTCCTTCCCCAAAATTTCGTGGACTTGGCTGATCACCCCTAAGCTGATTGATGCGAGGACTGTAGACTTTCTGTGGGATGTGCTGGCTCTGAAGGTTTCTAGGATCATTGACTGGAGTTGATGTGGAGCTTGTGATTTTAGGACTACAGATGTGTTTAATCTCACCCCGGCTTCTGGTTACCATTCCATCCAAAATTTCTCCAACCTCCGCAGAAGAAGCTCTAGTGCCTTCTTCTCCTTCCATCTTAAACAGATTAAACAACGAAATTAGTTAAAGCTCAAGTGTTGAAAGAAAGTGCATGATTTATAATTGTGATTGCACTGCATATATAAAAAGTGAAAGGTACAGATATCTTACTGAAGAAAGATTAAACGGTATTGCTGGTGCCTCTTCATACTCTGCTGCATCTAAATCTTGCAAGTGTACCCCTTTAAAAAATTTAGGGAGAAAATATTGTCTTACAGGAACCAAAAGCATAATCATGAGAGGGAACAAGAGTCCTGCAATCGGAACCCACGTTAGACCAAAACAGACGAGCAAGTACGCTGTTTGGAATAGTGTAAATGTAGCGATGGTCTTGAATGGCACAGTTTCCACGAATGTAGCATGGTAGTCTTCTAGAACTCTGCACATCAATAGAATAATAATTTTTCTTAATAAAGAGAATGATGTAAACTAGCAATGGTAAAAAAGTATTAAGAAGCTACTTGTATCTTCTGCTTGGCGCAGTGAAGAGAAGTAATATCCTTTCCCAAAATTGGTTGCCTGGTAGACTTTCGATGGCCATGAAGGCAAAGTATCCCCAAAGGACAGAAGTAGGGATCATTCTGAGAAAGGGCATTGCTGCCACACATCCTCCAACCATAGTGGCTTGTAATAGGTTACTGAGACGCTGTTCTTTCACCTCAACAGGCAGGAGATCATCGATCTCCTTCTCAACATCGAAAATTGTTTCATCAACTGGGGCGTCAAAGTTCCCCATGCTCGAAGCTAACTGAATTGTTGAGTCCTTTAGTTCCTTAAGCCCCTAATAAATGTTGTTTTGCATAATTGTTTACTGTTAGTCTAATAGGGACTTCCACCTTGTCATGAGGAATTAATTTTCAAAACTTTGTTTATCGTTATCACTGTGTTTGAAACAATGCTTCCAACCCTAAGCAAGCCTGTTGAGACTTTTTCAATTTTTTGATAGAATTGTTCCCCAATGTATAACAAAGGAGATGATTGTTTGATTTTTTTTCTGTTGTAGAAAAAAAAACCAGAAAAACAAAATTCATGTAGATCAAATATAATAATGTTGTAGCATACCAGATCTGAGGATTGTTGGTATATTAAAGGGGTCTGCATTTGCTTATAAGCTTCCTGCATGTTTCCATACAGTTGTCCTAAGCTAGAATTCTTCCTCATGCTTTGACGTGCAGTAGAAACAAGTCGATTTCGAAGCAGCTGCATAAAGGAAATATAGGCATAAGTACAATATTCTTGCAAAATAAATTTAATAAACTATCATGTCAGATGGTGTCTTTGTTTATGTTAAAATAAGGTTCTACAGATCCATGACAACTCAACTAAAACGTGTTACTCCCTCCTCTTAAGTGAAAGAGCATTTGACTTCAGTGTGTCAATTGACAGCACATTGTTAAAGAACATTGATATGAGCTGTGATAGGAGTAGAAAATATAAATTGTTTATCAGCTAAAAGCAGTATAAAATACATGATATAAAGTTCATAATGTTATAATTCTGAACTTAAAAATTAAGAATGTAATCTTTTCTAAAGAGAGCGCATAATAACAAGGTAAACTACCTGATGCTTGAGAGTTGCCAGACTCTTGGTATGCATTGGGGACTGGGGGATCACACCATTTGCTGGAGGGATTCCAAGTAAACCACATATCAGGGTCTGCCAATAAGGTCGAGAAATTTAAGCATAGCACTGATGGATAAATTCAAGATGGACCGTTAAACCTCAAGGAAAAATAAAAATTAAAACAGGAGCACAATACATACCAAGAACCCCAAAAGAAGCAAGTCATAATGATAAGCAGATGGTTTCCTCAAATTGAATTCTTTCTGCTGAGCCAGTTGGGATGCTACACTATGGTCAAAATAGTAAAGCACCGCTATCATTGTTGCAGGAACAAAAGCTCCGATTATATAAAGAATGGGCACATTTAGCATATCCTGAAATTTGCATCAGAAGGTTTATAAAGGTTGTACTTAGTGATTTAAGATCAAGTTGCAGCCTACTTAGTAACAAGAGAATTAATCTTGGTTTTTAAGCTTTAAGTACTTGGCAATACCTTGATCACAGTCCAATTGTCATATGCACCAGGTGACCACGGATTTGGGCTGAAAAGTCGTCGTGGAATCCCTTTTGGAACACTTCCACTGGGTATATAGGAAATAGCTGTCCAAACTAAAACCATGAGTGGCACACCATAGTCTGCAATAAGACTTCTGATCCAACCTGTATCAAAACCCAAATATGGCAGTTGAAAAGTGATCTGGATAATATATAGCAAAAGCAGTAGGATCATAATGTAATTATTGATACAAAAAAGGTAAACATTTAATAACTTTTTTGTGATTGCTTACCAGATCCATAACGCCATGACCTTGCTTTTCTGCTGCGTAATGCAGTGAGCAAAAGGCCAAATGACAGAACCAGCGCAAACATTCCATTTGAAAATCTCCACGAAGGGGTAAACTCTGTCAAGGTTGGATCCTCTCGTTCTGGAATACGAAACTCATCTATCACTCCCTATAGAGAAAACAAAAAGTAGTTGGGTGTCAAGGCTAACAGACAAAAGGAATAAGGAGAAGAGTAACAAACTACAAATGTACTTACTTTGACAGCTTGTTGCATGAAAAGCATAGCAATCAGCAAGCCAAATAATTCACCAGCCACACGTGTAAACCTGTTAATGATGGAACAAGCTCCCAAGATAGCTAAGAAGAACAGCAAGACTGCTGTCCAAACGCATACCCTGAAGAATCAGATAATTTGGCAAAAATCAATATCAGTAGATGAAAACATAAGTAGGAATGTCTAATGGAGATTCCATGGTCCGAAAGGCGGAAGCTTTGTAAATTACCAGCCAGTCCATGCAAGAAAGAGCTTATGACCCAACTCTGGTCTCTGTTTAGCAAAGTCATACAAGAAGGTGTACATTATCACAGTTGGCTCTGCAACACCTAATATAAGCAACGGGTGACCTCCGACAACTGAATGTATAATACCACACATTGCAGTAGATGCGAGGGTTTGAACGGCTGTCAGTGCTCCATCTGCAAGATAAATTAATATAAATTCTATGCATAAAAATAATCAGTCATTAATAATATGGCATCACTCTTTATGTTTTCACAACTACCAGTATGAAAAACTCAGAATCATTATTCCAAAATTTTCATGGATCGCACAAATGTATGAGACTTGATATAGGCTCCTGACTTCCAATATTTCAATGAGTCTTTTTGCGCAATGGAGTGTGAATTTTATTTTTTTTCAGTGCACTGAACAGAGCTAAAATGGTAAAGCATGAAAACTGATAGATGTCTATTTGCATAACACTAAATTGCAGTTATATTTATAACACCCATGTTAGTTTTTACCTGTGCTTCTTTCGAGCTGCTCCCCGAATGAGATAACCGGAATGGCCGAGGCAAAGAATATATATGTGGTGGGAGCCAAAATTCTAAATAACAATCAAGAAAATGTCAAACAACAAACAAATTTTTAATCTTTCAAACAACATATACTCCACAAAACTATCGAAACGTTACACTTGATCATATTGTAAGTGCATATACCTGAAGCCTGCTTTGAAGCCACTAGTCCAATCTTGCTTGTAGCACAACAATCTACCTTGAAGGTCATTCTTGATTCCGCGAAAAGGCACAAATGTCTCTTCCATCTACCTAAAGATCTATGTTCATGCTAAGCCTATATATAAGAAAAGAATGTACTATAACCTACCTATGTATATACCATCTTTCTCCTTCACTGGTTAAATCCTTGGAAGAAAGGTATGAACTAATAAGGTTAGAAACAGCTGCTGTACAAAATATACAGGAATGCAGGATCAAAACACGAAAGAGAACAACTACATGATTTGTGTGTTTATATATTAACTTATTTAGATTATATCAAGAACCAAACTGGTTAGCTCTAAGAATGGAAGAGAAAGAGATTATGAAGATCAACCAAGTGAATGTTAACTAGTTCGAACATAAAGTAAATGTCCAGGATTAATGTATAGATTTAAGACAAGTTTACATGATGCAGTGATCTTTACAAATGTGGAGAATTATAGAAGATTGAAAGAGTGATCAAAATTACAATGAGGAAAGCTCTGTGAGACCTTTGAACATGCAATTATCAAGAAAATGTGTGTGTGCAGAGAGGGAAGAGAAGAAAGAAGGAAATATATAAGGGATAAAGAGAGTTGAGAACTGTAGATTTGATTACAAAACAATGTGGCTTCTGTGAATGTGTGAACGATCAGTTCGAAGTGGAAGCATACAGTAAGTATAATATACTAGTACCATTGTTATAATACTACTAGTTCTATTTGTTTAAGCAACTTACAGGAAAGATAGCAAGACAGTTCAAGACAGCTAGGCTTTAAGAAATATGTGACTCTGTTTCTATGATTTAACCTTGACTCATGCCCCGAGGTGGAGAGGGCTAACCCGTCATGCTGAGCCTGTTCGGCTCGATTTTCGGATAAAATCGAAACCGCAATCATATATTTTCGGTTTTTAAAATCAAAAACTGTAACCGCCGGTTCGGATTCGGTTTCGGCTTCGATTTAAAAAATCCCAATTCGATTGCAATCGGCTCGATTTCGATTACAAAACCAGCTAATATAAAAAAGAAAAATAATATACAAACGAGACAAATTAATGTACGCGATAATAGAATACTAAATACACGATTATTAGCACAAATTACTGTAAGAGAGCTTAGAAGTGCTTAAATACTAAAACACATTATTTCATTAAAATAAATGATTAACAGAAACTCATAAATTCATGGATTGGTAAATTATATATATACTAGTCTAAAACCCGTGCGATGCACAAATTATTTTTAATATTATATAATTGTTTTGAATTTAATTTGAAGTAAAATTTTAAGTTTTGAAACTTATTTATTTGAAATTTTAATAATATGATTTGATAATACTTATTAATATACATATAGTTGTATAAGTTAGTGACATTACAGTTTTAAAAATAATTTAATGATTGAAATTTATATTTTTATTGATAGTTATAGGCGCGTCTACAAAAGATTATTATATTTAATTAAAAGGTAAATTTTAGGTGAGATCAATAGTATACGAACTGGCATTACTCTGTTCACCGATCAAATCCAACTAACTATATTCAGATTTATGTTTGTTTAATAAGTTATAACCCGAATCCATGTTAAAATTTTATGTATCAATGGCAAAAAAATTATGTTAGTTTGAGTGCCGTTATATTAACCAAATCCAGCTAATTATATTTACTATTTTATTTTTATTTTTTTTAGCCCAGGGTGATTATTATTTTATTTTAGACCGAATGGATAATATGTATTATTTTTTTTAGTTTGATGACATTATATCGACCCCACAAATTTTCTTTCAAATTTTTATTCTTGTTAAGGTCTGGTCCAATAATATAATATTTTTAGTGGGATCAATAATATTTATTATTTTATCTTCAAATCCAACTAACTATATGTAATTTTTTTAATATTTTATTTAAAATTTGATCAATAGAATAATTTTGTTTAGCCCGGCCGGATGAATTTTACATTTTATTTTTGTTTTAACGAAAATCATTAGACATATTATAATTTTGTAATGAATATTTTTATATTTATGAAAGTGTTTTATTTTAAATAATACTATAATTACGGTGACCATACCAACTACCAACAAAACTTAGATTGTTTCATCTTTAATATAATAGTATAGATAATATAGAAGATAGATAGATTAATAGATAGATAATAAACATATATTTAAAAGAATTGTGCATAATATTTTTAGAGAAAGATTTGTTTTATTTGAAGAAAATAGAAAAGACAACATGTTTTATTTAAAAAAGGTATAGGTTAAAAAGAATTGTCTAAAATATTTGTAGAGAAAAAGCTGTTTTAGTTGGTGAAAATAAAAAAAGCAACGCATTTTACTTATAAAGGTAATTGGTTAGATATTAATTAAGTAAGGGCATTTGAGTAAAATATTAAAAAAAATTAAAAAATGGAAATTATGTAATTGAAGGAAGTACCGTAAAGTTTCGTATTTAATATAAAAATATAGATAGATAAATAATTCGACTTCAAAAATCAATTTTTTTTCCCTATTTTGTTTATATAATTGAATTGTAAGATAATACTTACTTTAATAATATTTGTCTTTACATTAATACTAAAAATTATATAAAATAAATATTTTTTAATGTAGACCCCATAAAAAATATATATGTTAGAGCTGCAGATGATTTTGACTTTTGCATTGTTTCAAGAAGAGAGAGTTTTGCATTATGAGATGAGATTGTTATTGTTGTCGAGAAATAGGGATGATGATGCTAAGTTATTTTTGTAAAGCAATTAAGAATTTATTGATTGCTTAAAGTCAATGAGCTTAACAAAGTTTTTAAGTAAAATAATTATTAAATAAAATAAACAATTAAGTAGTTGAAAGAGGTAATTTATTAGTTATTATTCGCCCGCAAGGGTTGGCTCGGCTGGTTAAAGAGGGGATAACTATCCTCTTGGTCACAGGTTCGAATCCCACGGGAGGAGAATTTATGATTATGCCTCCTGAGTCAGAGTCTGTCGCTTAAATGCGGTTTACCTTGGTTCACGTGGTTTGCGGGTTACCTACGATAAAAAAAAATTATTATTCTATTTTATTAAATAAATTTGTCATTGATTTTTAGAGAAATTGTTTTAATTGAGAGAAATAAAAAGGTAACGTTTTATAGTTGGTAACGACTTTTATTTCTTTTTCTATTATAATTTGATTACTAAGGATGTGATATTTCAATAAATTGTTTTAATTTAGAAAAATAAAAAAGGTAACGTGTTATAATTGAAAACGATTTTTTATTTCTTTTTCTATTATAATTCGATTCCTAAGGCTAATAAAACTTTTAAGTAAAATATGGATAATTCAGTAAATTCAGTGTGTACCAAAAAACAGGTACCGTACCAAAACTTTCAATGTTTCGTCTTTTATATAATAATAATAGATATAAGGAGATGGTCAAATAGAAACCTACCTTATTCTAAAAACTAGAAATCAATGACAACCACTAATTTTATAACTTAAATTGAATCTCCACCACACAAATTTTATTCACCCATTCTCTCTCCTCCCTCCCTATTATGTGTATCCTCTGTGTATCCTCTACTTGAATCCAAGATAAAAACTTGAATTTCACGTGACTCATCCGTGTGCCCTGTACTCTTGCGTAAATAATTTTATTCCCGTTTTTAATTTAATTTTTTCATTAATCGACAAATCATTTTTAGAATATAACTTCACTATATTTTTTTCCATCTCCCAACGATTAATTTGCATACCATATTTGCTATATTCCGATGATAATCATTAAACCGGAATTACTATAATTTCAGAACTTTCTTAATTTTAGTGATTTTCGTAAGCATAATTAGTGATTCAAGATCTAGAAATTTTCTCTAAAATTTAAATTGGAACTTAATTTAGTAGTTGTTAAGTTTTTAGGGTTCACCAATTCCTTAAATAGGTTTTAAAAATATTTAGCCCTTTCTAATAATAAAAAATTAGTTGATAAACATTCCATCTATTTAGGGTTTAGGGTGTACGGTTTAAGGCCCTAAACCCTAGAGCCTAAACCCTAACTTAGTCTAGGGTTTAGGGGCTTTAGGCCCTAAACCCTGGAAACCAGACCATGTAAATAGTGATTTTTCTGTACAATATATTGATTACTATGTGTAATTTAGTGGTTATTATGTGCAATTTAGTGATTGTCGTTATACGATTTAGTGATTAAAAGAGTATATTAGTATGAATATCTCTCTCTGTTCCTTTTATATTATTAGTTAAATTAGCTAAATTTTAGTGATTCTCGTAAGTATAATTAGTGATTTATTGCCGGAATATAGCACATATGGTATTCATACTGATCGTTGAAGGATGTACAAAAATACAGTGAAGTCAAATTTAAAAAAAAAACTCGTTGAATAAGAGAAAAAATTAATTTAAAAATGGAAAGAATTAGTGGTGCGTTGTAAAAATGTTGTATGTAAGAGTTACGACTATTGATAAAGAAGAGTACTGGGCTAACAAAAGGATGGACACGGGGTGCTGAGATAAAATTTAATAGATTGGGCTTTAGTTTCTAGTTTTTATTTTAAGTCAGTTTCTACTTGAACAACCTATATATATATACAAACACATTATCAAATAGGTAGACAAACACTTCTCGATAAGTATTTAATAAGTACTTACGGGTTTATAAGTTAATAAGTGGCTTATATGCCGTTGGCCAACATGCCCTTAATCTCTCACTGACTTTCTCGTTCTAACTCGTAAGCCCATGAAGTCCGAGCGGGATAGAGTTTTAGTTTTTTTAATAAATAGATTATCCTCGTTATAAGAAAAGTATATCCTTTTAGAAAATACGAGTGTTCAATTATTGGGCATTGTTATGAGTTTGTTTGGGTCGCCTAATCATGTTCAACGGAGCAATTTTAAAATGAATTATTTAAATATATTTTCTATAATTGTCAAAGATAATAATTGAAGTTGCATTGATATTTGTGAAGAGTAGTGTTAAAGTCCCAGGTTGGATATTAATTTTTTTTTTCAAATAATATGACATAAGTGATACTATTATGAAATATTTTAATTATAAATAGACGAGTGTCCATCTTTTTAAATTAAACCATAACCAGTTAAGTAATGCCACCTATCATTTCATTAAGTAATTGATGAATAATAATTATTTCAATACTAAAAATTTTAGTGGACGAATTTGACACAAAAATTGATGATAATGTGTCAGAACATTATCATGCATGTATTTCCTTCACATTTTGTTTTGTTTTTCTAAAGATTTTATCAATCTAATGAAAATTTTACAAACATATGCTTTACCACCATTGCATGTCTATAAATTTTCCTTCAAGTTAAATTTATATTGAAATTATATCAAGTTGTACAAATTTAAATAACATACATGCTTTCACCCGATCAAAAGTTCACAGCCTTGGAAAAAACTAAGGCCCGTTTATCTTTTTTAATCACCTTAAAAAACGCATAACGACTTATCTCGGAGTGTTTATCGACCCAAATTATAAATTGGATTTACAACTTATAAACTTATAAGTTGATTTTTTTTTTGAAACAATCATAAGTTGAATGTTAGTAATAATATACATTTTCTCAAACTTATTATGAATTTTTATTTTTTTATTAACCTTAGTTTTAAAAAATGTGTTCTAAACTATTTTTCTAATATAATAATCACGAATGATGATAACTTTATTTATAATTTATTTATTTTTGTTCAATTAAGTAAAAAAAAATCTGAATTTTATGCAAACACTTATACAACTTATAAGCATTTATCTACTTATCACTTATATTCATTTTAAGTCATAAGTTAGTTATTTTAAAATTTTTGAAACGGGACCTGACATAGACTTCCAGCATAAGTCTGTTACGAACATATAATATACAATATAGAAAGTATAGCAAGTACCGACCCACGTTCACTGTATTTTTAGTTGACTTTTTTTTTATGAAAGTAAGTTGACTTAGTAGCAGTATTTAATTTACTAAAAACAAATGCTTTCGTATGCAGCAGTTTTACGAAGAAGACAGGTACAGAGCATCAAATGTTATACCTAGTAAAGCTCATGGCATGGTATATTTTATATCAAGCTTGTCGTAATATCTTTCCTTCTTATATACTCTCTATATATATATTTATAATTATAAGTACGAATAGTAAAAGAGGGTAGAAAGAAAGTTAAATTATTTCTTGTATTACCGTGTTAGAAAGTGACAAGATTGAACATTTATTTACAGTACAAGAGTTTAGCAGCTTGTTGCAATTTGTTGATGTGAATGAAATAAATTCACTTCGCGTACGTAAATTGAAAAATAATTCACCGTGGAAATTTGAGAAGAAAAGCGGGCTTGACAATATCTTCCCCGGTTTATATTGATAATTATTAATATATCATTAACACCCCCTTATAATCAACGTGAGTTATTGCAAAAATTGTCTGTCTCGCTAAAACCTTGCAATTAAAAATCCAGTGGTTTACCTTAGTTCAATGAGGATCTGATATGTACCCGGAATCCGCATATCCCACTATCTACGATTTTGAACTGTTTGAAAAGAATAATCCAAGATCAATTGTTCCACGGAGAAATCTGAATATGTATTTGATTCCATCCCAATGCCTTTTAGTTGGATCAGAACTGAATCTCACCAACAGGTTCACAGCAAAAGAAATATCAGGTCTTGTGTTATTTGCAAGATACATAAGTACTCCAATAACACTAAGATATGGGATTTCAGGCCCAAGTGCATCTTCGTCATCTTTTCTAGGTCAGAATGGATATTTTTCAATTTCGAGTGATCGAACAACCATTGGTGTCGTTAATTGATGAGTTTTATCCACGTAGAACCGATCAAGAATCTTTTCTGTATAAGTTTACTAACGAACAAATAATCCTAAAGATAAGTGCTCCACCTGTATACCTAAACAAAATCTTGTCTTTTCCAGATCTTTCATTTCAAACTCAGTTTTCAAATAAGCAGCAACGTTAATAATATCTTCGGAAGTAACTACAATATTCAGATCATACACATATACAACAATAATAACAAAACCAGTTGATCACCTTTTGATAAACACACATGTACACACTTGATTATTAACATATCCATTATTTAATAAATATTCACTAAACCTGTTGTACCACATACGACCAGACTGTTTTAAGCCATATAATGATTGTTATAATTTAACTGAGTATAAATAACGAGGCTTAGTTTCATCTATCTTTAATCCTTCAGGAATTTTCATATAAATATCACTATCAAGTGGTCCATAAAGGTAGGTTGTAACAACGTCCATGATACGTGTTTCCAATCTTTCCATACAAGGCATACCCATCAGAAAATGAAAAGTGACTCCATCAATCACATGAGAGTAAGTTTTCTGGTAATCAAATTTAGGCATTTGAGAGAATCCCTGGACTACCAGCCGGACCTTATATCTCATAATTTTATTTCCCTCATTTCGTTTCGTACAAACACCCATCTATTCTCGACGGGGATTACACCAGCTGTTGTTTGGACTGCAGGTCCAAATAAATTTTTCTTGCACAAAGATTGCAATTTTTCAGTTTGGCCAATTATCTCTTTATGGAAAAAGCATATACATCATCAACCTTAATATTTCCACGATCTAATAATTTTTCATTATGTACATAACTCATTGAGATCTCATAATTTTCAGGTACCCTTGCTTCTATTGAAGCATGTGCCACTTCAGGAGCAATATCCTCTTCTGGAGGAAACACCGCTTCTTGTGGTTTTGTCACAGCCACTTCAGGGGCTTTAAACTCTTCAGGAGGTGATACCACTTCTGGGGTATTTGATATTGCCACTTTAGGGGATCTGATAGAATATATATATATATATATATTATTTTATTCTCATATTAATTCTGTTTTGCACTGATTTGGATATGTATATAATAGGTTTTGATATTTTGTTATAGGTTACAAGTAAATTCTAGACTTGGAAGGATTTGGAGCAAAAGTCCAATTTTGGAGTGGAAATAGAAGAAATTTCGTATTATTGGGCTACACGGGCTGCAAATATTGTTTGGACCGTATCTTGAGTTCTAGAAGTATGTTTCTGATGATCTTACAGTCCACACGAAACCCACAGAATTCTCTTTAATTCAGAGATGGTCGAGTAAGGAGAATCCAACTGGAGAAGTTCAGAAACTACAGTGAACAGACAGCTACGAATTTTTATTACAAAATCCTATTCGGTCTAGAACTCTCACTTGAAATTTGATTAGAATAATAAAACAGTTACAAATTTTTATTACAAAATCCTATTCGGTCTAGAACTCTCACTTGTAATTTCATTAGAATAATAAAACACTTCTATTATTAGAAGAGAACATATTTTTTTTATTAGAGTTTATACATACTAGACACATACATTATTGTAGAGTAAGATAGTTAGGATTTTATATACAGAGAAGCAAGCCATGGATTTTGGTCTCGTGACAAGATTGAATGTTACAGGCTTTCTTATCTGATTTTCTTACGTGTTCTTATTAGTTTAATTACTTATTTATTGTCTTAGTTGTTTTACTTGTTTAACCATTAGTGAGTAGTCGTTTCTAGGGCATTAAGGGAAAGACATGTTTGCACTACAATTTTGGCATGATCTTGATAGTAGTTCGATTTATTATGGTTAATTCTAATTGATTATGTTTTATTATTAATTTGTGTAATCGTCCGATATCATGAATTAATTGAATGCAACAGGAATAATAGATCGGGATATTTTACTCACTAGAGGCACACATACGATTAACAGAATTGAATTTGAGAGCAGGAGCATCATTGGATTTCTGAGAGCGTTAATGCTCGGGAGAGATTAACATTGCTTTAATTGCCTGATTAATTGAATTACCAAAAGTTGTTAATGTGTAAGAATGTTTCAAGAGTGTTAATACTCGGGAGAGATTGACAAACTCTAGTTGTGTGACCACTTTAGCGGTTTTAGCTTAGAAGCCGATTATTGTGTGAGCATGGTGGACCTAATTGCCCTAGTTTTTTTTGACTAATATGGCTTATTGCCTTACAAATGAGTATATATTCTCAATAATTCTCGGGTGATCCAGAGTCGAACCCAGGACCTGGGACGACAGAGGATAAGCTCACTACTACTGGAGCTATCCAATCGTGCTCATTGCTATAGGTTTTTAATTCTTTGTTTAGAACCTATTAGTTTTGTGTTAATTTAGTTATAATTACCAGTTAGTTAAAATATTCTTAAGTGTTTTCAGGTTTGTAATGGATGAAGGTGATAGGTTTTCATACCTCTCTTCCCTGGTAGAGGCACATACTCAAGAAATTGCCTCACTGAAGACTATAGAGCCCACTATGCGTCCAATGAGTATCAATGAGATGTCACAAGTGCCCCCTAAAACTTACAACTTATGTCTTATTTGTGGTGTGCAGGGTCACTATGGTTACGAATGCTCGTACAACATCTGTAATTCTCAAAGAGCTCAAATGGGATAACTAAATTCTTTTGATGATGGATATGGGTACAACCAGTACTCTAATACCTTTGATCAAGAATGGGTGGATCAACCAGATTTCTCATACATGGATAATGGTGTTCATAATTTTACTTATCGTGGTCAATATCAATACCAGCAACAATATTACAAAGAGAAACCATCACTACAACAATATCAATATCCTCCGCTACAAGAAGATCTACAAGTTTTTAAACTAATGTAGATGTGCAACCTGATCAGACAAGTGAGGTATACGAATTGTTGAAGAAACTACAAAAGAGTTTTGAGGAGAGTACTGATGCGATTAAAGAACTGAAAACTGAAAGTTTGATGATAGAGGCTCAAATTGCAGAGCTGGTTAACTCTTCTACTACACGGTAACTCGACTTTTTACCATCACAACCTATCCAACTAGAAGAGGACGAGAGTGTCACAACTCTTAATAATGATCTTGAGGATGATGATTTGTCAATATTCGGTGCTGATATGAATATCAATTCAAAAGAAGAGCATGCCACTGAAATTAAGATCAATGGTGTTGTTGTTGAGGACAATGTGAGTGAGGGTGACTAAATAAAAGAAAGCAATACCACGATGATGGTTGTTTCTCTTCCATAACTTGTGCCGAAATTACCATTCCCAAATCTAGACATAGCTTATGTAGATCAACGGTTGGGTATTGGTAAATTTGCTTTCACTTTAGCCTCTACTTATAAGGCTCCTATACTTGAGGACACGCGGTACAAGGTTGACATGATGACACCAGTTGTTAAAAATATTTCTCAAATTTTGGTTGATGATCCACTTAAAATGACTCTTAAGTTTCAAGCTGAAGAAGAGGGAGAAGATCGATGTATCTCTTTGATCGTTGATGTGATAAGCCAAGATGTTCGACTAGCTCATGAAAAAGTGAGAAGTGAAGACAAGCCACCAATTGAGCCTCCACCTCGTGTGAATGTTAAGGGAGTTTATTATTTTTATGGTGTTGAGTTTTTTTGTTGTTTTATCACAAAATTTTCCAAATCTGCACATGCATCCGCTCAATTATTTCTTACTGATGCCATATTTTATTTTTCTAATGCTTGTTTGGAGGTTTTTTGCAGGATAAAAACAACTTTGAAGGACACTCTTGATAGTTTTTGTGGTGGTATGTTTATGGTTGAGAAAGTGGATATTCCGCCTTCACCGTAATAATTTATAGGAGGTCGAGCTAATGACCTTAAAAATAGCGCTTTTTGGGAGATAACCCAACATGTTGGTAATGTAATTTTTTTTGTATTATAGCTATTACTATCATTATTAGTAATATATTATTATATTACTATTATTATTATTATTACAAATATTTTTGTAGATTTTTATTAGATAGCCGTTTTTTGTATTTTTTTTACTCCCTCAAGGTGCCTTGATGAGTTTTGTGTGAAGTGTTTCAGGTTGTAAAATTAAAATAAATAAATAAATCTGTGATGCAATTTATTCTCCCTGTGATGCAACTGACACCCGGAGAAAGAAAATTTTTGTGATCCCCAATAAGTATTTTATTGCCTGCGGTGTGTGAGCTCTCTAGAATAACCCGGTACCGTGACTTGTGGCATGCAAAATAAAAAAAAATGAAAAAAAGAAGAAGAAAAAGAACCGCGGTGCATCGCTGGTGCATTATCCCCCTGCTGTAACAAAATAACCCCGCCCCTGTACAACCAACCCCTTCCCCGCGTGTGTGCGTCCCCCTCCCCTCCCCTTATCCTATTTTTTTAATCTTATTTCTATCATATTTTTCTATTAACAATATTTATATTATATTTATATTATATTTATTATTTATATATTTTTATAATTATTAATAATATAGTAATAATATTATTATTATTTGTTCATATTGTTATAATTACAACTTATGTATATATTATTATTATTATGTACATATTATTATTATTACTATATTTTTTATTTTTATTTTGTTAATTAATTATTTGAATTTTTTCTTTTCATTTTTTTACTTATTTATACTTTACTATATTAAACTTGTTGTAATATTTATATTATATTATTTATGTTATTTATGGTAATATATATATATATATATATATATATATATATATATATTAACAGTGGGGGTGTCATGCGGGATGCGGTTCTCCAGTTTCTAATGGCTCGTGGTTCCAGACAATTTTTTTTACTTCTTTCCAGCTCCATCACAACAACCACGAGAATTTTTGTTTCAATTTGCTGCGTTCGCTTCATACACCTTGATCTCAGGGGAGTTTTCTTTCTTTTTAGTGTATAATTTTATTTTGTTCTTTTTGTATTTTGTTAGTTAGTTAGTTCATTGAGGACAATGAATCACTTAAGTGTGGGGATGAGTTCTCAATGATAAAAAATCCATATATATATATTATAAAATCCAAAAAAAAAATAAAATATAAAAAATACAAAAAAATTAGAAAATTAAAAAATAATTGGTCTCAAAGGTTAAGTAATAAAAGGTTAAGTAATCCTTTGAGACCAACGGGTGGCAAGTGTAATTTCATATGAAAGGGACGATCCATGTGCATGTGCTGGTATTAAGTACATTGTTCTTGAAATTATGAGGGATTAACTTAATATCTCTTATTTTTCTTGGTGACTTTTCACTGTCATTGGTTACTGGAGATATACTTGAACTTTGAAAAAAAATATGAAAAGGAGACGATCAAAAAGAGTTTGTGTTCATTGATATGTACAATATGAGGTGTGAAGTACATGGTAATATGTACTTGGAGTTTAATGCTTGTGAGTGACTAATCACCTTTTACATGATCTAGTTTCATATTTAGTGTTTAATTAAAAATAAACATTATGCTCTATTAGTTTATCAAATTAGCCACTTGTTAGCCTTTTTCTTGATATTCTACCTTTCACCTTAGTCATGTTACTACCTTTAACGAAGTCTTTTTGATTTGTGCATGCTTATATTCAAAGTAGTGGAGATTTGGTAGAGAACCAAGCTTATGGTAGCACATAACTTCATTGACTGAACTTGAGCGAATACACTTAGCTTATACACTTGTGTGATTTGAGAGTTATGTGAGCTTTTCTTATCCATGACATGTTACTTACTAAAGGCGACTTTGATGTCTATTTCTTGATAATCTTATCTACATAAACAATGTGTGCGTATTTGGATAGTTGTGTACAAGTGATGTGCGAATGAAAAAGACTGTCAAAATTGTGTATTGCGGTTTGCATGTGTGGAGTGCTATGATATGTTTCATACTTGAGACTTGGAAGAAAACAATGAATTTTGTGGGTAGATTCGCCATAAGCCCTCACGAGACAACACTCGTCCTACTAGGGCTGCCTAGGGGTTTAATAGCTTGTTGCATATTCTCAATGCAACCGTGTAATCTACGAAACGATATTAGTTAATTAGGGCTTAGTCTTTATTTCTCTTATTTTCCCGAGGACGTGCAAATGCTTAGTGTGGGGATGTTTGATAAAATATATATATATATATTATGATTTTATTCTCATAATAATTCTGTTTTGCACTGATTTGGATATTTATTTAATAGGTTCTGATGTTTTGTTGTAGGTACAAGAAAATTCTAGATTTGGAAGGATTTGGAGCAAAAAATCCTATTTTGGAGTGGAAATAGAAGAAAATTCTTATTATTGGACTACACGGGCTCCAAATATTGTTTGGATCGTATCTTGAGTTCTAGAAGTCTATTTCTGACGATCCTACAGTCCACGCGAAGCCCAAATATTTTTTTTTTAATTCAGAGATGGTCGAGTAAGGAGAATCCAACTGGAGAAGCCCATAAATTGTTGGATATTGTGAATATTTTCTAAAAAACATATTTTTATGATTATATCAAATATTTTATTCTTTGAGATTGTGTAACGTATGAGTAAATGAAATCAAAATAATTATATTTTGAATTTGATTGATTTGGTGTCCAGGTTCATTTTGTAACTTGTGCATTAATTTGTTTAGCAAGCATGGTGGGTATTTTGAATTTATTTGATTTGGTGTCCATGTTCATTTTGTAACCGGTGCATTAATTTGTTTAGCAAGCATGGTGGGTGCCTTGTCTGATGCCTTTTATTCAATTTTATGGCTCCTCTTTAGCCTATATAAGGAGCTTGTTGCATACAAGTTTGTTACACCAAAAAAACAAACAAACAAACATTCACATCTTTTCTCTTTCACATGCTTATACAAATCTCTTACATACACTCTTTTTAGTATATATATTTAGTGAATTTACCATCTCTTGTACACTTACATGTTATATTATCCGTAGCCAGCATTACTATCTATATAAAGAGTCGGTTTTACTTAAATCGAAGACAACAATCTCGAGCAGTATATTTGTTTCTTTTGGGTGTGGATTGACCGATAATTTCTAGGTGCAAGAAATTATCGTTAAAGAATATTTGTTTGGGTTGTTTTATCCTGGGAACGACGGAGCAAAAGTGATTGTCTAGCACTTTTTTGGACATAGCCGTGAAACGTCTTAAAGAAAGCGTGATCCGTGACTCATCCCAAAAAAATCCGGTATATTCGTTCTATTTTTTCAGATTTTAATAATCGTAAAATAATTTCTTTCAAAAATTTGTTTTTTGTTTTTAAAATATTTTTTACAACAATTTTAAGACGTTTCGGAATTTTGCGATTATTAAGAATCTGCTTGCCATGTCTACTGTCGATTTTTCTGTTAATGTAGCTTTTGATATTAATAAGCCTTTCCGTTTTGAGGGTGTGCACTTTAAGCGTTGGAAACAAAAAAATGTTATTTTTCCTTACCATGCGTAAAGTAGCTTTTGTTTTATCGACCCCAAAACCTGTTATGCCTGCCCCACCCGCTAGTAGTGAATCTTCTGAAACTGTGACACCCGCTAATACTGAAATTGCTAAGGATATAGATTTGTGGGTATAAAATGACTTTCTTTGTAAGAATTTTATTTTGAACGGCTTATCCGATAATTTGTACGATTACTATAATTCTGATAAGTCGTCCAAAGAAATTTGGGAAGCACTTCAAAAGAAGTATGATACTGAGGACGCTAACGCTAAGAAATATGTGGTGAGCCGCTATCTCAACTTCCAAATGACCGATGATAATTCGGTGGAGGAACAATCACACTATCTGCAAAAGATCGCACACGAGATCATCACGGAGGGGATGCCACTAGATGAGCAATTTCAAGTAGCTGTGATAATAGACAAGTTGCCACCAAGCTGGAAGGACTTCAAGAATATACTAAGGCATAAGACTAAGGAGTTCTCCTTAGAGAGTCTTATCACACGCCTCAGGATTGAAGAGGAAGCTCAAAAGCAAGATAAGTAGGAAGAGGTGTTGGTTGTGTCCAACAACAAGCAAAGGAAGAACTCTGGTGCGGGTCTGAAGCCTAAGACGAAGAATTTCAAGAAGGCCAACCGCAACCCGCAAGGAAACTCCCAACCACAGAAGAATCAGACAACACAACAACCACCCAAGAATGCCGCTGGAGTGTTCAACTGTTTCAACTGTGGGAAGCCAGGACATATGGCGAAGAAGTGCAGACTCAAGCGCCAAGCTCCCCCGCAAGTTAACAATACTGTGGAAGCCTTTGTAGCGATGATCATGGAGGTTAATCTTGTTGGTGGAGCTGATGGGTGGTGGGTAGACACTGGTGCCTCCCGCCATGTCTGCTATGACCGTACAATGTTCAAGACATATATAGATGTTGAGGACAAGAAGGTTCTGCTAGGAGATTCCCACACCACCAATGTTGCTGGAATTGGAAATATGGAGCTCAAGTTTACCTCTGGAAAGACCCTATTGCTGAAGGACGTCTTGCACACTCCAGAGATGCGAAAGAATTTGGTGTCTGGGTTTTTACTTAATAAGGGAGGGTTTATCCAGACTATAGGTTCTGATTTGTACACCATTACTAAAAATGGTACTTTTGTGGGTAAAGGGTATGCCGTAGATGGAATGTTTAAGTTGAATGTTGAAGTTAATAAATTTTTTATTTCCTCTTACATGTTGACTCATTTCACTACTTGGCATACTAGACCCTGTTACATGTTGACTCATTTCGTATCTGATTTTTATTACTTTAATTATGCTTCTTTATTGTCTTAGTTGTTTTAATTGTTTAATCATTAGTGAGTAGTCTTTTCTAGGGCATAGAGGGGAAGCCATGTTTGCATGCTAATCTTGGCATGTTCTTCACAGTAGTTCGATTTATTATGGTTAATTCTAATTGATTATGTTTTCATTATTAATTTGTGTAATCGGCCGATATCATGAATTAATTATTTGCAATAGGAGTAATAGATCGGGAGATTTTACTCACTAGAGGCACACATACGATTAGCAGAATTGAAAGTGAGAGTGGGAGCATCATTGGATTTCTGAGAGTGTTAATGCTCGGGAGTGATTAACAGTTGCTCTAGTTACCTAACTAATTAAATTACTAGAAGCGATAAATTATGTAAGATTTCGAGAGTGTTAATGCTCGGGAGAGATTAGCATACTTTAGTTATGTGATCACACTTATTGCTTTAGCTTAGAAGCCAATTATTATGTAAGCATGGTGGACCTGATTGCTCTAGGTTTTAATATTCCTTATTTAGTGTCTTGCTAAGTAGTGTTAATTTAGTTATAGTTATTATTTAGTTAAATATTCTTCACACAATCATTTTTCTCTTAAAATAATCTATAATAATTGAGTCGAAATTGATAGAACTTGTCTCCTTGTGGATATGACCTGCACTTGCCGCCTTGTACTAGCAATAGACACCGTGCGTAAAGACACCACCAGTTAATGGTTCAATATATCTTATAATAGATGGTGAATCAAAACTAACATATATACATACTCTTCTTTGTGGTCCCATTTTAGATCTTTGTGGAGGTGCAATGAGAACATATACGGCACTACCAAAAATCTTAAAATATGAAATATTAGGGGTTTGACTAAGAATTAACTCATGAGGAGATTGTTTGTGGTAAGCAGATGGTCTTATCCAAATTATATTTATGGAAGGAAGTTTTGGGTGAGCCCAAATAGAAGTAGGTAATTTAGCTCTTAGAAGTAAATTTCGTGCAATAAGTTGAAGTCTTTTAATTAAGGATTCCGCTAAACCATTTTGCGTATGCACGTGAGCTACGGGATGTTTGATAGAGATTCCTACTGATATATAATAATCATTAAAAGTGGCAAATGTAAATTCTGCGGCATTATCTTGTCAGATTGATTTGATAGGATTATTAGGAAATTGGGCTTTTAATTTGATTATTTGAGCAAGAAGCTTGGAAAATGTTGTATTCATGGTCGAGAGTAGAAAAACATGAGATCATCTAGTTGAAGCGTCGATTAGAACTATAAAATATCTAAATGGTCCAGATGATGGATGAATAGGACCACATATATCACCTTGAATTCTTTATAATAAATCTGGAGACTCGTTTTAAAGTTTAATTAAAGATGGTCGAACAATTAGTTTATCCAAAGAACATGCTAAACAAGGAAGTTCATCACGTGGTATGACCTTTTGATTCTTAAGGGAATGTCCTGTAAAATTTTCTATAATATGACGCATCACGGATACTCCTGGATGACCGAGTCTTTCTTGCCAAAGCGTGAGTGATTTTGGATCTATAATTTTGGGAGTGGTGATACTGTAAGACTCGATTACTCTAATATCGGTAGCATATAATCCAGAAGAGATTGATTGCAATTTTTCTAAGATCTTCTTATGACCTGAGGTAGTTGAGGTGATAAGGAGATATTCTTTTTCATTTTCACTAGTGGTTTCTACATGTAAACCATTAAGAAGAATATCTTTAAAACTCAGAAGATTCCTAGTGAATTTGGTAGAATATAGAGCATCATGTATGTGATTTTGTGTCTTATTTGGTAGTCTAAAATCGGCTTTCCCAAAAGCCTCTATGAGATTTGATGTTCCCGAAATCGTCCAAACATGTGAGTTAGTTTTAGTAAACTATGAGAAATATTTTTGATTTTGTAAAATTGTGTGAGTGGTTGTGCAGTCAGCAATGCATATATCTCCCATATTTATGTTGTGTACATATAAATGAACAACAATTTTATCAATACAAACAACATACATAATACAATAACATACAATAAGTACATAGAAGCAGAATATTAAGACAAGTACATCTGAAACATAACATCAAAGAAATACAAATGAAATCTAGTCATCTAAATCATAATAAAGGTTAGCACCAGTGTCGATTTCATTTGTGTTCTTGCTATATGGTTTTTTACCTAGACTATGACTAGAGAAGTTCTTTTCCAACCTTTTTCCATTGTTCTTTTGATTTTCCTCATAGAGGTCAACTAGATGTTTAGGTGTGCGAAAAGTACGTCGCAAGTGCCCATGAGCCCTACATCTGAGACATATATCCCTAGTATCTTCTTCTTGTGATGCCTTCCTTTTATTTGGCACTCCATTTTGCCACTTCTGGTGGCCAGAGTTGTTGTAACCATTATGCTACCACTTCAGGTGGCTAGAGTTATAATGATTCCGAAACCGACCTTGAAAGTTTCCATGCCCACGGTTTTGTTGGGACAACGGATCTCGGCCCTGCGTTCTACGATATGAATAACTATAGAGAGTTCGAACAGAATGTTAACCTAAATCGCTACGGCGCAAGCGATTCAAATCCATGTCTTCTACTGTATTCCTCGATTCTCTTTGGACGAAGTGTGGGCTTCGATCTCCTAAGGTTTACCTCTCCTTAAAGCTCCGAAAATCTAAAACCCTAGCTGGCTCCTTGAGAAAAACGTTTGCCTCTCTCAAACCCTAGGATGTTATTTATGTTTCTGTGTTCTCGTGTTATCACGCACACGCCTTTCACACACCTTGCTTCAGGAGAATTAGAATATTTATAGGCTACAGTAGGGATCATGGATAATTAGGTCGGGTCTCCCAATGACATTCTGAACCAATCCCAATGTCATTAAATATTAATTCAATCCACTAAATAATTAATATTTGCACTACATTTCCTAATTCCGTTAATTAATTATTTATTTCAGCCCCCATATTATTTGCTTATTAAATTCTCCATGTTTAAGATATCGCATGTCCATTGATTAAATTAATTTATGACAATCAATTTAATCAATATCTTATATCCTTGATCATCCACTCAACCTTATAATTGTGCAAGAACAAATCTGCCTGCAGGATTAAAGCACAATTTTCTTTATGAGCTTTCAAGAGGACATCATCACCCGAAACTATTCTTCGGACATGGTTTCCTTTTATAGTCAATATCCCATTCTGTATATAATGTCATTGCCCAATACATAAATTCACAATTTAAAATAAATAACTTAATGTATGAATCAAGGCATGTGCATTAAATACAAGTGCCAATCACTATATCCGGATTAAGAACCTAAGCAATAATAATATCGTAGAATCTTCGTTCTTCTTTATTGTCAGAATAAGAGAACTATTCTACTATTTCGATCCCGTGCAATATACACAAGTATTATTCAATAGTCAAGATAAACTATTTCTAAATAATACTTCAGTCGTTCCAGTGGTTTGTCTAACACCACTTAGAGTGTGAACCTTTACTATATTATATAAGGAGTCTGACAATCTAATCTTCTGCTATCCCATTTGATACTAGATTGTCTACAATATATAATATACAGACATTGTGAAAACATGCATTCAAGATTCTCAAAAGATTATTATATACTTTCAAATGAATAGTTCAGTATATAAATAACAATCTCCCACTTATACTTAAGCTATTCTTTGAGTATATCAGTGTTTATTACAATTAATCCACCACCAACTATATAACTATGTGACCAAGTGTCTGACTCATATCGCTTCCACGTGCTCCTGAAAAGCCGTAGCTGGTAAGCTCTTCATGAAAGGATCCGCCTGGTTATCCTTTGACGCTATATCAGCCATAATAATGTGTCCACACTTAACGAACTGCCGTATGAGGTGATACTTACGCTCTATGTGTTTCGCTGCCTTATGGGCCCGTGGCTCATTGGTATTCGCCACAGCACCAATATTATCATAATAAATCGTGATTTGTTGTGGCAAATTAGGAACTACATCCAAATTCAGCAGGAAGTTTCGGAACCATATAGCCTCTTTGGCTGCCTCACTGGCTGCCTCACTGGCTGCCACATACTCGGCTTCCATGGTTGAGTCTGTAATGCATTTCTGCTTCACACTCCTCCATATTACAGCTCCACCTCCCAAAGTAAAAACACATCCCGCGGTGCACTTTCTCTTATCCTTATCTGTCTGGAAATCTGAATCAGTATATCCCAGAGGCAATAAATCTGAGGACCTGTAAACTAATATATACTCCTTAGTCCTATGCAAGTACTTGAGTATTATTTTTACTGCACTCCAATGTTCCTGTCCTGGGTTAGACTAGTATCTGCTAACCATGCCCACGGAAAAACAGATCAGTGAAACTCCATGTCTGAAATGTAAATTACCCTTCTTAGAGTCCTGCATGTTAAAACGAGCTAATACGTCATCTATGTAGGGCTCCTGAGATAAAGCCAACATCCTTTTCTTGCGATCCCTTATTACTTTGGTCCCAAGGATGCATGTCGCTTCACCTAAGTCCTTCATTTCGAATTGTTTGAACAACCATGCCTTTATTGAAGAAAACATCTCAACATTGTTCCCAATGAGCAAAATGTTATCAACATATAGTACTAGAAAAACCACTGCATTCCCCTCACATCTCTTATACACGCATGCTTCGCTTAAACTTTGATCAAACCAATACGACTGGGCTGCCTGATCAAAATGAATGTTCCAATACCTAGAAGCTTGTTTAAGTCCATAAATAGATTTTTAAGCTTACATACAAGATGTTCTTGGCCTTCCTTAATGAATCCCTCTGGTTGCTGCATGTAAATGGTTTCTTCAAGACTTCCATTAAGGAAAGCTGTCTTGACATCCATTTGCCAAATCTCATAATCGAGATGAGCTGCTATAGATAAAAGAATACGGATTAACTTAAGCATGACCACTGGCGAAAAGGTTTCCTCATAATCGATACCTTCTTTCTGAGTATACCCTTTCGCAACAAGTCTTGATTTTCAGGCTTTCACCTTTTTATCCGATCCCCTCTTTTTCTTGTAGATCCACTTACATCCAATGGGTTTTACACCTTTGGGTGGTTCCACGAGCTCCCAGACCTGATTAGAATACATTGATTCCATCTCAGATTCCATTGCCTTTTGCCAAAGATCTACATCTTTGTCTTGCAGTGCATCTTCATATATCCAGGGATCATCATCATGTTCACCAGAGACCAAGTCCGAAGACTCTCCCAAAAACATGAATCTATCAGGCTGACGAACAACTCTCCCACTACGACGAGGCACTGGTACGGTATTAGTGACAGGTTGTGCACTTTATTGTGGCTGTTCTACTTGTACTATCGGTTTCTGGGTATTATTTGTCCCTCCCACTAGTTCCTCTAAAATGACACTACTCATGGGTTTGTGATTTATTATATAGTCTTGCTCTAAGAATCTAGCATTCTTTCTTACAATGACATCCCGATTCTTCGGACTATAAAATAAATAACCTTTCATTCCCATGGGGTAGCCTACAAACAGCCTTACTTCTGTACGAGATTCTAACTTAGTCGCGTTCCTGTTCAGCACATGTGCTGGACAACCCCATATCCGAATGTGTCTTAGACTCGGTTTGTCCCCGGTCCACAATTCTAAGGGGGTTTTAGGAACCGATTTAGAAGGTACTAGGTTCAGAAGATAAGCTGTTGTTTCTAAGGCATGTCCCCAAAATGAATTGGGTAAATCTGAATAACTCATCATCGATCTAACACTCTCTAAAAGAGTCTGGTTCCTTCTTTCTGCTACACCATTCTGGTGGGATGTTTCTGGTGCAGTCAACTGGGATTATATCCCATTCTCTGATAAATATTCCCTAAATTCTCCAAGCAAGTATTTGCCACCACGATCTGATCGTAGTGACTTGATACTTTTACCAAGTCGCTTCTCCAGTTTAGCTTTGTACTCTTTGAACTTCTCAAAGCACTCAGACTTACGGTGAAACAAATAAATGTACCCATATCTAGAATAATCGTCAATGAATGTGACGAAATACTCATAACCACCTCTTGCTTGGACATTCACGCGTGCATATAAATTAGTGTGAACCAATTCTAACACTTCTTTGGCTCTATCCCCTTTGCCTTGAAATGCCTATTAGTCATTTTACCTTCCAAGCAGGATTCACAAACTGGAAATGGCTCCACTGCCAATGAGCTTAAAGGCCTGTCTACTACCAGTCAAATCCTTCTCAAGTTAATATGACCTAATCTCAAGTGCCAAAGATATGTTTGATTCAAACTAGAAGGTTCCTTTTTTTAATATATGTAGAAGACGTGTTGTTCAATTCCCTATATTGTAGTTGCAGTGCAAGTTGACTAAGATTAATTATATACAAATTGTCTTGCAATGTTCCAGAACATATAATTCATTTATTCATCATAATGGAAACATTACGATCCAAACAAACATTATAACCATCCATAGCAAGCTTAGAAACCGAAATTAGATTATTTCTAAACGAAGGCACATAAAGACAATTGTTCAAAACCAAAATCCTATTTGAACCAAAAGATAAATGAATAACTCCTACTGCAACTACTGCTACTTTCGTAGCATCTCCCATGAACACGTATATCTCACCATCTCTAAGCATTCTGGATAGTTTAAATCCCTGCATAGAATTACAAACATGATCAGTGGCTCCTGTATCTACACACCAAGTGCTCGTAGATATAGCCGCTATATATGTTTCTGTAACTAGAGAAAGAGACATACCAGTATTGTTTATCTTCTTAGAAAGAGGACAATCCTGTTTCCAGTGACTTGACTACTTGCACCTGAAGCACTTTCCCTTAGGCTTTTTCACACCACCTTGAACTCCCACTGTATTCGCAGCTTTCTGTGTCTGAGCCTTTTTCTTCTTCTTCTTACCTTTCGGTTTAGAGGAAGAACCTTTCTCAACCACATTCACTTGAACACTCTGCCGAAATAATCCTTCAGCTGCCTGAGGTTCTGTCAGAAGTTCCGCGAGACTATATAACCTCTTGTTCATGTTGTAATTCAAGAGAAACTGCTCAAAACTCTTAAGAAAACTCATAAGAATAATGTCAATCTGGGTTTCCCCGTCAAGTTCAGCACCAAGGATCTCTATCTCATTCAGATGAGACATCATCTTGAGAACATGATCCCTTACAGGCGTTCCTTCAGTCATCTGAGTGTTCATTAAAGCCTTCATGGCTACTTGCCTAACAGCCCTATTCTGATCTTCAAAAAGTTCCTTGAGATTAAAGAGCATCTCCGCAGCAGTGGCCATAGACTGATGCTGATGCTGCAAAGCACCCGACATTTCTTCCAGAGTGTAACATCGTGACATCTCATCAGCCTTAAACCACCGCTTATAATACTCTTTCTCATCTTCAGGAGCATCAGTCAGCAACAGTCTGATTTGGCTTGGGTTCATAAGTACAAAACTTGTACTCCTCAGCAGTCAACACAATGTCCAAATTTTGTTTCCATTCAACATAGTTAGGTCTGGTAAGTTTGTTATCCTTAAGTATGGTGAACAGTGGATTAAACCCCATTGTATCCTGAGAATAATGCATAAAAACATCATATAACACATAAAAGGTGCATTAAAAATATTAATACCTATTGGTTCCTCTAACAATTATTAAAATTAATGCACTAACATTTAAACACCATAAGTTTCTGGTACGTCACGATGGGTGACATGTATACCACCTAAATTTGTTTAAATGTTACTTCAGTCCTGTTACTAAATAATACGCCACGTTGGGGTGGTCAATATTAGTTTTCATAGCTAAGTGTATACCATTACCAAATCTTAAATCATAATTATACCAGATGCCATCAAATGATATCTTATAATTATCTGAAATCTATGAAACTTGGTACGCCACGATGGGTGAAATGTATACCTTTCAATATTCATTATTAATTTAAGAAGTTTGTTCTAGTAATCTCCTTAACATTCTAGACACCATAAATTACATGTCACGATGGGTGACGTATATATAAATTATATTTATCTCTATGTTAAATTACATACAAACAATAATGGAGACCATGGGATTTGATTTCATATCAATTCCCTCTCCCACTTAGTATTTAATTTGAGGATTTTAATCTAGAGGTATCGTCCTATGTTATTTATTCTAATTCCACATGTAATATGTAAACAAAAAAGAATACATAACATAGTAGCATACTTGCATGATTAAAGATTTTAAAACATTCCTATGTCCATATCATTCTAGCATGCTGGGGTTAGTATCACATGGCATAATAATACAGATAAAAAACACATAATAGCAATATCAAGATTAGCATAAACTAATAAAGCACATTCACTATTATGGCCTCATATAAGCTGATAAACGGATGTATTTATCAACGGATGTCCTTATCAACAGATGTCCTGATCAACTGATGTCTTGATCAACGGATGTCCTGATCAACTGATGTCTTGATTAACGGATGTCCTGATTAACAAATGTCCTGATCAACTGATGTCTTGATCAACGGATGTCCTCAAATTCATCCTTCGAAAATTTCTGAAAATCTTCGAGAGCCCGGTTGAACGCCTAAACAGCCTCAGAACAACTTGAAAACTGGGGCAATAGATCTTTAGATGTATTGCAGCATCTTCCTCTCGTTTTGCCGTTTCAGAAAAGATTTGTAAGCCCAAATCGGACATCGTATGCAAAATCTGTAGCCAAAACAGCGAAGCTCCCCGAAAACAGAATGCAGCAGCGGAAAATCTCTGTTTCTTACAGCTTCATTGATCGAACAATTACATACAACTTAATACAGCCGAATAAGCCTATTCAATTACATCAGATCATAACCTTGATTAATTACAAATTGAGACTACAAGATTACAAAACCAGAATAGAAAAGACTATCATGATCAACCCTCGTGATTTACAACAAAACCATGATAAACCATGTGGGATCTTAACCATAATAAAATAACCACGATTAAACCATGTGGGATCCAAACACATAATTAAAACATGGCCATAATAGTGAATAACAACCTGCATCACAGAATCAATACAAGCATACCACTATATACATGTATATAATTATGACATGGACTTCATATCATAAAACGCAGAACCTAGAACCAGGCTCTGATGCCAATTGTTGGGACAACGGATCTCGGCCCTGCGTTTTATGATATGAATAACCATAGAGAGTTCGAACAGAACATTAACCTTAATCGCTACGGCGCAAGCGATTCAAATCCACGTCTTCTACTGTATTCCTCGATTCTCCTTGGACGAAGTGTGGGCTTCGATCTCCCAAGGTTTACCTCTCCTTAAAGCTCCGAAAATCCAAAACCCTAGCTGGCTCCTTGAGAAAAACGTTTGCCTCTCTCAAACCCTAGGATGTTATTTTTGTTTCTGTGTTCTCGTGTTATCATGCACACGCCTTTCACACACCTTGCTTCGGGAGAATTAGAATATTTATAGGCTATAGTAGGGATCATGGATAATTAGGTCGGGCCTCCCAATGACATTCTGAACCAAGCCCAATGTCATTAAATATTAATTCAATCCACTAAAGAATTAATATTTGCACTACCTTTCCTAATTCTGTAAATTAATTATTTAATTAAGCTCTCATATTATTTGCTTATTAAATTCCCCATGTTTAAGATATCGCATGCCCATTGATTAAATTAATTTCTGACAATCAATTTAATCAATATCTTATATCCTTGATCATCCACTCACCCTTATAATTGTACAAGAACAAATTGAAGGGTGTCGAGCACATAAACGCAACGGAAACAGTAATTAAAACGTGAAAAAAATAGAATTTTCGAAACCCACCGCGGGATCCATGCGAAAAATAGATATTTAATTCGTAGATTAGATTGTTTACCTTAAGAAGCTTTACAAATTGGTTGAATAATGAAGATTCAAAGATTGTTCAATCACCACGCATCCCGCTCTCGCGATCTACGCTCTATCGGTATTCACACGAATGCTTGAACTTAAGGATTGGATGTGTACTAGCACAAACTCGTTTCTTCTTGCTCTCTCCATCTTCTCTCTTGGTGGCTAAGGTTTTAGTAAAAGTCTTTTTTACACAAAATCATCCACAAGAGATATTATATAGAGAGTAGAAAAACAAATTATAACTCTTAACTAATTAGGAGTTATTATTAATTCGAAATTCCTATTTGTATTATAATTAAGTCTCACTTAATTATTTAACAAATAAATTTCAAAATTAATATTAGTAAATTCGAATATCATTATTTATCTAATTAATTAAGTCAAACTTAATTAATATTATAAATAATTCAAATTACTTTAATTTAATTTAAATCCAATTTAAATTAAATATTCTTTCAAGTATTCTTTGTGTGTGACCCTATAGGTTATTATTACGTTGGCAATGAATTTTAAATCTAATATAAAATCGTAAACAATAAGCGGCATCTAGTAATACATCATTGCTACCCAAGTAATAATAATTGAATCGGTGATCGATTAAACCTTTCGTGAATAATGTACAATGTAATATAATTCCTTTAACCATATATTATAGATTAAACTAGAGGCATGTAATGTGTCATCCTCATCATAGTTTAATCCAAGTTTCCTTGATCAATGAGTAGACTATCATATCAAATTGACATTTGAGCGTGGCCACGCATTTCATAGTCTAGCTCACACAAGAGGCCAATAATATCACTCCTAAAATAGGAGGGATAAATCCCATCTAGATCATTCATATTTCTCATACGATTCATAATATACCCAATGTCCACTTTTATCATTACGCGGTCAAGGATAACTTTTAATGGAATCAATGTATACTAATTCTCAGCAACATGTTTCATTTTCAGCAACAAGAAATAAGGGAAGGGTTTGAGTGACATCCTTGAACCTGAGGATAATCCTCAAGTTCCCATGTCAATTGAGGAAATTATTTCATGTCAGCTTGTCCTTCTCAAGGACTATTACATAGAGAAGTTATTTGTGTTATTTGTCATTTGATATCTACAATATTAAAGTACATAAAATGACTTAGTCTACAGATGATCATTAAATTATGTTCAAGTGATTATTCATATATATATATATTCACAATATATATCTCCCACTATTTTTATCAAATCAATAGCCCTAACTATTAATTCGGAAATAATATCTTTTATATCCTTTCTAGTGAGCCCAAATCCATATTTCACCATGTGTTAGGTCAGCTTTGGATTTTCTCCTAAAACATGATTATTTAGGTAGACAACATTTGTCAGTTATATCAACTATATAACTCTTGGATAGCTTGGTGGAACAATATTTGTTCATATTTATCTAATAAATCTCGCCAAACTATATGCCTCTAAGTTCACAATCCTATTGTGGTAACTTAGTTAAGTCAAACCCAATAGTCAAAAAGTATTAATATACTTCAACACATCTCCCACGATAGATGGGCGTACTTCACTTTGGCGAACCCACTCCTTATCGATCTAGGGGTTAACGCATTGGAATCATTGGAAGACATCCAATCAACTTTATATTAACTTTAGGGTTTTGTTAATTTTAAAACAATCAAGATCCCATCATAAAGAGATTTCCAATTTTTTCTTGAATAAAATACTTTAAATCAATATTCGTCAATGATTTGATTTTTAGGTAGTGAGGGAGTCACAACGGTCTCTCTTAAAACCCACAACCTTAGAAGTTCAATGAACTCGCTTTTGACAAAATCGCCCCATATCAGAAACAAAGAAAATTTATATTTTATTCCGTATTTCATAAACTTGAAAATCTCATAATCGTTTATTCATTTTAAAATCTTGAGTCGTTATAGATTTTATCTTGTTTAGCAAGCATGGCATGGGTGTCGTATCTAATACATACATCATTAATCTAATTAAGCATGCATTTTTATAAACTACTTATGCACATATATATGTAAAGTGCAATAAATAAACGTGGTTGGTTATGGCTTCATCCTATGTGATCTTCATCAAGCTAATGACAAAGGGTCAATCTAAGGTGAAAAATAAATATAAGCTAACTATTACATATCTTCTTTCTTGTATTGCTTCCTTGGATGGCCTCCATGTCAGATTACCCTTCCTTGATCTTCAAATCTTCATGTCTTCAGCTACATTACATGAATGAAAAATAAAAACTAATCTAATGTACTTACAATAAGAACTCGAGTTATATTCGAGATTTAATAATTACAAGATCAAACGACATGCAAGCCGTATTAAAAAAACAAAACCATTAACCTAAGGTCATAAGCCATAATCATCCACCATGCTCAATTAACACATAAGAACATGTTAGAATACATAATCTGATCTTAACATATCATACCCATCATGATCTAATCATAAAAACCAAATATGGAAAAAATCAGAAAATTCGAAATTAAATCTGATAACATTAAATAGCAGATTACAGGGTCTAAATAACGTAAAACGCCTTACAGATCAGTCGATGATAGCAATAGCTATTAGTTTGGTTCAGACGCTCAATTCCATATGAAATAGCGTATTCGTTCGCCAAAATCGGACACCAAACCCAGATTTCAGCAAATCCGCTGCATCTGATTTAGAATCGTATCAAATACGATTCATATAATAAGAACAAACATAAAACATGTATATATCAGTATACATACATAATATATAATCATCATAAGATTATACAACTCTCATGAATATCATATATTTAAAATATATACATACATGCGCATATATAAACATAACAACATGTAAAACATACAAAATCGCATACATAACAGTCATGAAATATTGTATATATGTTATCATCATAAAATCAGTAAACACATAAATAAATTAAATACTTTTCGTAAGTAGCTCTGATGCCATTGAAGGGTTTCGAGCACATAAACGCAACAGAAACAGTAATTAAAACGTGAAAAAAAACAGAATTTTTAAAACCCACCGCATGATCCATGCGAAAAACATATATCTAATTCGTAGATCAGATTGTTTACCTTAAGAAGCTTTACAAACTGGTTGAATAATGGAGATGCAAAGATTGTTAAATCACCACGCATCCCGCTCTCGCGATCTACGCTCTATCGGTATCCATATGAATGCTTGAACTCAAGGATTGGATGTGTACTAGCACAAACTCGTTTCTTTTTGCTCTCTCCATCTTCTCTTTTGGTGGCTAGGGTTTTAGTAAAAGTCTTTTTCACACAAAATCAGCCACAAGAGATATTATATAGAAAGTAGAAAAACAAATTATAACTCTTAACTAATTAGGAGTTATTATTAATTCGAAATTCCTATTTGTATTATAATTAAGTCTCACTTAATTATTTAACAAATAAATTTCAAAATTAATATTAGTAAATTCGAATATCATTATTTATCTAATTAATTAAGTCAAACTTAATTAATATTATAAATAATTCAAATTACTTTAATTTAATTTAAATCCAATTTAAATTAAATAATCTTTCAAGCATTCTTTGTGTGTGACCCTATAGGTTATTATTACGTTGGCAACGAATTTTAAATCTAATATAAAATCGTAAACAATAAGCGGCATCTAGTAATACATCATTGTTACCCAAGTAATAATAATTGAATCGGTGATCGATTAAACCTTTCGTGAATAATGTACAATGTAATATAATTCCTTTAACCAAATATTATAGATTAAACTAGAGGCATGTAATGTGTCATCCTCATCATAGTTTAATCCAAGTTTCCTTCATCAATGAGTAGACTATCATATCAAATCAACATTTGAGCGTGGCCACGCATTTCATAGTCTAGCTCACACAAGAGGCCAATAATATCACTCCTAAAATAGGAGGGTTAAATCCCATCTAGATCATTTATATTTCTCATACGATTCATAATATACCCAATGTCCACTTTTATCATTACCCGGTCAAGGATAACTTTTAATGGAATCAATGTATATTAATTCTCGTATAGAAATATAATGACTTCAGGTCTAAGGACCATTACATTATTATCACTGTGAGAATTACTTATGACACAACAGACAGGTAGAATCTCGCATCGGGTCTGTCCAGCACCATGTACATTTACATATGCCTGTGTTTTTGACTTTAGTATCACTATACCTATGATCAATGAGATGTGATCATCAGTCAACAAACACACCAGTCTTAATGCATTATTATTGTCCCTTAATAATAATACTCGACTAGGGACCTTTAGGAATATTATTACTATTCTCATAATCTCATTTCTAATCACGTACTTAGAGATATAGAATTGCATATCATATTCCAAGGATATTTATTAATCTAACATTTATATCGCGGTAAATTAAGAATTACTCCCTTCGTCCCGACCAATTCTTTACGTTTGGTTTGGGCGCGGAGGTTAAGAAATATGTATAAAGTAGTGAAAAAGAAGAAGAAAAGTGGGTAAAGTGGTGGGACCCATTGATTTTTAATGTATAAAAAGGAGATAGTGGAGTAAAAGTAGTGTGAAATGGGAGGAAAAGTGGTGGGACCCATTGACTATTTTTGGTAAGATTTGAAATGTAAAGAATTGGATGGGACATCCCAAAAAGGAAACTGTAAAGAAATGGTTGGGCAGAGGGAGTAATAAATTATAAAGGGAATAATCGATAGATAATAAACATTAATAATCCAAATGTCTTAAACTAAAACATCATGGTGTTGTCTCTAGGGCACAAACACTAACACAAATCTGCCTGCAGGATTAAAGCACAATTATCTTTATGAGCTTTCAAGAGGACATCATCACCCGAAACTATTCTTCGGACATGGTTTCCATTCATAGTCAATATCCCACTCTGTATATAATGTCATTGCCCAATACATAAATTCGCAATTTAAAATAAATAACTTAATGTATGAATCAAGGCATGTGCATTAAATACAAGTGTCAATCACTATATCCGGATTAAGAACCTAAGCAATAATAATATCGTAGCATCTTAGTTCTTCTTTATTGTCAGAATAAGAGAACTATTCTACTATTTCGATCCCGTTCAATATACACAAGTATTATTCAATAGTCAAGATAAACTATTTCTAAATAATACTTCAGTCGTTCTAGTGGTTTGTCTAACACCACTTAGATTGTGAACCTTTACTATATTATATAAGGAGTCTGACAATCTATTCTTCTACTATCACATTTGATACTAGATTGTCTATAATATATAATATACAGACATTGTGAAAACATGCATTCAAGATTCTCAAAAGATTGTTATATACTTTCAAACGAATAGTTCAGTATATACCCTAACAGATTTCTTCCTTAACATCGTCCCCATCTATGCCCTTTCCCACGCTCATTCTTTTGTAATGACGTGTTATGTACTTCAGATAACTGGGCAGAGCCTGTGGGACGTATCTGATGATTTTCTAGTAACAACTCATTATTCTTTTCAGTGAAAAAAAAGATATATCAGCTCACTATACTTCCGAAAATTGTGCTCCCTATACTGTTGTGCTAGAATTTTAGTGTTGGGGTGAAAGGTTGAAAGGGTCTTTTCTATCATGTCAGTATTAGTAATATTTTCACCACACAATATCAGTTTTAAGCTTATTTTTAAAAAGGCAGAATTATATTCTGCGACAGATTTAAAATCTTGCAACCTTATATTTATCCAGTCATAACGAGCATGTGGCAAATGGACAAGTTTTTTGTGATCAAACCTATCTTTGAGATTGGTCCAAAGGGTAAGTGGGTTTTTAACAGTCAGGTATTCATATTTCAAATTTTCATGGATGTGGTGTATAGGAAAAATGATTGCTTTGGCATTTTACTCAATAGTTGGGGTCTTTCCTAATTCTGAAGCGTCTTTTAGCCCGTTAGCACTAAGATGTAATTATGTATCGAGCACCCAAGCCAAATAATTATCACCAGACACATCCAAACAAACATTAATTTTGCAAGATTTACTATTCTGTATAAAATAAATATTAGAACATGATATAATGCGTCACATAAATATTCAAACAATTATTTCCAAACAATAACATATATTATATAATTAATACAAAATTACGATGGCATAGCCAGCTAGAAAATGTTTGGGTAATACTTGACGGTATATCCATATTTATAGTATTTAAACAGTAATATAAATAAAAATGTAATCATTAATATTTAAATTTAAAACGTACATCTTTTCTTGGAGAAAATTTCAGTTGGTAGAGATTCGTGAATAAAATTAAGTAGTACTTCTTATATGAACCTAGCTTCAGTTGGCAAAGACTCGGGCTCTTTCTTCTGTAGAACCGATTATATCTTTCTTTTCTTAAGTATAAGTTTGGGCAGAGACTCATACTTCATCAAGTAAAATAAACCGTATTTTTGCATAAGCTCCGACAGAGACTCATGTTGATAACCTGTTGTAATATCTTTCCTTAAAGAAATGAAATACAATTGATTGTTCAATCATCAACAAGTTTCTATTAGACCTCAGAATCATCAAGTTGCACTCAATGAAGACAGACTTGAGTTTATATAGAACATGGCAGCTAGCAAAGAGTTGTAACAAACTTTCCTAACAAACTATTACATTGAAATGTCTTGACTACCCTTAGTTATAAACATAAAATATCTACATTGCCCTTGACAATTAACAACCTCTTCTCTTTACTCTCGATCAAGCTTGTGGGTATTCTCAGAGGAAGCACCAAGCTTGTACAACAAATAAGAGTGTTGTTTTGCTGAGAGTTGTTTAGTAAACATATCTGCTACTTGTGCATAGGACGGAACATGATGAGTTTCTATTTCTCCAGATTTCACTCTATCTCTCACATAATGACAGACAATTTCCACATGTTTGGTCCTTTCATGTAGTACATGATTCATCACAATTAAGAACAGTAGCATGCATATTTTGAATTCCCATATCACTGAGTAATGCTGTTAACCAAGTCACTTCACAACAAGCCAATGCCATTTCTCTATACACGACCTCTGCACTAGACCTGGCAACCACAGATTGCTTCTTTGTTTTCCAAGAAATTGGAGATTTTCCTAGCATAATACAGTAGCCTGATGTTGATCTTCTAGAGAAACTGCAACTAGCCCAATCTGAGTCACAGTAAGCTATCAATTGAGCTGCTAATGCACTTTCTAGTAAGATACCCTGACTAGGATTGAAGGCCAGATATTTTAAAAGTCTCTTTGCAACTTGCATATGATCAGATGTAGGCTTTTGCATAAACTGAGCAAGTATATGAACAACAAATACTATATATGGTCTTGTCACTGTCAGGTAGATCATCTTTCCAAGTAACCTTTGATAGGGTTGAGGATTCTTTAAAGGTTCACCTTTGTCTGACAGTAGTTTACTATGAGATTCCATAGAAATTTTACACACTGTTGTTCCAATGTGATATTCCTTCAACAGATCAAGCACATACTTCTTCTGTGAGACAAAAAATCCAGCTTCTGATCTACTTACTCCAAACCCAGAAAGTATTTAACTTCTCCCAAATCCATCATATGAAATGTGTTGGATAATACTGATTTTAACAAGTTGATATTTTTATCTAAATTTCCTGCAATCAGTAAATCATCAACATACACTAGAACTATAGTAATCACTTATTCCATTACCTTGGTGAATAGGCTATAGTCAGCTCTTGATTGTTCATAATCATCCTCCTTTAATGTGACTGATAACTTGTTGAACCAGCATCTTGGAGCCTGTTTGAGACCATACAGACTTTTAATGAGTTTACAAACCAGTTTTTTAGTTGACACTTACATTCTTGTTGCAAGCTGCTCCCCCTGAGATGCATAGCCTATTCTTGAACCAAAACATGTATAACCTTGAGAAAAATCCATATAAACCTCCTCATACAAGTCACCATGCAAAAAAGCATTTGTAACATCCATTTGAATAACACTCCGGCCTTGAATAGAAGCAACTGATAATAAAGTCCTCACAGTGGCCATTTTGGAAACAGGGGCAAAAGTCTCTCCATAATCCACTCCAAAAATCTGCTTGCAACCTAGAATTACAAGTCTGCTTTTAAATCTGTCTACAGAACCATCAGTCTTAAACTTGGTTTTATATAATCACTTGCACCCAATGGCCTGTTTTCCTGGAGGTAAAGTTGTAATAATCTAGGTGCCATTTCTTTCTAAAGCTTCCAGTTCAGTATTCATTGCATCCACCCAGTGATGATGTTTTACTGCTTGTTTAAAGCTAACAGGATCTGAGTTAGTTTCCAAGGCAGCAAGAAAACAGGGGAAAGTCCAATCTATGACTTGATCAATTACTGTAATAGCTTAATTAGCAGTTGCAGCTATAGAAGATTGATAGTTTTGAAGCCATTGAGGAGGTTTTCTGATTCTAGTCGAATGTCTTAGTGGAACATTATCAAATAAATCAGACTCTGTGTTATTAGAAGGCTGCTTATTAGTAGTGGAAGATTCTTTATTGTTAGTCCCTTAACAATATAGTAAGAATTACAGAAGGGGGGTTGAATGGAATTCTTGAACCTTTTTCTTAAAATAAAAATATTCAAACTCGAATACAAATATAAGTGTTTTGATTAGCATAATGCGGAATAGAAATTTAAGTGAATCAAAACATAAGTAATTAAAGAAACAAGAGTCTATAAAAACTTTCCGGTGGATTTAAACAATTCCACCAGAGATATATATTATATCGAGAGAACTCTGTGTGTAAGAATGCTCACAGCTGCTTACAAATTTGAACTACTAAGAATACAGAAAAATGCTGATGATTCTGCTTACAAATGTTTCTCACTTTTTGTATCTTAGATCTTAGTTTCTATTTGCTACTTCTTGGTTTATATATTACCAAGATTACAAAGTCAAAAGATAGAATCATTATAAAAACTATCGGGTCTAATGCTTTGTTACTTTGTTCTCTATTACCCGGTTAATAGGCTTCCTCATTCCATTTGCATACATCCCGACGCATGTGACCAGTTGTCACTGTCAACTGATGTTTGAATTCTTTATCCGTTGAATACATGATTATCCGTCGACTTTATGATTATCCGTCGACTTTATGTTCATCCGTTGATGGCTTCATTGATCATCCGTTGATTGCTAAATTAAACATCCGTTGATAGACATTTGATCATCCGTCGATGGCTTTGTTAATCATCCGTCGATAGCTATTTTGGCACTTGACTTCATTTCACTTATGTAGAATTACATGACATTATTTATGTACAATTAATCAACCTATTCTACATATCTAGTTAAAGTCAACATGACTTATATGCTACTACAGAATCTATACAAAGGTGTATGCAGAAATGAGCTACAGTCTTATTATTACATAAGCTACTCACTCGATGGATAATAAGTCATCATCCATCGGGACTATAATGAGTTATCCGTCGGGACTATAATTCTTATCCGTCGAGTGCTACATTATTTCACTAAGTAAAATCTACTTAGGTGTTTTGTTTATGTCATCATCAAGTACACAACATATGCACAATATTTATGATGCACTGGGAGAAACATGTCAAAATCATCATTACAATATCTTGTTGACATGTCCGTATCAGGCATGGGCACATGTAAAGGAGACATATATGGATCAGTGATCTTTGAGTTAACATTGAAAGGAAAGATATGCTCCTTAAAAATCATATCTCGTGAAATAAACACAGTATGTTCAAGAAGACTGAGTAACCTGTAGCCTTTGACATTAGGTGGGTAACCAATAAAAATAGAAGGTATACCTCTTGCTGTAAATTTGTCAATTGAAGAACCAGTATTAGATGCATAAGCTAAACATCCAAATGCTCTAAGATCCTCATAAGCTGGTGGCCTTTTGTTTAGACATTCATAGGGAGACTGTGTTGTGTACACCGAAGAAGGCAATATATTGATAATATAAACAGAATTAAGTACACAGTCACCCCGGTACTTCACATCTAATCCAGACTGAAACTTTAGAGCTCTCGACATTTCTAAAATATATATGTGCCTTCTTTCTACACGAGCATTCTGTCGTGGCTTGTACACACAAGTAGTTTGATGTACAATACCACCAGCAGCATAGAACAGTTGACAGCTCTTATCTTCAAATTCCAGAGCATTGTTTGTCCTCAAAGTTTTCATAGTCAAATTAAAGTGGTTGTTTGCATATTGACAAAAACTCTTGAAAGTAGTCAAAAAATCAGATTTAAACTAAAGAAAATAAACCCAAATCATTATACTGTGATCATCCACCAGTGTCAAGAAATATTTATACTTCTGCCTGGTTGAGATTTCATATAAATTCCAGGTATCAACATGTATCAATTCAAAAGATACTTTAGCATGTGAGGTACTTAATGAAAGTGGCAACTTTGTGAATCTAGAAAGTGGCAAGTAACACATTCAGGTATATGTGAGACAGTTATATCTGACTTAATCTGAGGAATAGAGGCAAGTTTGGTCAAAGGAGCATGACCAAGCCTATTGTTCCAGAGAACACTATCAAACACCTTGCTTGAATTATTCACTGCTATATAGTGAACATGATCATCAGTATCTTCTAGAAAATATAACCCATTTCTCAATTTTCCAATGCCTCTGATGTCCCTAGTTTTACCAGATTTAATGACACACTTATCTGGAGAAAACTGAATTTCACACTCATTATCTTAAGCTAACTTGTGTATGGACAGTAAATTGTCATTGAATGTAGAAACATACAGAACACCTTTCAGTACCAAACCACTCTTCAATAATAATTCACCAATATGAGTTATAACTGCCACAGCACCAGTAGGCAATTTTATAGTACATTGTGGTAGAGCTAGTATTACATTACTAAGTGCAGTCAGAGAATGTGTCATGTGATCTGTGGCTCCAGAGTCCACAATCCACTCTCTTGTATCCATTTGTACAGTATTACAATACACTATTCCAAAGAAAGGACTATCCACTTTAGATACATCTAATACATTAGATGAACTAGATTGATTTGAAATCTGAATAGATGGTAACATCTTCAGAAGCTGTTCAAGTTGCTTGGTAGAAATTCTTAAATCCTCAGAATTAGACTCGCACACAGTAGCTTGCTCGTTGTGTGCCATCTTAACACCAGACTGCAAGTTATTCTTATCAAATTTCCGAGACTGTACAAGCTTATTCTTATTGTACCACTTTGGATTTCCAATGATACTCCAACACCTTTCCTTGGAATGACCTTGCTTACCACACTCTAAGCACTCACTAATCTTAGTGCTATTATAAGTAGGTCCTCTAGAGTACATATCAGCTATTTTAGGTTTGAACACCTGTGAATTATCACGTTGAGACTCTTATTGTTGAATAGCAGAACAAGCTATTTCTACACTAGGCAACACATGCATCATCAGAATCTGACTTCGTTGAGCATTATGATCTTCATCCAGACCATTTAGAAACTAAAATAACCTAGCTTCTTCTTTCTGAGTGTCTAATGCCTTAACAAACGCAGATACTTCAGGCGTAATATTAGTTAAAACAGCATAATGTTCATAGCTTCTAATATTTCCCACACAGTGCTTATCTCAGTGTAATACTCCCTCCATCTCATAGTATGTGTCCTGTTTTGACTAGTCAACAGTCAAATTATTTAAATTTTGACCGTAAATTACGCTTAAAATATAATTAAATAATTTTTAAAACTAGTATCATTAGAAAATATATCTAATTCTTTTTCAAATGTATTTTTTATTTTTTAAAAATAATACATAAAATTATCGTAATTATCGGTCAAAACTTGGTCAATTTGACCATATATTAGTCAAAACAAGACACATAATATGAGATGGAGGGACTATTTAACTAATGATCTGTGATCTTGTTGAATGTATAATAGATCTCTAGCAAGTTTTTATTTACGAGATCCATTGTTCAATTGAAAACGTTTTTCAAGTACTTTCCAGATTTCACTTAAAGAGTTAACAAACAGTATCGTTTTTGATTGGATCTGAGATATTGTTATGTAGCCAAGAAATTACCATATTATTGCAGGTCTCCAAATGGATTGCTTCTGTCGCATTTGTCAAGCTTTGAACCTCTGTTCCTTGAACGAAGCCTAATTTTCATTTCGATGCAAGATGAATCTCCATGGAGCATCTTCACGCTCGATAATCACCAGAACCTTGAAGCTTCATGACATTAATGGAGCTCAGTCCATCACACGAATTACGAAACAACGGTTTCTGTATATCTACAAATGAGAATCTGCTTCCAGACGCCATATTTGTGATCACCAGAATTTGTGAAAGATCACTCAATTCGTGATTCGATCAGTATACAATTGTTTGTTGATTACACAATCTTTAAACTTTCATGAACTATGACACATGTAACATCCCCAGATCCGGGGTCAGGGATCCGGGTCGTCACGGTCTTTCTTTCCACAATATCACTTCACTTAATTAATAATAAATAACCTCATGCTGTGACCCCACACTAACACACACCACAACCCATTATAGTCTCAGAGATGAAATTGAAATAAGTACAAGTTCTTGAATCCACAATTTAAAAGTTATTACAACCCAAAATGATTACTTGATAAATTTACAGTTAATTGCCATTATCTGCCACAAGTTATAATTATACAATACTTGGTTCCCAAAAGTAGAATGCCTGATCTACCAATAGATCTACCTCTGCAGCTATAGTAGCTACAACATTAACGGGAAGACGCGGGACGCTTCCCACGCGCTTGCGCTGAGTCTGCTTGAGTCTGGCCATCTTTCCTAATTGTTGTTGTGTGATGAAGAAATGAAGCAAGAGTGAGCATTACAGCTCGCAAGATAATATATAGTGTAAACAATAATGCAAGTATCTAATGGATAACTTACTAGAATCCTTTATCAAGTGTAAGGTAATTACTTACTGGATATAAGTTTAAAGGAAGATGAAGTTACCAATTACTTCACTATACTTATACCATTTTTAGAAATCTACTTGAACTACTAATGTTCAAAGTATAATAAGTTTCAAAAGGTCATCCCATAGATGAGACCACAAGTTAAGACTTGAATAGATTCAATCTTTAAAATATTTTTAAAGGAAATGAAGTTACGAGATACTTCATTCAATGAAAACACCATTATAACTGTTTGACCTTGTCAATGCTTCGGCAACCACCCATTCGTAGCCTTTCAATCGAAAAGCTACGGGTAGTGTTGCAGAATTATCCAACTGGATGATGAACTCATTACGGGAGTTTTGTCGCGCCAGGAATACCACTTACGATGATCAGTCGTAGTAGTACAACCCCACCATTTTTTACATGTAGAGGAGAACCTGTCGGATTTACTTGTCAACCGAACACTGGACTCCTAAGGAATGGACCGTCTTACGGAACTTCCAGGCCATTTGGGCCAATATAATAAGGCTGGGCCGGTGCCACTCGACCACTTACGCCACTCCTAGTTCAGATGAAATCCATGACTCTGAAACGTAAAGCTCGTCCTCACCTTCCCCAAGTAGAAACTTGTTGATACGGCTCCACCAAGAAGTCGTATCTAGTTGGAAAGGAAAGCTCACCGATATTTCCCAGGCGATGCCTGTTAATGGATTAACTTGTTCCAAGAATTTTACTTCCCGAGTGTTGGGTAAGTAATCAAAAACTTTTTTTATCAAAACAGCAACCTTGTTGCGAATATAAAACACCCCATAGAGCCGGATCCCCCAGGTTTTGAGCGGATATTTAAATCCCCTTTGAAAGGAAGATCTTAAATATAAAATGAGTTTTGGGATCCGCTCTAACTTTTAAAATCATTTTGAAGACTCGCAAAACATTTTTAGGAATGTTTGGAGTGATGCTGATTTACTAAAATAAATCAGTCCCAATATATTAGAAAATATCTGAATATTATTATTTAAATAATATTCCCATAAAGAATAATCTTTATAAAATAATTGAAGTAGAAGTTGTAAAATTTATACTTGAAATGAATCTTAAATAACCAAAGATGTACTTATACGAAAGTAATATCTTTATTTGAATAATCAAAAGTAAGTTTGATTATCGACACATTATTCCTTAATAAAATAAAGAATAATAATTAGTAATTAATCGGAGTCATAAGTCCTCGAATAAATATACAAAATAATATTCATTAATAAAATATACGGAGTCATAAGCCCTCGAATGAATATTCAAAATAATATTCATTAATAAAATAAACGGAGTCATAAGCCCTCGAATGAATATTCAAAATAATATTCAATAATAAAATAAAGTTATCGAATAAACCTTATTAAATTCATAGTTTTGAAAACTATTCATATATATATATAAATATATATATATATATATATATATATTATACTCGGGAGCCTCGACTCCCGGTTTTAGAAAAAGTTCACCTTTGGGTCCCCTATACTAAGGGTATATGCAAATTACCGCTTATCTCTAGCATAGGTATTATCAACTGAATCAACAGATATATGTGTCAAGAATACGAAACAGGCATGCATATATACCATATCACATGCTACAATATATCGCAAGAATTTGCTAATTAACCATCATGCATCTATCGCAAGATAATGCATATACAAATGTATACATCACAACAACAGTATAACGGATAGAAAACTTGCCTGAGCGACTGGGGGATATAAATGGCTTGGGACGAGTCTGGTAACCTATAAACAACATATAAGTTGGAATTAAACCAAAGTCACTTATAAGTCTATACTTTAACCAATTTAGACTCTAACGCTCACTTTGCGCTTACTGATTTTCTTAAGTCGCTCGAGTACCCTCGGCTCCACCATTTTTAATAAATTAACCATTACGAGTTTTAAGGCGATTCTTTCGCGAGTATCTTACCAACTGCCTAACACACTTTACATAAATGTTTCATACTCCAATTAGTCCTTTTAGGTTTTTAACCTATGTTTCAAAGTAAGGTGAGGGGTAATGATTCGTTCGCGAAACGTCTTTACTTAAAATGGTCGTTTCTCCTAAACCGTACATCGGAATCAAACGAACTACATATCAAAACGAAGCTCATAACATGAACTATCTAATCATGGCAATGGTAATAACCTAGAAGTGAGTTCACGGGTCCTAATGTTAAGAACAAAAACAGCCTAAAGTAAATCGGACATTACGACGACTATGTTTACGCGATTACCCAAATTTAAACCACTCCAAATCATCTCACAATCAACTCACAATCAACATCCCAATCAAAACTCCATCCATACTTCACTATAACAGCCCCAACAACTCCACATTATCAATTTATACTATTCTTAAACATGAATTTAAACTACACTTAAGTTCATTAATCAACAATCCAAGAACTACCACTCCAAAAACTTCATAAAACCATCTAATCTCTACATTCACAACAAACAAGCCTCTCATGAATTATAACAACAAAACTAAACCTAATTACTCAAATAAAGTTAGGGTTTGGAGGGGTTATACCTTCCTTGGAGAGTGGAGAATCAAGTAATTAGCTTGGAATCACCCTTAAAAGTCCTTATCCAAGCTTAATCTAAACAAAAACTCAAGAACAAAAATTTTAGTTCTCGAAAAACACTATTCACCATCTTCTTCCATGATTTTTAGGAAGAGATTGTGAATGATTTAGGAGCTCAAACTTATAGGATATCCATAACTAAGCATAAGGGACCTTGGATAATTACCTTGTGATTTAACAAAGCTTGGAACTAGGATTTTGATTTTTCTTTCTTTGGAAAAGAAGAAAAGCCAAGAGCTTTGATGAAGGAGATGAAATAAATTTGTGTTTTTGGTGAAAATGAAATGTTTTGGCTTGGTTGGTTGTTTTTTGATTTATTTTGTTTTATTACCTTTTTACCATGGTAACTTTTGTGTGGTTCTAATTCAACCAACAACACACTTTGCTTGGTCATGCTTATGTCACGATGTGATGTCACCCTCCCACCTTTGTCCTCTTCTTATTGGTTTGATGACATCATCCCCGCTAATCTCTTTGATTAGCTTTTAATTATTTGGCTAATGACCGCTGATCTGTTATACGGTGCGCTTAACTTTCATTTTCGTTTATCGTTTGAGGGATCATACCCGGGATCTTATTACTTAGGTTCCCTTAACCTTTCTCAATACATTATATTCCTTTTATGATCCTCTCTTAAAATCCTTGAATTTAAATTCTTTTTATCCTGTTACCTTATACTCAATTCTTTCGATATCTGGTGGATTTTCGGGAAAAATCAAAAGGTTCAAATTTGGATTCTGACGATCTTTACATACACTTATATATCATATAGAGTACCAATAAAATCTCAGAATATCCATAAAAGAACCTCTACATAGTGTGGCATGAAAAGTTTTCTTATTCAGCAATATAAAAAAAACACTATTCATAAGGGTTACAAAAAGTTCAAAATTTTGGGGTTATTACAGTCTCCCCTCCTTAAAAGGATTCCGTCCCGGAATCAAATATGAAACAAGTAGGGGTACTTTTCTAGCATTGCGCTCTCTAGTTCCCAAGTTGATTCTTCCATATTATGATTCTGCCATAGCACTCTGACTAGCTTGATCACTTTGTTCTGAAGCACCTGCTCCTTCTTATCCATAATCTTTACTGGTTTCTCCACGTAAGTCAGATATGGTTGAATATCCACATGCTCGTACTCCACTATGTGTCTGGCATCCCGATGATACTTCCTTAGCATTGACACATGGAACACATTATGAACTTGTTGTAGGTTCGGGGGTAAGGCTAGCTCGTAAGCCAACTTCCCAATCCGTCTTAGTATCTCAAAAGGTCCAATATATCTTGGGCTTAGTTTTCCTTTCTTTCCGAATCTCACTAACCCCTTCCAAGGGGATACTTTTAGTAGTACTAAGTCCCCTACTCCATACTCCTTGTCCTTTCGGGCTAGGTCTGCATATTTCTTCTGTCTGTCTTGGGCTGCTACCAGCCGTCCTCTGATGAGATCCACTATATCTTTGGTCCTTTGGACCACTTCGGGTCCGAGCATCTTCCGCTCTCCTACTTTATCCCAGTATAAGGGAAATCGACACCTTCTTCCGTACAGGGCCTCATAAGGCGGCATTCCGATGCTAGCATGAAAGCTGTTGTTATAAGAAAATTCAATCAACGGCAAGTGATCATCCCAACTTCCTTTAAAGTCTATTGCACAGACTCTCAACATATCCTCTAGTGTCTGGATGGTCCTTTCACTCTGCCCATCCGTCTGGGGATGGTAAGCGGTACTCATATTTAACTTGGTCCCCGCACATTCTTGAAAGCTCCTCCAAAATCTGGAGTTGAACCTGGGGTCTCGGTCTGAGACAATGGATGCTGGGACTCCATGTCGCGTCACTATTTCTTTAAGGTAAATGTCCATCAGTCTATCGACTGTGTATCTCTCATTGATAGGAATGAAATGAGCTGACTTTGTCAGTCGGTCTATAATCACCCATATGGCATCATGGTTGGCTTTCGTCCTTGGTAAACCGACAACAAAATCCATGGCTATCTGTTCCCATTTCCATTCGGGAATCTCCAGGGGTCGTAAGAGTCCACTGGGTCTCTGGTGCTCTGCCTTCACTCTTTGGCAAGTCAAACATTTGCTTACCCATTCTGCTACGTCCCTCTTCATGTTGGGCCACCAGTAATATTCCTTCAAGTCCCTATACATCTTGGTGCTTCCTGGGTGGATGGAATATCCTGAACTATGGCTTTCATCCAAAATCTCATCTTTAAGCTCTTGAACGTTCGGAACCCAAATCCGGTAGGAGTACCTCATTATCCCTTTATCATCTTTCTCAGTATGGATCTCTTCTCCAGTCATTTACTCTCTGCCTTCATTCATTATTTTCTCTTGGCACAATCTGATCTTTTCCAATAACTCTGGCTGCATTGAGATCTCAAACAGCTTTTTAGTTCCGGTTCCGGTTACCTTTACTTCTATTTCCATCCTCTCGAAATCCTTTATCAATTCTTCCGAAGTCATTATCATTCTGAGTCTATCCTTTCTACTAAGGGCATCAGCCACCACATTGGCTTTCCCCGGATGATAGAGAATCTCACAATCATAGTCCTTGATTAGCTCTAACCATCTCCTCTGGCGCATGTTGAGCTTTTTCTGCATAAATATGTACTTGAGGCTCTTATGGTCTGTGAAAATCTCGCACTTCTCTCCATACAAGTAGTGCCTCCAAATTTTTAGGGCAAAAACTATTGCTGCGAGCTCAAGGTCATGAGTAGGATATCTAATCTCGTATTCCTTCAGTTGTCTTGACGTATACACAATCACTTTACCGTGCTGCATAAGCACACACCCTAATCCTCTGTGCGACGCGTCACTATATATCACAAAATCTCCTTTTCCGTCTGGCAATGCCAACACCGGGACCGTTACCAACCTTTTCTTTAATTCCTGAAAACTGTTCTCGTATTTCTCCGTCCATTCAAACTTCTCTGTCTTACGAGTAAGTCGTGTCAAAGGGGCTGTGATCTTCGCAAAGTCCTGTACAAATCTACGATAGTAGCTGGCCAATCCTATGAAACTCCTTACCTCTGTGGGTGTGGTTGGCCTTTCCCAATTGGAGACCGCCTCTATCTTGGAGGGGTCGACCAATACTCCTTCTTTATTGATCACATGTCCTAAAAACTGTACTTCATTCCGCCAGAATTCACACTTCGAGAATTTGGCATATAACTGTTCCTCTCTGAGTATTCCTAGAGCTATCCTCAAATGCTCTGCATGCTCTGCCTCAGTCCTTGAGTAGATTAAAATATCATCGATAAAAACTATCACACACTTGTCCAAATACTTCTTAAATACTCTGTTCATTAAATCCATGAAAGCCGCTGGGGCGTTGGTTAATCCAAAGGACATTACCAAACACTCATAGTGCCCATACCTGGTACGGAACGCTGTCTTGGGAATATCTTCGGGTTTAATCTTTAATTGGTGATATCCAGTTCTCAGGTCAATCTTGGAAAAATAAACAGCATCCTTTAGCTGGTCGAACAGATCGTCTATTCTAGGTAACGGGTACCTGTTCTTCATGGTTAGCTTGTTCAACTCTCGATAGTCGATGCACAGCCTCATGCTTCCATCCTTCTTCTTAACAAATAACACTGGTGCTCCTCACGGAGACACACTGGGTCTTATCATACCCTCATCCAAAGTCCCTACAATTGGGTAGCTAATTCCTTCATTTCTAATGGGGCTAACCGGTAAGGTGCTTTTGAAACTGGCGCCGTCTCTGGGGCCAACTCAATAGCAAATTCAATCACTCTATTGGGTGGTAATCCCGGAAGGTCTTGTGGGAATACGTCTTCAAATTCGTTGACTACCGGAATATCTTGTAAGTTGGGCACCTCCTTCAGTGTGTCCACCACATAGGCTAGGTAAGCCTCATTTCCTTTTCGTAGCATCCTTCTGGCCTGGGCCATAGTCAAAAATTTCTGTGTCTGCCTCTTTCCTCTAAATATGACTTCTTTCTTTCCTGGGATATTTAACTTAACTTTCTTCCCCTTACAGTCTATCTGAGCATCATTGCTAGATAGCCAGTCCATTCCCAAAATTACATCAAACTCCCCTAATTTAAAAGGAATCAGATCAACACTAAAAGATTGCTCCCCTATGCCTAACTCACAGGCGGGGTGAATCTGGTTAACAGGAATAATTTCATGATTGGCTATTTCTACTTATAAGGGTTCTATCAAGGGTTCAGCCTTAAGTCTTAACTTACGCGCAAGGTCCTTTGATATAAAAGATTTAGTTGCTCCCGAATCAAATAAAACATTTGCACTGACTGAATTTAAAGAAAGGGTACCTGTGATCACATCTGAGTCTTTCATAGCATCCTGGACTGTCAAGTTAAAAGTCCTCGCAGTAGGTGGCTTATTGGAGGCAGCACTGCTGGCTCCTGAAGCTGCTGGTTTGTTCATTGGGCATTCTTTCTTCCAATGACCCGGGCGTCCACACTCATGACAAGTGGTGGTTGGAATGACGGCAGGGGCTGACGAAGGGCATTTGTGGGAATAGTGGCCCACTTGCCCACACTTAAAGCAGGTTACTGGCTTTCCCTTACATTCCCCAGAATGCATCATTCCACAAGTGTTACAGGCTGGCAATAGGGGTCCGAGACTGGTTGGAATAGGACATTCTTGACTTCTGGCCGCTCTGGCTCACATTCACACTCATTGGCCGCTTAAACCCAGTGTTCTTTCCCGGTAGGGACACTGCTTCTCGATTAAATCTAGTTGGGAAGCTCCTTCCTGCGGAACCTCCACCCATGCTCATACTTTTCCTCTTTATTCCCTTCTTCTCTCTTTCCTTCTGCATCTGTTCACTTCCGGCTTCTACAATTGTGGCCTTTTGCACCAGAGTGGCATAATCAGTAAGCTCAAGGATTGCCACCCTATTCTGAATCCACAGTTTCAGTCCCTGCTGAAACCTCCTAGCCTTCTTTTCCTCGGTGCTCACAAACTCCGGCACAAACCTTGATAACTCAGTAAATTTCGCTTCGTACTCTGCTACAGATAAGTTATTCTGCTTTAGCCCCAAGAACTTGAGCTCCATCTGGTTTTCCATAAACCTCGGGAAATATTTTCCCAGAAACAACTGACTGAATCTCTCCCAGGTTATAATAGCATCTGTCTCCATGTTTTTCTTGGCCTCCCACCAGTAGTTAGCCTCTCCTTTCAGAAGGTAGGTAGCAAATACAGTCTTCTGTGCCTCATCGATACTCAGAATCTCAAAGGATTTCTCCATTTCCTTTTACCATGCCCTTGCCTCAACTGGGTCAGCTGATCCGTAGAACTCAGGGGGCTTAAGGGACTTAAAAGCCCTGAAAGAGTTTGCCATAACATTTTTATTTCCTTGAGGGGGTGGGTTAGGTTGACGTTCCAAGTTCTGCCTTAGTAGTTGCATGAACTGGCCCATGGGATCCATGCCTGGGTTTGGTATTGGTTGCTCAACCTCAGTTTCTCCTTCCTCAGCCTCTATCTCAAATCCCTCAACATCATATGTTTCCTCCTCCTCTTCATACAGGGAGTCATCCTGTTCAACATAATCCTCATCTTCCTCTTCACTGTGTTCCTGGTTCCTATCGTCCTGGTTATGGCTTCCCTGGTCCTCAGATCCAGGGTTCGCCCTAGTTCCAATCTTTCTTGGCGGCATGATACTGATAATAAAAAAAATTATTGGGAAATTCAACGTTAGGTCACAATCATACACAACATTGTGCCTTGCACAGCTCTATAATGGGGAGAATGTATCTCGCAATTCTATTATTTTATGACAGTTCTAATAAGAAGTGCAGTAATAATAATGATAAAAATAGTGATCTCGTCACTAAGGAACTGAACTGAAAGGAAACAAATATATACATAATGCGAGAAATACATAGTTTGATCTGGTCAAAAGTACAACAGTGCTACAGCCATCTGTTCCAAAAGTGATACACAATAGTCTATCTGTCTAGTCAGAAAAAGGGATGCTATATATAAGTCAACTATCCTGTAAAATTGGCTCTTACTAAGGCCTCGACTAACTAGACAACTAGACTATCCCATCGTCAGTCCTGAATCACACACCGGAGCGGGTCAGCTCCCGTACCCTTTCCATCGCACGACGGAAGATATAGTCGGCCTGCCGCCTGGAGATCCTACCATGCCTGTCCCCCTGGAGCGATCTGAGTCTCGCTCGGGACGTGAGCTCTGTCCCCGTCAGCTCCCTCCTCAAGGATCGGGGTATAGCAGCCCTAGTCTCATAAGCTCGGGTACGCCTACCCGCCCTCTCCGCATCCAACTCCCTCCTGACCTCATCTAGCCGGGCCTCAGCAACAGCCACTCGGGTCCTCAGTATATCCTGAACATAGCCGTGGGCTAACAAAGACTGCCTATGGGCAGGGTCGAGAGGTGGTGAATCCGGAGCTGCTGGGGGTGCCTCCTCGGTTTGCCTAGGCTCGGGAGTATGGGTCTCTGAGCTGTCATCATATGGGCTCCAGGATAGTGGTGGAGGGGTAGGAGCTCTGACCACCGGGAGTGAGGGTAAAGGGGTACCAGTGTACACTACCATAGCTCCGACACGCTCCTCAGCCACTGGGACCTCATCCAGGTCCTCCTCATCTGAAATAGTGACTACCTCTGTCTCTGACTCCTCTGACGGGTCCTCCTTATACTCCTCCATCTCAGACTCCTCCTGATCCTCGGCATCTAGCAGTGCCTCATCATGCTCACGCTCGAACATCTCAGGGTCCTCTATCTCATGCGCCTACACATTAAACGAGCTAAGTTACTATCATGATACTTATAAGGGTTCCCGTAAGGGTTTTAACTGTCAGCGCTACTTTAAGTAGTCCGACCATGAACTTGGCAAGAGTTCTTATTATCTTTGTGAGTTTATTATTACATCGTTGCATCATCTCTGAGATTTATAACGCTTGGCTCTGATACCATTTCTGTAACACCCCCAGATCCGGGGTCAGGGATCCGGGTCGTCACGGTCTTTCTTTCCACAATATCACTTCACTTAATTAATAATAAATAACCTCATGCTGTGACCCCACACTAACACACACCACAACCCGTTATAGTCTCAGAGATGAAATTAAAATAAGTACAAGTCCTTGAATCCACAATTTAAAAGTTATTACAACCCAAAATGATTACTTGATAAATTTACAGTTAATTGCTATTATCTGCCACAAGTTATAATTATACAATATTTGGTTCCCAAAAGTAGAATGCCTGATCTACCAATAGATCTACCTCTGCAGCTATAGCAGCTACAACATCAACGGGAAGACGCGGGACACTTCCCACGCGCTTGCGCTGGGTCTGCTTGAGTCTGGCCATCTTTCCTAACTGTTGTTGTGTGATGAAGAAATGAAGCAAGAGTGAGCATTACAGCTCGCAAGATAATATATAGTGTAAACAATTATGCAAGTATCTAATAGATAACTTACTAGATACCTTTATCAAGTGTAAGGTAATTACTTACTGGATATAAGTTTAAAGGAAGATGAAGTTACCAATTACTTCACTATACTTATACCATTTTTAGAAATCTACTTGAACAACTACTGTTCAAAGTATAATAAGTTTCAAAAGGTCATCCCATAGATAAGACCACAAGTTAAGACTTGAATAGATTCAATCTTTGAAATATTTTTAAAGGAAATGAAGTTACGAGATACTTCATTCAATGGAAACACCATTATAACTGTTTGACCCTGTCAATGCTTCGGCAACCACCCATCCGTAGCATTTCAATCGAAAAGCTACGGGTAGTGTTGCAAAATTATCCAACTGGATGATGAACTCATTATGGGAGTTTTGTCGCGCCATGAAGACCACTTACGATGATCAGTCGTAGTAGTACAACCCCACCATTTTCTACATGTAGAGGAGAACCTGTCGGATTTACTTGTCAACCGAACACTGGACTCCTAAGGAATGGACCGTCTTAAGGAACTTCCAGGCCATTTGGGCCAATATAATAAGGCTGGGCCGGCGCCACTAGACCACTTACGCCACTCCTAGTTCAGATGAAATCCATGACTCTGAAATGTAAAGCTCGTCCTCACCTTCCCCAAGTAGAAACTTGTTGATACGGCTCCACCAAGAAGTCATATCTAGTTGGAAAGGAAAACTCACCGATATTTCCCAGGTGATGCCTGTTAATGGATTAACTTGTTCCAAGAATTTTACTTCCCGAGTGTTGGGTAGGTAATCAAAAACTCTTTTATCAAAACAGCAACCTTGTTGCGAATATAAAACACCCCACAGAGCCGGATCCCCCAGGTTTTGAGCGGATATTTAAATCCCCTTTGAAAGGAAGATCTTAAATATAAAATGAGTTTTGGGATCCGCTCTAACTTTTAAAATCAGTTTGAAGACTCGCAAAACATTTTTAGGAATGTTTGGAGTGATGCTGATTTACTAAAATAATCAGTCCCAATATATTAGAAAATATCTGAATATTATTATTTAAATTAAAGAATAATTTTTATAAAATAATTGAATTAGAAGTTGTAAAATTTATACTTGAAATGAATCTTAAATAACCAAAGATGTACTTATACGAAAGTAATATCTTTATTTGAATAATTAAAAGTAAGTTTGATTATCGACACATTATTCCTTAATAAAATAAAGAATAATAATTAGTAATTAATCGGAGTCATAAGTCCTCGAATGAATATTCAAAATAATATTCATTAATAAAATATACGGAGTCATAAGCCCTCGAATGAATATTCAAAATAATATTCATTAATAAAATAAACGGAGTCATAAGCCCTCGAATGAATATTCAAAATAATATTCAATAATAAAATAAAGTTATCGAATAAACCTTATTCGATTCATAGTTTTGAAAACTATTCATATATATATAAAAATATATATATATTATACTCGGGAGCCTCGACTCCCGGTTTTAGAAAAAGTTCACCTTTGGGTCCCCTATACTAAGGGTATATGCAAATTACCGCTTATCTCTAGCATAGGTATAATCAACTGAATTAACAAATATATGTGTCAAGAATACGAAACAGGCATGCATATATACCATATCACATGCTACAATATATCGCAAGAATTTGCTAATTAACCATCATGCATCTATCGTAAGATAATGCATATACAAATGTATACATTATAACAACAGTGTAACGGATAGAAAACTTGCCTGAGCGACTGGGGGTTATAAATGGCTTGGGACGAGGCTGGTAACCTATAAACAACATATAAGTTGGAATTAAACCAAAGTCACTTATAAGTCTATACTTTAACCAATTTAGACTCTAACGCTCGCTTTGCGCTTACTGATTTTCTTAAGTCGCTCGAGTACCCTCGGCTCCACCATTTTTAATAAATTAACCATTACGAGTTTTAAGGCGATTCTTTCGCGAGTGCCTTACCAACTGCCTAACACACTTTACATAAATGTTTCATACTCCAATTAGTCCTTTTAGGTCTTTAACCTATGTTTCAAAGTAAGGCGAGGGGTAATGATTCGTTCGCGAAACGTCTTTACTTAAAACGGTCGTTTCTCCTAAACCGTACATCGCAATCAAACGAACTACATATCAAAACGAAGCTCGTAACATGAACTATCTAATCATGGAAATGGTCAAAACCTAGCAGTGAGTTCACGGGTTCTAATGTTAAGAACAAAAACAGCCTAAAGTAAATCGGACATTACAACGGCTATGTTTACGCGATTACCCAAATTTAAACCACTCCAAATCATCTCACAATCAACTCAAAATCAACATCCCAATCAAAACTCCATCCATACTTCACCATAACAGCCCCAACAACTCCACATTATCAATTTATACTATTCTTAAACATGAATTTAAACTACACTTAAGTTCATTAATCAACAATCCAAGAACTACCACTCCAAAAACTTCACAAAACCATCTAATCTCTACATTCACAACAAACAAGCCTCTCATGAATTATAACAACAAAACTAAACCTAATTACTCAAATAAAGTTAGGGTTTGGAGGGGTTATACCTTCCTTGGAGAGTGGAGAATCAAGTAATTAGCTTGGAATCACCCTTAAAAGTCCTTATCCAAGCTTAATCTAAACAAAAACTCAAGAACAAAAATTTTAGTTCTTGAAAAACACTATTCACCATCTTCGTCCATGATTTTTAGGAAGAGATTGTGAATGATTTAGGAGCTCAAACTTATAGGATATCCATAACTAAGCATAAGGGACCTTGGATAATTACCTTGTGATTTAACAAAGCTTGGAACTAGGATTTTGATTTTTCTTTCTTTGGAAAAGAAGAAAAGCCGAGAGCTTTGATGAAGGAGATGAAATAAATTTGTGTTTTTGGTGAAAATGAAATGTTTTGGCTTGGTTGGTTGTTTTTTGATTTGTTTTGTTTTATTACCTTTTTACCATGGTAACTTTTGTGTGATTCTAATTCAACCAACAACACACTTTGCTTGGTCATGCTTATGTCACCAAGTGATGTCACCCTCCCACCTTTGTCCTCTTCTTATTGGTTTGATGACATCATCCCCACTAATCTCTTTGATTAGCTTTTAATTATTTGGCTAATGACCGCTGATCTGTTATACGGTTCGCTTAACTTTCATTTTCGTTTATCGTTTGAGGGATCATACCCGGGATCTTATTACTTAGGTTCCCTTAACCTTTCTCAATACATTATATTCCTTTTATGATCCTCTCTTAAAATCCTTGAATTTAAATCCTTTTTATCCTGTTACCTTATACTCAATTCTTTCGATATCTGGTAGATTTTTGGGAAAAATCAAAAGGTTCAAATTTGGATTCTGACGATCTTTACATACACTTATATATCATATAGAGTACCAATAAAATCTCAGAATATCCATAAAAGAACCCCTACATAGTGTGGCATGAAAAGTTTTCTTATTCAGCAATATCAGCAAAAACACTATTCATAAGGGTTACAAAAAGTTCAAAATTTTGGGGTTATTACAACACAGATCTGTTTTGTGAAAGCTTTTGATCTTAAGAACAAACAATTACGGCTCTGATACCATAAAGAAATGCAATGCAATGGATTGTTCAATCATCAACATATTTCTATTAGATCTCAGAATCATCAAGTTGCACTCAATGAAGACAAACTTGAGTTTATATAGAATATGCCAGCTAGCAAGGAGCTGTAACAAACTTTCCTAACAAACTATTACATTGAAATGTCTTGACTATCCTTAATTACAAACATAAAATGTCTACATTGCCCTTGACAGTGAATAGCCTCTTCTCTTTATTCATTCTTATATATATAGGGTAGTACTCCATAGAGTACCCTCTTATATAGAGAATCGTGAAGAACCATTATTTAAAAAATATAAAATATGTTGTAAAATACTAGCTATTACAGTATTATATCGAACCTCTGTAGAAAGTAAATAGAGCAGATAGAGAGATAACGAGAGCTGAGCAAAGAGAGAAAGAAGCAAGCTGTTTGGGGTGTATTTTTCATTCACATATGCAAGTTATTTATAGTAAAACAAAGGGGACATGTAATTAATTTTCATGTTAACAATTCTATACCTAAAGCTTAGCCCTACTATTATAATATTTGACCAAATGACAAATCATTTCACAACACCCCCCTTTGATTGTCATTGTGGTATGGATCATAGACTTCCTCGTTAAAACCTTGTCAAAGAAAAATGCAGTGGGATAAAAACTTTGACGAAGGAAAAAGAGTAGAATCTCCCCTTGGAAAAACTAATCATTTTCTGAGTTTTGTTGAAACAAATCCTGGAGTCGACGCATTCCAATATTTTGTCGTAATTTCTCAAATGTTGAATTCGGTAATGATTTCATGAATAAATCAACAAGGTCGTCACATGACCGAATTTGTTGTATATCAATTTCTCCATTCTTTTGAAGCTCGTGAGTGTAAAAGAATTTTGTTGAAATGTGCTTCGTCCCGTCTCCTTTGATATATCCTTCCTTAAGTTGATCAATGCATGCAGTGTTGTCCTCAAACATGATGGTAGGACTTTTTGTGATGTCCAGTAATCCACATGATTCTTGAATATTCTTGATGATAGACCACAACCAAACACATTCACTAATTGCTTCATGAATTGCAATGAGTTCCGAGTGATTTGTTGAGGTTGCCACTGTAGTTTGCTTCGTGGATTTCCAGGAAATGGCTGTACCATAATATGTAAATACATATCTAGTTTATGATTTGCCAAAATGAGGATCTGACAAATATCCAGCGTCTGCATATCCGATCAACTGAGATGTTGAGTTTTTCGGGAAGAATAACCCAAAATCAATTGTTCCACGAAGGTAACGAAATATATGCTTGATCCCATTCCAATGTCTTTCCATCGAAGTAGAGCTAAATCTAGCCAATAAATTCACAGCAAATGCAATATTTGGCCTTGTATTATTTGCAAGATACATAAGTGCACCAATTGTACCTAGATATGGGATTTCAGGACCAAGAACCTCTTCATCATCTTCTCGTGGTCGAAATGGATCTTTATCAAGCTCTAAAGATCTAACCACTATTGGAGTAGTCAATGGATGAGATTTATTTATGTAAAATCTGTTCAAAACCTTTTCTGTATATGTAGATTGGTGGAGAAAAATTCTCGATGACAAGTGCTCGACTTGTATACCAAGGCAATATTTTGTCCTTCCAAAATCTTTCATTTCAAACTCTATCTTTAGGCATATGACAGCTTCATCAACCTCTGTAGCTGTTCCTAGAAGTTTTAAATCATCCACATATACATCAATAATCACAAAACCAGATTGTGATTTTTTGATAAAAACACATGGAGAAATTTGGTTACTAATATACCCATTCTTTTGTAAATTGTTAGATATATGTGTGATGTCATAACTAATCTGATGTGTTTAGTTTCAGAACTTAATATCAGGACTTATCAGGACTTACTGGAAATCAGAACTTACTGAAGTCAGAACTTATATCAGAACTTAAGGCCGTCAGGATTTATATCAGGACTTAAGTGCGGGTACTTCAGATAAGGAATGCAGCTGATTTACAGGAGAGGATCTGGACTAAAACACTGGAAGATATGCTTTAGAGTTGGAAGACTAGAAGACTTGTAAAAAGATAATGTCTGATTGATATATTTTAGGAGACAAAATTATATTATATATCAATTAGAAGATATCTTGTAACTGTGTACTATATAAACACAGCTTAGGGTTTACACTATGTTAGGTCACACACACACTGTAGAGGGGGTGAATACAGTGTATAGTACAATCAAATCGAACTTTAATAACTCAAGTAACAGAAAACAAACTTTATTGAAACAATAAACTCTGTTACAGTATGGAACTGTTCTCTCTCAGTGATGAACCAATATCACGAGAGCTGCTAGGGTTACAATAAATAATCTTCTCAATTGTGATAACACTTCTAGTGTAAACCCTATGTCTGTATTTATATACTACACAATTACAAGATAATCGCTAATTGATATGGAATATAATTCTGCTTCCTAAAATATATCAATCAGATATCTTTTCTTCCAAGTATTCTATTCTTCATATTCCTTCTTCATACATATCTCTTCTTATGTTTGTCTCGATCTTCTTTCCTTTAACCAGCTGCCTTCCTTATCTGAACGTCCTTCAGTACTTAAGTTCTGATATCCATCTTCTGATAATTATCTCCTGATAATATAAGTACTGATATCCTTAAGTCCTGACTTCCAGTAAGTACTGATTTATCATGTTTAAGTAAGATCTGAAAACTAAACATAAATCACATTAGCCATGACATTATCAAATATATCTAACAATCTCCCCCAACTTGTAAATTAGCATAATATACAAGTTTAACAGATAATTGATGATGTCAAAAACATTAAGTACAAATGCATGATAATTTGACTAGATAACTACAACTTACAGTCCTTAAAGCTTTACCAATCTTTAACTTCTGATAAAAACTTCAGTCTGTATTCATATCAGAATTTAAGCAGTTGTAGATCTTGACTTGGCTTCATCTTCTGATCTCTCTGATGTCAGGAGTTGTTCAGAGATAGTTCTTCAACAAACATCTCTCAGCATATCTGAGTTCATCAATCATCCTCCTTTTAGCATCTTTAAGTTCTGTAGTATCTTCACCAATTTGAAAGATTGCAGCCCTGAGATCATTAATTCTAGCTTTTCTTATGTCCTGATCCAGTCTAATCAAATATGTCTTATCAGACTCAATATTGAATTCCACAGCCCTGTAACCCAGAAAAGTAGTTATAATCTTGGCAGTGTTGGGCTTCATCTCAACTATATCACCCTTGTGATCTCTGTACTTTGAAAGATATGTGCTGTCAGACTTAACTAAATAAAGCCTTTTCTGTCTCTGAATCTGATTCTTCAAATAGTTTGCAGCACTTTCTGTTATTCTGTCATTCACTTGAAGTAAGAATAATACATGCTCCAGTTCTTCAAAATACTTCAGTGGAATGGCATTTTCCTTATATGATAAACCCTACCATCTATCATGAAGTACAACAAGATGTGTTCTTTCAAGTAGGTATGGTAAACCATTTGTACAGATTCCAGTTGATTCAATCTCTCAGGAGTTGCTCCAATACCTGGTTCACTTAAGGAAGTTGGATCATTGGTAGTGTTCTGTATTCTTCTTTCATCAGCACTTCCCAATCCAGTTTTATCTCTTGCTTCCTTTCCAGTAACCACTCTTGCTTCAAAACCACTTGCAGCAGTCTTCAAAGGTTGAGTCTGTTTGGCTTTAGTGAATCCTGGTAGGAGTGTCTTTGATTTATCAGAACTAACTATTTCTTGACTCTGAATAACTTGAGCCATGTCAAAGGTTGTCTTAAAAACTTTTCTTGAAGTCAGAGCAAAATCAGCATCTTCATCAGTAATTTCTTCATTCACAGGAGGCACATAAACCTTGATAGGTTCACCAACTTTCTCTTTACCCTTGGACCTTGGTTCTATCTGTAGTTGTGATTTAGTCATGGTTGCTTCAGGATTTGTCCTTTCTTTTATCACAATGCCTTTGAGTTTTGGAAGTGTCTTTTTACCAGAAGCTTCAGATTTAGATTTGACTTTTTCTGACTTAAGTCTGGCTTCTTCTTCCATCAGACTCTCCAAGTCCATTCCTGGATTTTCCTGAAGAAATAACTGTCTTGACATTTCTTCATCAAGGTCTAAAAGTTCATCAGAACTTATCCTTTTACCAGTAGCAGAAGTAATTCTCTTTCCAGCATCAGAACTTGTCCTGTGACTTGTGATTTCAGCTTTTCTTGATGAGAAACCTCTACCTTGACTATGACCTCCACCCATTCCATAGTTTCCTTGGTCATCTTTTTCATCATCCTTCCCCTTCAGTGTCTTATCAGTTTTGCATTTGGACTTAATTACTTTCTCCCCCTTTTTGGCATCAGCGGGTAAGAGAAAAGAGGCAAGCAATTCCACTGAAGCTTGGATTTCATCAAGTTGAGATTGCTGAGAAGCTTGATTTTTCAAAATTTCATCAATCTGAGATTGTTGTTTCTCTTGAGCCTTCTCAATATAAGCAACTCTGTCAAAGGTAGGTTGGAAGAATTTTTTCTTGTCAAGTTTCTGAACTTGGTCTTGCTTGATTAATTCTTCCTGAATTTTATGTAAATCTGCATGAGTAGTGGAATGGAGATCTTGTATATGTTTAGTACTCAATGCAGTGACTCGAAGCTGTGTTTTGAAATCATCAGTAATTAACATCTCATCAGCTTTTCTCAAGTGCTCAGCAAGATTCTTTGCAGATGGAACACAGTTAACTGAGTTCCATTCCTTAGTCCACTCATGTCCTGCATGAGTTTCACTCCAAGGCACTGGTGCTTCTCTTGTAACAAACTTCTTAACTAGTTCAGATTTAGGAACAGTTTTTTGAGGTGCATGTCCTGAAGGACCTGCTTCATCAGCATCTACAGTTAGAGCAGCATCACCAGTATTATCAACATTTACAGCATCAGAACTTACAGAATCAACATCTTCTGATAAAACAACAGTATGAGAAGCAATTGAGGCTTCAGCATCATCCTCTAAGTGCTGATCTGGTTCCAAGTTCTGATCAACAGCCATATCCTGATGCTCACCTATATTCTGACCATCATCATCTAGATGCAGAGAAGGTGTAATAGATAATTTTGGAGTTTGAGTAGCATCAGTAACAGGTGTTGTTGATGGATTAATTGTTGTTGGAGCTTTTAAGTAAAGTACTTCAGGCACAACCAGGTTCTGAATATTAATTTCAGCACTTGTGCCTGGATCAACAGGAGATACAGTCTTGTAAACAGGAGACACAGATGGTGTGTTTTCCATTTCAGTAGCAGCTTCCTGAGGTGGAGTTAATGGAGAAGCAGTGGCTTCAGCAGATTCTTGTTCTTGTGAGATCAGAGATTCCTGATCTCCTTCCTTAGCTGCTGCTTCCTCATCATCTGAAACTGGCCTTTTAGCTCTCTGTTTCTTGTATCTCTTTGAAGATGGGGATTCCTTGGGAGTTTCAGCAGAAGTCATTCTTCTAAGCCTTTTGAGAAGCTTAGAGCCCCCTATTCCAGAATCCTTCTGAGAAGAAAATTTCTCAGCTTCTTTGACAACATGTTCTGATGTAGAAACCTGTTCCTCACTATCAGACTCATCTCTCAAAACAATCCTCCTTTTCTTCTGAGGTGTTTGAGGAACAGTCTTTATCCTCTTTGGCTTGGAAGATGAAGGCTTCACAGTAGGTGCTGAGGATGAAGGTTGAGCTGTCTGTGAAGTTGTGAGATATGATTTGAGATATGTTCTGAGGGATGGTTGAGATATAGATGGATGAGTGGTATGTTCTGATGGTTGCTGTGGTATTTGGGAGGTGGTGGTAGGGTGTACATCAGGATAAACAGATCTATAGGTTTGAGGATCAACATTTACCAAGATCTGTTTTACAGACTGATGAATCTGTAAAGGTCTAACCACCTTTTTCTTAGTGTCAGCATTTACCAGGTCATTAAAGGCTCGTTTTGCAATTTTGAATGGTGGAGTTAAGGTACTGGCTAGTTGAGGGGGATCAGTACAACAAAAGTTATATATAAGCAGACAGAATCTAGCAAAATAAACTACATTTCTATCTTCTGTCATCCTATCCCCTATGAAACCTATCACAGCACTGGCAAAATCAAAATGAGTTTAGTTAATGATAGCATACCCGATGTGCTGACTCATTATAGGAATGGCATCAAAGTTGGAACACTTATTCCGAAAAGCTTTAGTGATGCAGTCGAAGAAGAAGCTCCATTCCTTTCTGATATGAGCCCGTTTCAACTGCCCAAGCTTAGCCAAACTCTGCTCATACCCCAAACTGGCCATTAACTCTTGTAGAGCTGATTCCTCCGGGGTTGAAAAAGTACAGCCTTCTGGTAAATGTAAGGCCTTGCGAATTATACCAGGAGTTACCACATGTGTAGAATCATCCACTTCGAAAACAATACTGGGAGTACCATGTGTACCACCATTATCAAAGTGCTCAGTCCGCCAAAACGTCAGAACTTCTTGGCTTGAAAAGACTGAAGGCTGGGTCAATGCATACCCAATTTCACTGTGTGCAAGAAGATCTTGCACAAAATGCAACTCAGACGGAGCTTCAGCATGATCGAGAATTGCAGCATAGTTATTTGGAACGAACTTAGCTCCATCAATGATCAAATCCTTAGGTGCCATGAGAAAAATCAAAAATTAAGAGTTGCCTGTTAGGTGTTTGAGAAAATGTCTGTATGAAAAACCAACGTCAGGAGATGAAAGAGACTAAAAGGAAAGAAAGAGAGATAAAGTGTAAAAGTAAATAAAAGATTTAAAAATCTTCTCTCTGTCTTACTTATACTTGGAAAAAAAATATAACCGTTGGACACCTGTCAGACATGCAGTAATAATGAATAGTTAATGGGCACGGGAAAACAATAATCATTACTTACCCACTTGCAGTTTTTCAAGGAAAAACCGTTCCACTTACCCAATAATTCCATTAATCGAGGTAAATCAGTTTTAATTCAACATTGAAACTGTTCCCACTTATTCAATTATTTTTCACTGCAACACCAATATTCTGAGAAGAAATTCAAGTATGAGAATGACCAAAATTAAATCAAGTAAATAAGTATTGATATTGTAAGATCAGAACTTAATTTAAATCAAAATGGAAATGGTCATCAGAATATGGATATATCAGGATTTATCAGTGCATTTAAATTACAAACAACTCAGAGACAAAAACTTGCAAAAAGTAGAAATTCCATTAATATATTAAGAGAATACAATCATGAAATTTAAACTACATCAGAACTTTACAAGATTGTCCTAAGCTTCTAAACCTAACATCAACAGCCTTAGTCCTAGCTCAAGAAGCAGGGCAAGGCTGACGATGAAGAAAAACAGGAAGAAGAAAATAAGTTATTTCTTCTTCCTACTCTCGACAAAAAGAATAGTGAGTCTGATGATTCGCTCTTGCTGGCGGAGAGCTTCCTGCCTTTCCTCCTCCAATCGCTCCAGATGGCGATGGTAGTCTAGGTAAAAGAACAGGAGGTGGGTGAGAACCTCCTGGAGAACCGAGTCCCAAATCTCATTAGGAATGGCAGTGACGTGCCATTCCTGCTGCCATCCCTCACGACTTAACTCCATGTTGAAGGTCTCATAGTTTAAAAATATATTGTAGTTAACCATGATGTTGTGTATATGAGGGAAAAAAGAGTAAGTGTTTGAGGAAAGAATTGTAGAGGCTGATGTGAAGTGTTGGTTTATATAGGCAAGAGAATGCCAGGAGACGCAAGGAAATTTAATGCTGACAGGTAGAATTAATTCTACCTCGTCTCCCTAGACTGGGAAGAAGAAAAACAATCATTGGAAAGGGAAAACAGGGTCACAAGAAACAAGTAAGAATTATTGTACATGTATGTGCACCACTATTCCTAATTATATTGACTGTTAATATTCCGCCCCAACATATTCTGATTTAAAATGAGACTGTTTTTAGATTTTATCCACAAATAAGTTAAGTAAAGGATCAGAATTTAATATCAGAACTTAGACTTATATCAGAACTTAACAGTTATCAGAACATGATTTCTTGACTCAAAAAATGAACGCCTATCTTTGTAATTATTCACACAAATTCTGATATAGATTCTTCAGAAATTAATCATCAGAACGTTCAACAGAACTTGTCCTCAGAATTTATGCAATGTGACACATAAACTGTTCATCTAAAATAACATAGATCACCACAGTAATTTTCATCATTCATATGGAGTGTTTAGTGTGTGCATTAAGCTAAATATCAGACAAAGAGTAAAGTCTGATTCACTTCAGTACAACTTAGAAATAAGGCATAACTAAAACTTTACTAAAAATCTGTCATTATTCTGAAGCCTACTATTGAATGAGTTCATGCTTGAGTCCACCTCAATTGTTTTGTGCTAATTTTGTGCATCTTTTTAAATTCCATTTTACAGTGGCTTCTCAGTGTAAGTGAGTCACGACTGCTTATCAGAATTTATGCTATTATCAGAGTATTTCTCCAGTAATCATAGAGTGTGAAAAGTCACCAAGAAAATATTTTGCTTTTCTGATGCATATTACTTAATACAGCAATGCACTTGGGTCGTCCCTTCCATATTTTTACTCTAGATCTCAAAGGAGTACCTGATTTTAATTCCTTGATTCTTTTTCTTTTTCTTTTGATAAGTGAGGTTTATCAGCACTTAGTACATTCAACAGATGTACTAGCATCAGAACTTAACAGATGAGAAGCATTATTCTAGTTTGTGACTTAGTAATAAGATAGACAAAGTAAATTCAACTAAGCTCAATATCAGAATTTGCTTGTGTCAATAGATTTCCACAAAAATAATTACTTCTAACATGGGATCTCTAGTGTATTGAAGACTACTAGGTCAGCATCTAGCACATATGTCCTCATAGGATAGAATAGTTACAAAAACAGACATATCACTATCAGAGTTTAGAAAGTCACATCAGTCAACAGTTAGTACTTAAGCAATTTTCAATTAAGCACAGAATACACAAAAAGAGTAATTTCTGTAAATACTGATCATAAAGTCTGATGCATCAGAACAAAACTAAGCAGATTTAGAGAAAGAACCTGAAACCATTGCAAGTTCATTTAACAATCTTGTAAAAGTAGCTTCACACAGTGGTTTTGTGAAGATATCTGCTAGTTGTTGATCTGTTGGAACAAAGTGCAATTCCATTGTACCTTCATCCACATGTTCCCTTATGAAGTGGTACCTGATGCAGATGTGCTTTGTCATTGAGTGTTGAACTGGATTACCTGTCATAGCAATAGCACTTTGATTATCACAGTAAATAGGGATTTTAAAATATGTTAACCCATAATCCAGTAACTGATTCTTCATCCAAAGAATCTGTGCACAACAGCTTCCTGCAGCAATGTACTCTGCTTCTGCAGTTGATGTGGAAATTGACTTTTGTTTCTTGCTAAACCAAGAAACCAATCTGCCTCCAAGAAATTGGCAGCTTCCACTTGCGCTTTTCCTGTCAATTTTGTAACCTGCAAAATCTGCATCTGAGTAACCTATTAGTTTAAAATCTGATTCTCTGGGATACCACAATCCCAGATCAGCTGTTCCCTTAAGATACTTGAAAATTCTTTTCACAGCTGTTAAGTGAGGTTCTCTTGGATCTGCTTGAAATCTTGCACAAAGACAGGTAGCATACATGATATCAGGTCTACTAGTAGTTAGATAGAGTAGTGAGCTAATCATATTGCAGTGGCCATGGGAGTGGATGCACTTAAACAATCTTGCATTCCAAATTTCTTCAGCAAATTTCTGGTGTACTTAGTTTGACAAATAAAAGTGCCTTCTTCATTCTGCTTGACTTGAAGGCCCAGAAAATAGTTAAGTTCCCCCATCATACTCATTTGATATCTTGACTGCGTCAGTTTGGCAAACTTCTTGCAAAGTCTGTCATTTGTAGAACCAAAAATGATATCATCAACATAAATCTGGACCAGAAGTTAGTCCTTTCTATGGTTGAGGTAGAACAGTGTTTTGTCTATTGTTCCTCTGTTAAATCCACTTTCCAGAAGAAACTGAGCTAAAGTATCATACCATGCTCTTGGAGCATGCTTAAGTCCATAAAGTGTTTTATCAAGCCTGTAAACATAATCTGGATATTTGGAATCTACAAAGCCTGGAGGTTGTTCAACATATACTTCTTCCTCCAATTCTCCATTGAGAAAAGCACTTTTCATATTCATTTGAAAGACAGTAAACTTTTTGTGAGCAGCATAAGCCAAAAATATCCTTATGGCTTCCAATCTAGCAACTGGTGTAAATGTTTCATCATAATCAATTCCCTCCTGTTGAGAATATCCTTTTTCAACCAGCCTTGCCTTATTCCTTGTAATTATGCCATCACTATCAGTTTTGTTTCTGAATACCCATTTTGTACCAACAACAGATCTGTTCTTTGGTCTTGGTACTAGGGTCCAGACTTTGTTTCTTTCAAATTCATTTAACTCTTCCTGCATTGCTTGCACCCAATTAGCATCTTGAAGAGCTTCTTCCACTTTCTTTGGCTCAGTCTGAGAAAGAAAAGAATTGTAAAGACATTCACTTGAAGTAGCTGTTCTAGTTCTGACACCTGCATCAGGATTTCCAATTATCAATTCAGGTGTATGTGATTTAGTCTACTTCCTTGCAGATGGAAGATTTTCTCTAGAACTGGATGCTCCCCCATGATCCATGCTGTCTTCATTAAAATTTTCTGCTGCTCCCCCTGAAACTATGCTCTCTGAGTTGGATTCTTCAGAATTTAGATTTTCAGAACTATCAGAACTTGGCTTATCAAAACTTGACGAATCAGAACTTGAAGAGCCAGATGTATGTTCTGATGCTTCTTGAGATGTGGTTATATCTTGAGTATGCTCCCCCTGCATAGGTGCATCTTCCTTTGGCGTAGTCACCACAGTTTCAATAACATCAGAGTTTAATCCAGCAGAATTTGCAGTATCAGGATTTAGATTGTCAGGATTTTCAGTATCAGAATTTTCAGTATCAGAATTTGAGTCTTCATTTTCAAATCTCAGCTGATCATGATCAATAAAATCTTCAAGTCCAGTATTCTTCTTATCATCAAAAGAGATATTGATAAATTCCATGACCACTCTTGTTCTCAAGTTATAGACTCTGAAGGCTTTTGTGGAAAGTGGATATCCAACAAAGATTCCTTCATCAGCTTTTAGATCAAATTTGGATACCTGTTCAGGATGAGTCTTAAGAACAAAACAGTTACATCCAAATACATGAAAATACTTCAGATTTAGCTTCTTTTTCTTCACCATCTAATATGGTGTCTTTCCTTGCTTGTTAATGAGTGTTGCATTCTGAGTAAAACAAGCAGTCTGCACAGCTTTAGCCCAGAAATAGGTTGGAAGCTTTGCTTCATCAAGCATTGTACGTGCATCTTCAATGAGAGTTCTATTCTTTCTTTCAACAACTCCATTTTGCTGTGGAGTTCCAGGAGCAGAAAATTCCTGCTTGATTCCATGGTTTTTGCAGAACTCTTCCATCATCAAATTCTTGAACTCAGTACCATTATCACTCCTTATTAATTTCACAGAATCTTTGACCAATTTATCCAGTTGCCTGACATGATCAATCAAGATAGATGTAGTTTCACTTTTAGTGTGCAAGAAATACACCCATGTGTATCTGGTGAACTCATCCACTATGACCATAGCATATTTCTTCTTTGCAATAGACATGACATTTACTGGACCAAATAGATCAACATGTAGTAGGTGATAAGGCTCAAGAATTGATGATTCAGTCTTGCTCTTGAATGAAGATTTCCTTTGTTTGACCTTCTGACAAGAATCACAAAGGCCACCAGGAGCAAATACTGACTTTGGCAGTCCTCTCACAAGATCTTTATTGACTAACTCATTTATATTGTTGAAATTTAAATGAGAGAGTTTCTTGTGCCAATTCCAGCTTTCTTCTATTGATGCTCTACTCATCAAACAGATTGCAGAACCATCAGTACTTGTTGAAAGCTTGGATTCATAGATGTTACCACGCCTGTATCCTTTCAGAAAAATTTGCTTGTAGATTTACTTACAACTTCACAGTGTTCTTCAAAAAAATCCACATGATAACCTCTGTCACAGATTTGACTAACACTCAGCAGATTGTGTTTGAGTCCTGAGACCAGAGCTACTTCTTTAATGATGACATTCCCAAGATTGATATTGCCATATCCCAATGTTTTTCTAATGTTGCCATCTCCATAAGAAACACTTGGGCCAGCCTTCTCCAGAAAGTCTGATAGCAGGGCTTTATTTCCAGTCATATGTCCTGAACATCCAATGTCCAGAACTAGGATGTTTTTCCTGTTGCCCTTTAATTCAGCAGCTTCAGAACTGCTCTCAGCACTTGCCTTATCAACATTTGCCATCAAGGCATAATTCTCCTCACTTTCAGAATCTAAGGTTTCTGTCCAGCTTTTCTTCTTTGTGACAAAAGCCTTGCCTTTGTCACTCTTCACTTTCTTGCAATCAGGAGATATGTGGCCTTTCTCACCACAGTTGTAGCATTTGACATTTGTATAATCTCCTCTGTCAGACTTTCCTCCTCTTCCCTCAGATTTTCTGAAATTCTTCTTATCAGAACTTGTGCCTTTCCTGGAAAACTTCTTTCCCTTCCTGAACTTCCTGTATGCAATCTTTGTGATCCCTTTCACCATAAGAGCACACAGCTTCATCATCTCTTCATCAGCATCCGTCTCAGGCTAGCTTTCAGATTCTGAGTCATCATTACTCTCAGAACTTGATGACTCAGTATCAGACTTTGTGAAGAGAGCTTTACCCTTATCTTTCCTTGAGGTAGCTGCCTTGGGGGATTCTTCTTCAGCCTTAAGAGCAATTGTCCTTGACTTTCCTCCTTTCCTCTTGCTTCTTTGTTCCATCTCAAGTTCATGAGTCTTGAGCATTCCATAAATTTCATCAAGAGTTGTTTCATCAAGATTATAGTTGTCTCTTATTGTTGTTGCCTTCAAATCCCAGCATTCAGGAAGAGCTAACAGGAATTTAAGGTTTAAATCTTCAAGATCATACTCCTTATTAACCAGTGACAAATCATTCAAGAGTTTGACAAATCTATCATATAAATCAGTCAATGACTCATTAGCCTTTGAGTCAAAGTGTTCATACTCTTGAGTGAGTATTGTCTTCCTGTTCTTCTTGATCGTATCCGTTCCCTGACATCTTGTTTCCAAAGCATCCCATATCTCCTTTGCAGTCTTGCAGTTTATTACCCTGTTTGACATTACATTATCAATAGCACTATGCAGTAAGTGTCGTACCTTAGCATCCTTAGCAATTGATGCGATATCTTCAGCAGTGTAATCACTCTTCTCCTTTGGTACAGACTTTGTTGCTTCACCTGCAACTGCAACAGCGAGCTTGGTTGGTTTGTGAGGCCCTTCCTTGATTCTATCAAGATATTCTGGATCTGTAGCTTCCAGAAACATGGTCATCCTCACCTTCCATATGGAATATTCAGATGGTCTCAATATGGGAACTCTGATAGTCTCATATCGGCTTTGAATTTGTGTCTTTGGAGGTTCTTCAGTTTTGGTGGGCTTAGTTGGAGTTTCTGTTTCAGACATGATTGTGTTTAGATCTTAAACTATTTGTGCGTTAACAGATAGGCTCTGATACCACTTGTTAGGTCACACACACACACTGTAGAGGCGGTGAATACAGCGTATAGTACAATCAAATCGAACTTTAATAACTCAAGTAACAGAAAACAAACTTTATTGAAACAATAAACTCTGTTACAGTATGGAACTGTTCTCTCTCAGTGATGAACCAATATCACGAGAGCTGCTAGGGTTACAATAAATAATCTTCTCAATTGTGATAACACTTCTAGTGTAAACCCTATGTCTATGTTTATATACTACACAGTTACAAGATAATCGCTAATTGATATGGAATATAATTCTGCTTCCTAAAATATATCAATCAAATATCTTTTCTTCCAAGTATTCTATTCTTCATAGAAATCCTTCTTCATGCATATCTCTTCTTATGTTTATCTCGATCTTCTTTCCTTTAACCATCTGTCTTCCTTATGTGAACGTCCTTCAGTACTTAAGTTATGATATCCATCTTCTGATAATTATCTCCAGATAATATAAGTACTGATATCCTTAAGTCCTGACTTCCAGTAAGTACTGATTTATCTTATTTAAGTAAGATCTGAAAACTAAACATAAATCACATTAGCCATGACATTATCAAATATATCTAACACACTATATGTGTTATCATTCTCGAGAATATTATTCTTTGTAAACCTAGCAGCTCTTAGTGATATTGTTCAACACTGAGATAGTAGTTTAACCTACTTTGTAACAGAGCTTATTATATTGAATAAACTTGATTACTGTTACATATTTGTGTTCTAAATCGATTTGATTGTAAAAACACTATATTCAATCCCCTTCTATAGTGTTGTATGACCTAACAAGTGGTATCAGAGCACTCTGTTGATATACAAACAGTGAGATCCGGCTTACAATCATGTCTGAAGAAATACAAACTCCACCTAAGCCCACCAAAACTCAAGATACTCAAAACAATCAAACCCACAGTCGATATGAAACCATTAGGGTTCCCATACTGAGAGCAACTGAGTATCCTATATGGAAGGTAAAGATGGCTATGTTTCTGGAAGCCACATATCCAGAATACCTTGATAGAATTAATGATGGACCATATAAGCCTACCAAGCTCTCTGTTGCAGTTGCTGATCAACCAGCAAAGATGATACCAAAGGAGAAAGGTGATTACACACCTGAAGACATCTCATCTATTGCCAAGGATGCAAGGGTAAGGCATTTGCTGCATAGTGCAATTGACAATGTCATGTCAAATAGGGTTATTGGATGCAAGACTGCAAAGGAGATATGGGATGCTTTGGAGGCAAGATGCCAGGGAACTGAAGCCATTAAAAAGAACAGGAAGACTATACTCACACAAGAGTATGAGCACTTTGATTCAAAAGCTGATGAATCATTAACTGATTTATATGAAAGGTTTTCCAAACTCTTGAATGATCTGTCACTGGTGGACAAGGAATATGATCTTGAAGATTTAAATCTAAAATTCCTTTTAGCTCTTCCTGAAAATTGGGATTTGAAGTCTACTACCATAAGAGACAACTATGACCTTGCTGAAACTACTCTTGATGAAATTTATGGTATGCTCAAGACTCATGAACTTGAGATGGATTAAAGGAGCAAAAGGCATGGAAGAAAGTCAAAGACAGTTGCTCTTAAAGCTGAGGAGGAATCTCCTAAAGTGGTTGTCTCAAAGAGGGGCAAAGGAAAGGCTCTCATCATACAGTCTGATTCAGAGTTATCATATTCTGATGATGATAATTCAGAATCTGAAAATTTATCTGAAGTTGATGTTGATGCAGAGATGATGTAACTGTGTGCTCTTATGGTGAAGGGTATCACAAAGATAGCCTACAAGAAATTCAGAAAGGGTAAGAAGTTTTTCAGGAAAGGTGGAAGTTCTGAAAAGAAAGGGTTCAGAAAGTCTGAAGGAAAAGAAGGAAAGTCTGACAGAGGAGACAACTCAAATGTCAAATGCTACAATTGTGGTAAAAGAGGCCACATCTCTCCTGACTGTAAGAAAGGAAAAAGTGATAAAGGCCAGGCACTTATCACAAAGAGGAAAAACTGGGCAGACACTTCAGATTCTGAAGAAGATGTGAACTATGCCTTGATGGCAAATACTGATAGCAGTTCTGAAACTGCTGAATTGAAGGTACCTCATTCAACTCTTGCTTTTCATACAGATGATATTACTAAGTTGAGATTATATCTTAAAACCATGTTCATTAGTTTTAGAGATCAGACTTTAGAAAATGAAAGGTTAAAATCTGAAAGTCTTGCTCTTAGAAACAGAAATAACTACTTAGAAAAGGAGTTAGTTTTTCTTCATCAAACTCTAAAAGAAAGAAATGATTCTGTGTATGTTAAGAATGAATTGCTAAAACCTAATGAATCTCTAAAAACTGAATTAGAAAAGGAAAGAGAAATCATCAAAACTTGGACTAACTCTGGCAGAACAACTCAGAATATAGTAAGTAGTGGAAACTGGAAAGAGGGCTTAGGTTATGAAGATGATAAAAGTGAGAATGGAACTTTGCCAATTAAGCCAATTGCTATCAAACAGATTGTTAAGCCAAAGGTAAATCCTGTTAAATTTGTAGCAAAAACTGTTGTGTCTGATTCTGAAGAGATAAAAGACTCTAAAACAGAAGTAAAAGAAAAGTCAACTTCTGAAAAATTTAAACAGGACAAACCAACTGTAGTAAATGTTGCCTTAATGACAAAGAAGCAGCTTAAGTATAAGCTGAAAGAGATTAAAAATGTGAACAAGTTAAAGGAAGCTAGGAAAAATAGGAATGGAAAGGAAGGTATGAATAAAAGCAATAATTATATGCCTGTTCTTAATGCTCCTAGAAAGAAATGCTATAATTGTGGAAACTCTAACCATCTTGCTTCTTTTTGCAGGAAAAATAAGGATATAAACTCTTTACCTCCTAGATCAGGAGTTAAGAGTCAGTCTGTTAGGTTTAAACCACAAAATCCTTGTTTTCATTGTGATAGTTTATGACATTCTATCTATACTTGTAAGGAATATCATAGTTTGTACTATGATTATTATCAAATAAAACCTTCTTCAAAGAAAGTTAGTGTAATTCCTTCTAGTGTAAATTCTGATGCAAAGTCTGATATAAAGTCTGATAAGAAGCATGTTAGCATAAACTCTGAAACTAAATCCGCTGCAAATGCTAAAAAACTTAAAAAGGCCAAAGGATCCAAGCAAGTATGGGTCCTTAAAACTAACCAATAGTGGTCTTTGTGATTGCAGGGCAACAGGAAAAACATCCTAGTTCTGGACAACGGATGTTCAGGACATATGACTGGAAATAAAGCCCTGCTATCAGACTTTGTGGAGAAAGCTAGTCCAGGAGTTTCTTATGGAGATGGCAACATGGGAAAAACTCTGGGATATGGCAATATCAATCTTGGGAATGTCATAATTGAATCAGTAGCTCTTGTCTCAGGACTTAAACACAATCTGCTAAGTGTGAGTCAAATATGTGACAGAGGTTATCATGTGGATTTCTTTTAAGAACACTGTGAAGTTGTAAGTAATTCTACAGGCAAAGTGGTTCTGAAAGGTTACAGACATGGTAACATATATGGAGCCAGACTTTCAACAAATCCTGATGGTTCTGCAATCTGTCTGTTAAGCAGAGCATTAATTGAAGAAAGCTGGAATTGGCACAAGAGTCTCTCTCATTTAAATTTCAACAACATAAATGAGCTAGTAAAGAAAGATCTTGTGAGAGGACTGCCAAAATCAATATTTGCTCCTGATGGTCTTTGTGACTCATGTCAAAAGGCAAAACAAAGAAAATCTTCATTCAAGAGCAAAACTGAATCCTCAATTCTTGAGCCTTATCACTTACTGCATGTTGATCTATTTGGTCCAGTTAATGTCATGTCTATTGCAAAGAAGAAGTATGTTATGGTTATAGTGGATGAGTTCACAAATTACACTTGGATGTATTTTTTGCACAAGAATAATGAAACTGCATCTACTCTAACTGATCATGTCAGACAGCTGGATAAGTTAGTCAAAGATTCTGTTAAAATAATAAGAAGTGATAATGGCACTGAGTTCAAGAATTCAATCATGGAAGAGTTCTGCAAAGAGCATGGAATAAAGCAGGAATTTTCCGCACCTGGAACTCTACAACAGAATGAAGTTGTAGAAAGAAAGAACATGACTCTTATTGAAGCTGCATGAACTATGCTTGATGAAGCAAAGCTACCAACCTATTTTTGGGCTGAAGTTGTGCAGACTGTTTATTTTACACAGAATGCTACACTGATCAACAAGCATGGAAAACACCATATGAGATGGTGAAGAAAAAGAAGCCAAATCTGAAATACTTTCATGTATTTGGATGCAAGTGTTTTGTTCTTAAGACTCATCCTGAACAGCTGTCAAAATTTGATCTAAAAGCTGATGAAGGAATTTTTGTTGGATATCCACTTTCCACAAAAGCCTTCAGAGTCTACAATTTAAGAACAAGGGTTGTCATGGAATCTATCAATTTATCTTTTGATGATAAAAAAGATTAATGGACTTGAAGATTTCAATGATCATGATCAGCTGAGATTTGAATCTGATTCTGTAAATTCTGATGACCTAAATCCTGATCCTGTAAGTTCTGACAGGTTAAATTCTGATGTCATTGAAACTGTGGTAATTGCTCCAAGGGAAAATGCACATGTTCAGGGGGAGCAAGCTGATGATCATAAAACACATCTAAAGACTCTCAAGAAGCATCAGAACCTGTCACTGGCTCTTCAAGTTCTGATTCATCAAGTGCTGATGAGCCAAATTCTGACAATTCTGGAAACTCCGATTCTTCAATACCTGAAGGATCCAACTCAAATTCTGGAATCTCAGAGAGCATAACTTCAGGGGGAGCATCATAAAATGCTGATGGAGACAGCATGGATCATGGGGGAGGATTCGGTTCTAGAGATCAACTTCCATCTGCAAGGAAGTGGACTAAAGCACACACACCTGACTTAATAATTGGAGATCCTGAAGCAGGTGTCAGAACTAGAACAGCAATATCAAATGAATGTCTCTATCATTCCTTTATATCTCAGACTGAACCAAAGAAAGTGGATGAAGCTCTTCAAGATGTTGATTGGGTGCAAGCAATGCAGGAAGAGTTAAATGAATTTGAAAGAAATAAAATCTGGACCCTAGTGCCAAGACCAAAGAACAGATCCATTATTGGTACAAAATGGGTGTTCAGAAATAAAACTGATAATGATGGCATAATTACAAGAAACAAAGCAAGGTTGGTTGCTAAAGGTTACTCTCAACAAGAGGGTATTGACTATGATGAAACATTTGCTCCAGTTGCTAGATTGGAAGCCATAAGAATCTTTTGGCTTATGTTGCTCACAAGAAGTTTAAAGTCTTTCAAATGGATGTGAAAAGTGCTTTTCTCAATGGAGAATTGGAAGAAGAGGTATATGTTGAACAACCTCCAGGCTTTGTAGATCCAAAATTTCCCAATCATGTCTACGGGCTTGACAAAGCACTTTATGGCCTAAAGCAAGCTCCTAGAGCATGGTATGAGACTCTGACACAATTCCTTCTGGAAAGTGGATTTCACAGAGGCACAATTGACAAGATTTTATTCTACCTCAACCATGGAAATGACTTACTTTTGGTACAAATATATGTTGATGATATCATCTTTGGCTCTATAAATACAAAGCTTTGTGAAAGATTTTTCAAGCTAATGCAGTCAAGATATCAAATGAGTATGATGGGAGAACTTAGCTATTTTCTGGGACTTCAAGTAAAGCAAACTGAAGAAGGTACTTTCATAAATCAATCCAAGTACACCAGAAATTTACTCAAGAAGTTTGTAATGAAAGACAGTTCTACTGCATCAACTCCCATGGCCACATCCACCAAGTTAGATAAAGATACTGGAGCATCAGTAGATATTACTAACTACAGAGGTATGATTGGCTCTTTACTCTATTTAACTGCAAGTAGACCAGATATCATGTATGCTACCTATCTTTGTGCAAGATTTCAGGCTGATCCAAGAGAACCTCATCTAATAGCTGTGAAAAGAATTTTCAAGTACCTCAAGGGTACAGCTGATCTAGGATTTTGGTATCCTAGGGAATCTGATTTTAAGCTAATAGGTTACTCCAGATGCAGATTTTACAGGATGCAAAATTGACAGGAAAAGCACTAGTGGAAGCTGCCAATTTCTTGGAGGCAGATTGGTTTCTTGGTTTAGCAAGAAACAGAAATCAATTTCCACATCAACTGCAGAAGCAGAATATATTTGTTGCAGGAAGCTGTTTTGCACAGATTCTTTGGATGAAGAATCAGTTACTGGACTATGGGTTAGAATTTTCTAAAATACCCATTTACTGTGATAATCAAAGTGCTATTGCTATGACAGGTAATCCAGTTCAACATTCCATGACAAAGCACATCAGCATAAGGTACCATTTCATAAGGGAACATGTAATGGAAGGTACAATGGAATTGCATTTTATTCCAACAGATCAACAACTAGCAGATATCTTCACAAAACCACTATGTGAAGCTACTTTTACAAGACTGGTAAATGAACTTGGAATGGTTTCAGGTTCTTTCTCAAAATCTGTTTAGTTTTTGTTCTCATGTATCAGACTTTATAATCAGTGTTTACAGATTTTCCTATGTAATTTGTGCTTAAAATTGATATATATTAAACACTGCTTGTTATCTGATGTGATTCTATAAACTCTGAAAGTGTTTTACATGTTCTGTGACTATTTAATCCAATGAGGATTACTTTGTTAGATGCTGACTTAGTAGTCTTTAACAAACTATGTATCCCATGTTTGAATTAGTTGTTTATGTGGAAATCTCAAACATAAGCAAATTCTGATTTTGAGCTTAGTCAAATTTACTTTGTGTATCTTATTACTAAGTCATAAACTAGATTCTTGCTTCTCATCTGTCAAATTCTGATGTCAGTAAATCTTAAGGATGAACTACATGCTTGATAAGCCTCACTTATCTGAAGAAAATAAAAAAAAAGCAAAGAAAAATTGAAATCATGTACTCCTTTGAGATCAAGAGTAAATATGTGGAAGGGAAGACCCAAGTGCAATGCTGGTGTTAAGTTATATGCATTAGAAAAGCAAATTTTTCTTGGTGACTTTTCACATTCTCTGATTACTGGAGAAATATTTTGATAACAACATAAATTCTGATAGCAGTTATAACTCATTTACACTGAGAAGCCACTGTAAAAAGAATGTCAAAAGATGCATAAAATGAGCACAAACAGTTGAGGTGGATTCTTGCATAAATTTATTCTATAGTAGACTTCAAAATTAAAGACAGATTTTAAGCACTTTTCTTAGTTATGCCTTATTTCTAAGATATACTGAAGTTTATCAGACTTTAATCTTTATCTGATCATTTGCAAATACACACACTCTCACTCCACATGAATGATGAAAATTACTGTGGTGATTAAGTTGTTTTAGATAAACAGTTAAGTATTATTTGCATAAATTCTGATGATTAAACTCTGAAGAAATTGTGTGAAGAATCACAGAAACAGTCATTCACTTTTTGAGTACAGAAGCCATGTTCTGATGACCTTTAAATTCTGATATTTTTCATGTTGTGATGCAAATTCTGATGCAAATCCTGATGCTTACGTGACATTATTTAATTACTTGACTTATTTTTGTTATTTACTGTAACGGTCATTTTTATCAGAATATATTTAAGTGAGATAAAAATAGTGATAATCATTTGGTTAATGGGTTGTGTGTGTGTTTTGGTAACAGCATGTGAGCAATAATTACTGCACGTTTACCGTGCCCACTCATTACTGTTTTGATTGTTTCCATGCTGCCAGGTGTAAAAAGTCTGTTCTGCTTCACAAAAATAGCCGTTGTCACGTGAAGTGTATAAATAAGAGAGTTAAAAGATTTTATAATCTTTTACCTACTTTTCTTATTTTCTAATCTCTCTTATTCTCTCTCACTCCCTAATATTCTCTGAAGCTATTTCTTACATGCATGTTATCAAAACACCTTGCAAACACACAACTTTTCACTTAATTTCTTACAAATATGGCACCTAAGGATCTTATCTATGATGGAGCCAAGTTTGTTCCCAATAACTACATGGCTATTCTCAACAAGGACGAGGCTCCTTCAGAACTTCACTTCATTCAAGACTTTCTATCTCGAAGTGAAATTGGGTATGCTCTGACCCAACCACAGATTCTCTCAGGCAAGCAAATTCTGGAGTTTTGAAGGTCAGGAGTATATGATGATGGTGGTGAAAGTGGGTCCCCAAGCATCATATTTACAACAGGGGAAGATGAACACTTGGTTACCTTGTCAACTGTTCGACAAGCTTTACATCTTTCAGAGAACTATACTTATAATTCACAAGTTGGGGAACCAGTTCTTCAACAGATGATGGCAAATCTTGGTTATGAGAAATCTCTGTCCAAGCTGGGACAACTGAAGAGGCCCCGCATCAGGAGGGAGTGGAGTTTCTTTTTCGATTGCATCACCAAAGCCTTTGCCAACAAGTGCTCCAACTTTGATGCTATACCAATCTTAAGTCGGCAAATTGGGTATGCTCTTCTTCATCAAACCCATTTTGATTATGCTAGTGTTGTGCTAGGTTTTATAGGTGATGGGATGAAAGAAGATAGCAATATAGTATATTTTGCTAGATTCTGTCAACTTATATACAGTTTCTGTTGTTCTGATGCACCTCAAAACTTTAGTGAGACAATTGAACCCTTTAAACTTTACAAAAGAGCTTTCACAGACTTATTATCTACTGATAATAAGAAGGATTTGCTAAAACCCCTCCAAATTTCTCAATCTGTTAAACAGTTCTTAGTAAATGCTGATCTTCACACATACACATCTATATATCCTGATGCTCCACCAACCCAGCCTACCAATACTCAACCGGCACAATCCTCTCAACCACAACCATCAGCACCTACTATCAGAACCTCACCTCTCAAATCCAAATCTAAACCACAATCTGGTACATCTCAACAAGTGCCAGTTGTGAAATCTGCTACATCATCTAGGCCACAACCAAAAGGACTATCTCTGTGCCTAGATCTCCACCAAGGAGAAGAAGAAAGATAATTCTGAGAGATGAATCTGATGAGGATGAACAAGTACAGGTTCATGCATCAGAACCTGTGACAATAGAAGCTGAAAAGGTAATTTTTCAGAAGGAGATAGCAGCTGAAGAATCAATTCTTCAGAAGTAGATAGAAGATGAAGAGGTATCTCCTCAGAAAAAGAATGAAGCTGAGGCTTCTAGGATTTTGAAAAGGAAAAGAACTTCAAGTTCTGATGCTGCTCAAGCAACTCCTTCACAACCAAAGTCCAGATCAAAGAAGAAGATAGCAGGTATGAGAATAACACAAGCTCAATATGAAGAAGCTGAGGAAGGGGATCAGGAATCTCTGATCTCATCATAACCTACAGTCATTGAAGCTTTGCCAGCTCCACCTTAACCTGAAGACACTGTTCTAGACACAGTGATCACACCTCCTATCTCTCCATTCAAGGAAACTGCTACAGTTGAAGATTCAGGATTAAGTCCTGAAATTGACATTCACAGGTTGAACATTCCAACTGTCTTGTTTCTGGAAGCACCTCAAGCACAAGTGTCAACTCCATCTGTTTCTCCAATAAATGCTGATATTCCTACTACTCCAATTCTGGATTTGGATCCTGAAACAGATGAAGTTGTTCTAGAATCTCCTTCACTTACACACACTCTTGTGTTGTCAGAAAATGATGAGCTTTTATCAGATTCTGGAGATAGTGCTCCGGCGAATGCTCTAGTTAATGCTCCAATTCTTGGAAAGGAGGCACTGCTTAAATTTGTTGAAGAGGAAGCTCTTGTTCCTTAGGAGGAAACTCACAGAGGAGTTGAATAGACCAAGAAGTGGAATGAATCTGACTTCATTCCCAGCTCAAATGTTCTGAAAGATCATGTTGCAAAAGCTAATGAGTTGCTGACAAACTCTGATTTCAAGACATAACTTAAAGTCACAGCTCTCAGTACTAAATTTCTTCAAGGTCTACACTCCATAGCTCAAGCAAAGGTTGATAAACTTCAGGAAACAGCTGATAAGCTGGACATGGAGATTAAACTAGACCAGAAAGAGATTTATCAGACCCATTCAAGAGAAAGTTAAAGCTATTGAGAAAGTTCAAGAAAAGAAGCAGGCCCAACTGGATGAGGTCCTGCAGAATCAAGCCTCTCAACAAACACAGCTCAATGAAATCCAATCTACAGTGGAACTCCATCTTTCTCTACTCCTATCAGATGATGCCAAAAAGGGGGAGAAGGTAGTTAAGTCCAAATGCTCAACTATTCAAGTACTGAAGAAGAAGGATGATAAATAAGATGACCAGGAACCCTAGCAAGGGCAAAGGTCAAGGTCAAAGCAAGCAAAGCAGCAAAGTTTCTTCACAGAAACTAATTTCTGATTGTAACAAATCTTCTACACAGAAGAATACAAGTTCTGAAGCTGTGAATGCTCAAACTCTGATAGCAAGTTCTGATAATCAAATTCTGATGACAGAGCCTGATGTTCTCATTCAAGGTGGAAGTCAAGACTCTCAGAAGTTTTTACAAACTCTTAAGCTTAAGGGAAGGGAGACTACTGTCTACTATAGGGATCCCAAGATTCAGACTCTTGATGAAGAAATTGCTAAAATATTATTTCTTAAGGATAATCCTGGAATGGATTTAGAGACTCTAAAGGAGGAGGAAGCTAGATTTGCAGCTGAGAAGACAAATCTTAAGTCTAAAGCTTCTAATGCAAAGAAACCTCCAAGGCCTAAGGAAAAAGGAATTGTGATAAAAGAAAGATTTGCCACAGAGATTCCAAGATCAAGCACTATATCTCAAACTACTACTGATCCCAAAGACAAGGGAAAAGGAAAAGTTGGGGAGACAGTCAAGACGCAGAAGATGAAGATTCCTCAAATTCTGATGGATCCTGTGTGCAAGATGGTTCAGGTTTTTGATGATGCTGCTCCCGAAGATGAAACTGTTGAAACTCTGAAAAGAAAGAAGATTACAGAAGAATCTATGATAACTTCTGACATAGCTCAAGTTGTTCAGAGTGAAGAAATTTCAGAACAGCAAGCTACACAAGAATCTGCAAATCCTGAACAAGTCATCAAGACATCAACCTCTGACAGAGCTCAAGTTGATTTGAACAAGATGACAGTTGCTGATAAGAAGAAACTCCTATGGAAAAATGTTAAACCATCAGATCCTAAGTTGGGGGAGATTGTTAGATATATTTGTGATGTCATAACTAATCTGATGTGTTTAGTTTTAGAACTTAATATCAGGACTTATCAGGACTTACTAGAAATCAGAACTTACTGAAGTCAGAACTTATATCAGAACTTAAGGCCGTCAGGATTTATATCAGGACTTAAGTGTGCGTACTTCATATAAGGAATGCAGCTGATTTACAGGAGAGGATCTGGACTAAAACACTGGAAGATATGCTTTAGAGTTGGAAGACTAGAAGACTTGTAAAAAGATAATGTCTGATTGATATATTTTAGGAGACAAAATTATATTCCATATCAATTAGAAGATATCTTGTAACTGTGTACTATATAAACACAGCTTAGGGTTTACACTATATGTGTTATCATTCTCGAGAATATTATTCTTTATAAATCTAACAGCTCTTAGTGATAATGTTCATCACTGAGAGAGTAGTTTAACCTACTTTGTAACAGAGCTTATTATATTGAATAAACTTGATTATTGTTACATACTTGTGTTCTAAATCGATTTGATTGTAAAAACACTATATTCAACCCCCTTCTATAATGTTGTGTGACCTAACATAAATAACGACTAAGTCTATTATACCACATACGACCAGGCTGTTTCAGTCCATATAATGATCGTTGAAGTTTAATGGAGTATATATGACGAGGTTTCTTGAACTCGTCCATTTTTAACCCTTCTGGGATTTTCATAAAAATTTCACTATCAAGTGAACCGTACAAGTATGCAGTAATGACGTCCATAAGACGTGTTTCCAATTTTTCTTTAGATTCCATACCTAATATAAAATGAAAAGTAATTCCATCCATCACTGGCGAGTGTGTCTCTTGATAATCAATGTCAGGCCTTTGAGAAAACTCTTGTGCTACAAGTTGGGCTTTATATCTCAAAATTTCATTCTTTTCATTTTGTTTTCTTATGAATACCCATTTATTCCCAACAGGGTTCACATCAATTGGTGTTTGGACAACATGTCCAAATACTTTATTGAAATTTCATATCATGTACATAATTTATTGAAATTTCATGAATGTTTAATCTCGTATCTTCAGGGACTGAAATTTCTTCAGGGGATAAAACCACTTCAGGGGTATTTGCTTCTTCTGGAGCATGTGCCACTTCCGGGGCAATTTTCTTTATTTTTCTTTTTCATGGTGCAACATCTTTTGCACCAACCGGTCTACCACGCTTCAGGCATGACTTTGATTCTGTAACCAATTCTTTTGTATCTGATTTTTGAATCGGTATATCTATTCTAGTTGGAGTATTTAATGCAGGTATATGAGATTTAGTTATATTTCTAGAATCGTTAAATGCGTCAGAAATTTGGTTTGCGATATTTTGCATATGGATAATTATTTTTACTTCAAGTTCACATTGACCGGTACGTGGATCTAGAAAATATAACCCTGATGTATTCCATGTTATGTCAGGATTAACTTTATTTGAATGTTTATCTCCCTCTAAGGGAGGAAACATAGACTCGTCAAAATGACAATCTGCATATTTTGCGGTAAATAAATCTCCGGTTAGAGGCTCCAGATATCTAATAATAAACGTGGAATCAAAACCAACGTAGATACCTACTCTTCTTTGAGCTCCCATCTTCGATCTTTGTGGTGGAGCAATCGGTACATATACAGCACTTCCGAAAATTTTAAATTGAGAAATATTAGGAACTTAACCAAGTACCAGTAGTAGCGGAGAATGTTGGTTGTAGGAAGTTGGTCTAATCCTAATAACATTAGCAGCATGAAGTATTGTGTGACCCCAAATAGATGTAGGTAATTTTAATTTCAACAACAACGGTCTTGCAATAAGTTGGAGTCTTTTGATAAAGGACTCGGCTAACCCATTTTGTGTATGTACATGAGGAACTGGGTGTTCAACTGAGATTCCTACAGACATAAAATAGTCGACAAAAGTTGCAGATGTGAATTCTCCTGCGTTATTTAAACGAATTGACTTAATGCAATGATCTGGGAATTGAGCTCGCAATTTGATTATTTGGGCAAGTAATTTTGCAAAAACATCATTACGAGTTGAGAGAAGATAAACATGAGACCATCTAGTTGAGGTATCGATTAATACCATGAAGTACCTAAATGGTCCAGATGATGGGTGTATAGGTCCACATATGTCGCCTTGGATCCTTTCTAGAAAATTTGGGCTTTCAAGTTGAACTTTAGTAGGAGATGGTCGAGTAATCAATTTTCCTAAAGAACATGTTGAACATGGAAGGTCATTGTTGGAAAGAACTTTAAAATCTTTAAGAGGATGACCAGTAGAATTCTCTATAATACGACGCATCATATAGACGCCAGGATGACCTAATCTTTCATGCCAAAGTGTAAAAGATTTTGGATCTATGAGTTTGGAAGCAATGACATTGTGTGACTCAATAGTTCTAATTTTCATCATATATAATCCCGAGGAAAGTGAGTGAAACATTTCTAAGATTTTCTTGTTTATAGGATTAACGGAAGTAATAAGAAGATATTCTCTATCAGCCTCAGAGGTAGTTTCGATGTGAAAATCATTGAGTCGGATATCTTTAAAACAAAGAAGATTTCTAGTAGACTTACTATAATATAATACATTTGGAATGTGTATGTGGGTACCATTAAGGAGGACAAAACTAGTTTTTCCGAAACCTTCGATTATATTAGATACGCCGGAAATCGTTACAACTTGAGCTTCGGTTTTGGTTATATGGGTAAAATATTTTTTGTTCTGTAGAATCGTATGAGTTGTACCACAATCAGTAATGCATATATCTTCGGAATCCATTCTGTATATAATTAAGAAACATAATTTATTTGATAAGAACATAACACGCTACATAGTTTAAACAAAATAAAACACACAATACACACTACTATAGTAATTATATGAAACTAATCTTCAGCCTCCTATATGGGAGTTTCGTTAGATTCATTCGGACCATTAATGCTTATTCCTCCAGTTGTGATTCTCGGGAAATCATCTATGTTATTGTTGGCGAAATTTGTTTTTACCATTTTCTCTTTTGATTTTTGAGAAGATTGGCATAGCTTAACAAGATGATTTGGGGCATGAAAAATTACGTGTCCAGTGCCCATCCATGCCGAACCTATAGCAAACATTTCCAGTTGTTCCTCCTCGTGGTGCCTTTCTTTTACTCTGTGATTCAGATTGCCGCTTTCGGTGACCAGAGTTATTATAGGGACAAAAATGCTCGTGGCTCCGACCTCGTCCAAGATACCGACCTTGGCCCCGTCCACCTCTATACCCTTTTCCACGCACATTCTGCTGGAATGACATGTTATTTACTTCAGGTAATGGGGTAGATCCTGTAGGACGGGATTGATGATTCTTAATCACCAATTCATGATTCTATTCAGCAACGAGAAGAGTTGATAGAAGATCCCCGAACTTAGTAAATTTGCCCTCCCTGTACATCTCTGCTAAGTTGATATTGTTGGGGTAAAAAGTTGATAGTGTTTTATTGATTTTTCTTTTTTCCGTAACTTTTTCACCACATATAATAAGACTAGAACTTATTTTGAACAAAGCAGAGCTATATGCTCGGACACTCATAAAATCCTGAAGTCTTAAATTAGCCCAATCATTTTCAGCTGCAGGTAGATAAACTAGTTTCTGGTGATCGAACCTATCCTTTAGATTTTCCCATAAAATAAAGGGATCCTCGACTTTTAAGTACTCAGATTTTAAATCTTCATGCATGTGGTGTCAGAGAAAATTATAGAGGTAAAGTTTTCTTCAGCCGTGAATTTATTTTCTGTCTTTATTGTATCTCTTAATTTTTTGAACCCAAGTGCAACTTTACATCTTGTACCCATGATAAATAATTATAGCCAGAAATGTCCAAGGGAACGAATGACAAACTTGTAATATTTGTCATACTAAATCTGAATTAACACGAAAATTATTAAATTTTAATTCATCAATGTAAATATTACATAAAATCCTAGTTAATCAGGTGCGTTGACAAGTACGCAATAATCAATGTATATATCATTATTATCATTGATATTATAAACAGATCTATATATAAAATGACAAATGAATTTTCACCCGCCATACGGACGTCTGCGTATGCAGGTTATCTCCGACCAATAACAAATTAAAGTGGATAATCATGCATAAGTTATTTATAGAGCAGATAGAGAGATAAAGAGAGCTGAGCAAAGAGAGAAAGAAGCAAGCTGCTTGGGGTGTATTTTTCATTCACAGATGCAAGCTATTTATAGTAAAACAAAGGGGACATGTAATTAATGTTCATGTTTACAATTCTACACCTAAAGCTTAGCCTTACTATTACAATATTTGACCACATGACAAATCAATTCACAACAAAATATATATTTTATTTTATTTTTCATCATATATAGTTATATATTTTAATTATCAAGTTAAAAATCGAAGTTACACAATTTTTTTATTTAAAAATTCATAGAAATTAATGAAAAAGTTTAAATTGGTTCTATAGTAGAATCACAATTATTAAAAATTATTCCACTGTAGAATCAAATTTAAAATCAAGTAATTTTATTTAATTTTAATTGTTATATTTTTTATTATATTCAAATATAAATATAATTCTAGATTAGCATCAAATTTTATATTTTTTGAAATAAAATTTTACAATTTATGATGAGATTCTATAATAAAATCAATGATTCTCCACGGTTCTCCATATAAGATGGTTCTTCACGGATTAAAGGCCTATATATATATATAAATATAAGTATAAGTACGAATAGTAAAAGAGGGTAGAAAGAAAGTTAAATCATTTATTGTATTAACTGTATTAGAAAGTGACGAGATTGAACATATATTCATAGTATTACAAGAGTTTAACAGTTTGTTGTAGTTTGTTGATGTGAATAAAATAAATTCACTTCGCGTATGTGCATTGAAAAATACTTCACCGTGTACTGGAAATGTAAGAAAAAAAGCTGGTTTGACAATATCTTCCTCTGTTTACATTGATAATCATTAATATATCATAACAACTCTCACTTATTTTCTAATATTTGTTCTTTAACACATGTAGGCCAGACATGGATGCATGTGTCTAGACTATAGGCCTTAATTATATATTAACAACAGTATTTTAAAAATTGGTCGATTAATGGGCCGATTAATTGGAGTTCAGACGGGTTTTGTGTCAATTAATCAAAAATTGGGTCAAAGTACGTTTTTAAAAATTCGGTTAAAAATTGGTCAGTTCGAGTCAAAAAGTGGTATGTTCGAGTCCAAGGGTGAAAATTAATAGAAAAAGAATTGAAATTTAAAAGAATTGTTAATATTTAAGAATAAAATTTTGACTTATATTGACTATTATATGCCCCTAAATCATAATTTCTAGTAATTGAATAAATTTTTTAATTAAAGTACTCTTATTTTTCCCAAAAATTTACTCAATTGATTCATTTATTTCACAATTTCCTAGGGTTAAATGGTGTTTGGGTCACTCAACTTACCGGAAACTTGTAGTTGGGTCATCCAACTCAAAAAACTTTCAATCACATCATTTTATTCTTAAAACTTTTCATCCAGGTCACTCGCCGTTACATTCCGTTAAAAATTTAACGGAATGCTGACTAAACTTGGTGACTTGGCTTAAATAAATCTATTGTGTCATGTACAATCAGATGAAGCGGCATTTTGGTCACTGAACTAGCTCAAAACTTGCAATTTGGTCATCAAACTAAAGAAATTTTCATTCAAGTCACTGACCATTACGTCCATTAAAAACTGAAAAGAAAACCGAACGAAGAGCTCTCCTACAAACACTATTTTCTCTTTTAAAAAAATTTGGAACACATAAATACAATAAATAAATGTATCAATATGTTGTTCAATTCCCATATTAAAGTCTTTACAAATCTCAAAATATTTCAAAAAAATTCAAAATTTTAAAAAAAAATCTCAAAATTTTTATTGGGATTTTATTTCAAACTCCCAAACTTGTTCTATAATGATTCGTAAAGTAATTTTATTTTTAAACTCGTATATTTTCACGATATTCTCTTATCAAAAATATATTTTTTTAACAATTATTTGTTTTAAATGTCATTTAATAACCCGTTCAACTCAATTCAAACCGATCCAAACCGATGAACAAATGGTAGGGTTAGGTTGCATTTTTATTTTTTTAGGCCGGGTTATAAAATTTTAAACTTTGGGTCGGGTTGTTAAAATACATAGAACCTGGCCAACCTGACCCATGTGCACCCTTAGTTTCTGTGAATAAAATCATTGATGATAATCTGTGTATTTGTTGTAAAGAGGTGTGGTAGGAGGGCCCTTAACGTTGTTGTAGGAGACTTGTTCGTTCATTTTTTTTTCAATTTTTAATAGACATAATGATCAGTGGTATAAAAGTTTTATCAGTTTGATGATCAAATTGCAAGTTTCAAGCTAGTTGAGTGACCAAAATGCCGCATCAGCTAACTGTACATGCTACAGTGAATTTATTTAAGTCTAGTTACCAAGCTTAGTCAGGATTCCGTCAAGTTTTTAACGGAATGTAACGGTGAGTGACCTGTATGAATTTTTTTAAAAGTAAAATGATGTAATTAACAGCTTTTTGAGTGGGGTGACCCAACTGCAAGTTTTCATTTGGTTGAGTGACCAAAATGCCATTTAACCCCAATTTCCTATTATCGATTTGCTATGTAATTAATTTTAGCACATCACGAATTTATGTTTAATTACTAACTTTCTAACTACTAAATAGTAAGTATTAATTATTATGTATAAAACAACTATAAAAAAATATGTAAACTATCAAATGTTAATTAATGATATATGGTATTTTTGTAAATCTTATGACAACTTAGTGAAATTTAAATAAAATTTTATATTATTATTTAATTAATTAAATTACTTCTGATTAAAACTATGATTAATTAATCTGATTAATCATCATTAATCACTGAAAGGTAATTACATCTAACAGTACAGATTTCCGAATTTTAGAACACGGGAGAAAGAAATAAAATATTCGACAAAAACGGGAAACTCCTGCACATCCGTTTTGTCTTATCATTTCTTTCGGTGACTTGAATCTAGCTTCAGTGTAGAAATATTAAAATAGTAAATTAAAATGCGTTTACTTCCAAAAAGTAACTAAAATATTAAATTGATAATATTTACCTATTTTTCTTAGAATAGTTTTGGGGTGTGTTTGGTATTGGGGTTACTTATTTTTGCTTGAAATCATTTAAACTATTATTTGTTAAAATAAAAAAAACTGCTTTCCTGCAAAATGCTTTTGACGTAAAAGCTGTCGTTAGAGAAAGGAAGGCCCCCATATTTTTCATAAAAGTTATTTTTCAGTTTTTGCGGAAAGCAGATGCTGGTAATTTCACCATCAAAATTCAAAACTCATCAAAGCGTTATTTTTTATAATTCTTGACATCAAAACATATATATATATATATATATATTAAAAGTATTAAAATATGTATTTGTTGGGGCTGCCGTTAGGGCTACAAATGAACCAAATTATTCGTTAAACCCGTCCAGTTCGTTCGAGTTCAAGTTCAATAAGCTCATCTGATAAGCTTATCGAACTCAACTTCGAACAACATTTCTTGTCCAATAATCTTAATAAACCAAACCAAAATTTTAAGGTGTTCGACTCGAGTTCGATTCGTGTTCGGTTCGAGTTTGGTTCGTTCGTTAAGCTCGAGTTCGGTTCAAAAAAATAGTATATTTATAATATTATATGTATAAATAATATGTGTATTATTAATAATATATATGAATTATGATTAATCACTGAAAAGTAATTACATCAAATAATACAGATTTTTGAATTTTAAAAGACGCGGAGAAAGAAATAAAATATTCGGCAAAAACGGGAAACTCCAACACATCCGTTTTGTCTTATCTTTTCTTTCGGTGACTTGAATCTAGCTTCAGTGTTGAAATATTAAAAGGAAAATGTTATAGACCCCAAATTTTTACCCCAAAAATTTCCCAAAATCTGATGTATCACATGAATAGTTGGTAACCTTCCTGATAATAAAATGGGACCCCGCGTGCATTAATATGCGCCCACGAATTAAAATAAGTCATGTGTTAGCCACGTCATTTAGTAAAATTGTTGGGGAACCTAGCACTACTCATATTAAAATAGTAAATTAAAACGCGTTTACTTCCAAAAAGTAACTAAAATATTAAATTGATAATATATTCCTATTTTTCTTAGGTATGGATGTTAGTTTTGGGGTGTGTTTGGTATTGCGGGTGTGTTTGGTAATGGGGTTGCTTATTTTTGTTGGAAAACATTTAAAATTGTTAGGTCACACAGACTGTAGAAGGGGGTTAAATACAGTGTATAATACAATCAAATCAAATTAAGAACACAAGTATGTAATAAGAATAATCCTATTAATAACACAGTGTTGCAATGGAATTGTTCTCTCTCAGTGATGAACAAATATCACGAGAGCTGCTAGGGTTACAAATGAATAATATTCTCGATAATGATAACACTTATAGTGTAAACCCTATGCTGTGTTTATATACCACACAGTTACAAGATAATCTCTAATTGAAATCAAATATAATTTTGTATCCTAAAATATATCAATTAATTATCTTTTCCTCAAAGTCTTCTATTCTTCATAGAATACTTCTCCATGCATATCTCTTCTTGTTTTAGTCTTGATCTTCTTTCCCTTCAATCAGCCGCCTTCCTTATCTGAAAGTCTTCTTAAGTCCTGATATTATCTTCTGATGAATATCTCCTGATATCTTAAGTTCTGATAACTTAAGTTCTGATATCTTAAGTTTTGACTTCAGTATAAGTACTGATTTCCAGTTAAGTCCTGATTTTTCCTATTAGTCAAGATCTGAAAACTAAACACAAATCATTATTAGACATGACATCACAATATATCTAACAATCTCCCCCAACTTTTAAATTAGCATAATTTACAAGTTCAATAGATATTTGATGATGTCAAAAACATTAAGTACAAATACATATGAGAATATGACTAGATAACTACAACTCACAGTCCTTGTAGCTTTTACCATACTTAAAGTCTGATATCAGCTTTAGCCTGTATATCCTTCAAAATTTAACAGTTGTAGTCCTCGACCTGGCTTCAGTGTGTGATCTCTTGGATGTCAGGAGTTGTTCTGAGATAGTTCTTCAAAAGAGTTCTCTCAGCATATTCAAGTTCATTTATCATCCTCCTTTTAGCATCTTTAAGTTCAGCTGTATCTTCTCCTGTCTGAAAGATAGCAGCCCTGAGATCATTAATCTTTGCTTTCCTCATCTGCTAATCCAGTCTGATCAGATAAGCTTTGTTAGACTCCAGATTAATTTCAACACCCTTAATACCCAGAAAGTTAGTGATCTTGGCGGTATTGGGCTTCATCTCAACTAAATCACCATTGTGATCTCTATACTTTGGATAGTATGGTCTGTCAGACTTTACAGAGTAAAGTTTCTTTTGCCTCTGAATATCAGATATTAAGTATCTGGCAGCACCATCTGTTGACCTGTTCTTCACTTGAAGTAGAAATAAAACATGTTGCAGTTCTTCATAATACTTCAACCGAATTGCATCCTTTCTTATCTGGAATACTCTCCCATCTGTCATAAAATAAAGCATTATGTCTTCTTTCAGCTTGGAGTTGTAGACCATCTATACAGACTCTAATTGATTTAGTCTTTCTGGAGTTGTCCCTACTCCTGGTTCAGTAAGGGATGTAGGATCTGAGGTAGATTTGTTTATTCTTTTCTCATCAGCATTACCCAGTCCCTTTTTATCTCTAGCTTCCTTCCCTTGGATCAATCTACCCTGAAAAACATTTGTTGAAGTCTTCATAGGTTGAGCAGATTGTTGAGCTTTAGTAAACCCAGGTAGTAGAACTGTTGAAGGTTTAACATGAGCAATGCCAGAGGTTTCATTTTCTTCTGATGTCAAGACAACTTGAGCTATGTCAGAGGTTGCTTGAATATTCCTTTTTTTCTTCAAAATCAGACTTGTATCTTCATCAGCATTTACTTCCAGATCCATGGTTGGCATATATATCTTTACAGATTCATGAGCTTTTGCCTTACCCTTGAATCTATGATCAACTTCCACCTGTGATTTGGACTTGGCCTTAGATGCCTCAGTATTTGTCCTCTCTTTGATCACAATGCCCTTAGGCTTAGGTGGTTTCTTTGCTATGACTTGAGCTTTAGACTTTGACTTAGATTTGTCATTTTCAGCTTTCAGTCTAATCTTTTCTTCCTTCAGGCTTTCAAAATCCATGCCTGGATTATCCTTTAGGAACAGTCTTTTAGAGATCTCTTCATCAAGTTTCAGAGTTTGTTCATCAGAACTTATCCTTTTACCAGTATCAGAACTTGTTCTTTGACTTATAGTTCTGGCTTCCCTTGATAAAGTATCCCTGCCTTGACTTAGACCTCTACTCCTTTCAGAGTTTCCCTGGTCTTCATTATCATCATCCTTACCCTTCAGTGGTTGATCAGTTGTGCATTTGGACTTAATTACTTTCTCCCCCTTTTTGGCATCATCTGGTAGAAGCAGGGAGACAAGCAATTCCACAGAGTTTTGGATTTCATTGAGTTGGTTTTGTTGAGCAGCTTGATTCATTAAAATATCAGATAGTTGAGCTTGCTACTTTTCTTGAGTCTTTTCTATATACTCAAAGCGGTCAAAGGCTGGCTTAAAAAACCTTTTTTTGTCCAATGTGAAATTCATGGTTTTCTTAGTCACTGTATCTTGAATTTGGTCCACTTTGGCTTGAGTTATTGAGTGTTGACCTTGAAGGTTCCTGGTACTCAATACAGTAACTCTGAGCTGTGCTTTGAAGTCATCATTCATCAGCATCTCATCAGCTTTAGCCAGGTGCTCAGTAAGAACATCTGCAATAGGAACAAAATCAACTTTGTTCCACTTCTTGATCCACTCTCTTCCTCTGTGAGTTTCACTCGAAGGAACTGGTGCATCCTTTCTCATAAACTTTTTAATCAAATCAGCTTTACCAACTATTTGTGGAGGTGCATATCCAGAAGGACCAGCTGCATCAGCATTTATATTTGTAGCAGCTTCACCAGTATTTTCTTCAACAGAACTTGCAGAATCTTCAGTATCAGCATCTTTTGATAGAATGATTGTATGTGAAGCAATAGAAGATTCATCTGGATGGACATCAACATCTAGCAATGGAGTTGTTGGTGGAGTGCGCTGTGAAAGATGTGAAGTAGATGGAGCTTCCAGATACAAGACCATAGGCACATCCAAGTTGTCGATATCAATTTCAGCACTTGTTCCTGGATTGTCAACATATATTGGAGATTTTATAGGAGACACAGTAGGTGTAGGCATTGGAGTAGTCTCTGGCTCTTGGATTGGAGATTTGTGAGCTTCATGAAGTTCTGGCTCAGCACTTGGAAGAGACTCAACTACAGTAGGTTCTTGTGGGATCAGAGATTCCTGACCCCCTTCCACAGATGCTGCTTCCATTCCTTCTTCAGAGATTGATTCTTCTACAGCCCTCCCTGCTCTTTGCTTTTTAAGTCTCTTGGCTGGTGGAGAGACTCTGGAACTTGATCATCAGAGTTTAGCTTTCTAAGCCTTTTTAGGGGCCTAGTACTCCCAGTTTCTTGAGCTTTCTGAGAAGAGACCTTCTCAGCTACTTCAGCAACAGGTTCCGATGGTTGAACCTGTGCCTCATCATCAGACTCATCTCTTAAAATCATCTTCCTTCTTTTCTGTTGTGCCTGAGGTACTGTCTTAGTCCTCTTTGCTCTAGAAGAAGAAGGCTTCACCTGATTATGTGCTGATGACTGGCTGGCATGTTCTGATGTGTGTGTTTGTTGAGTGGCAGTAGTAGGTTCTGATGGCTGTTGTGGTTGTGGTTGTTGTTGTTGTGGAACATCAGGATATAATACAGAGTAAGTATCAGCATCAGCATTTACAAGGGCTTGCTTTACTGCTAAAGGAATTCTAAAAGGCCTCAGAACTTTCTTTTTGTTACCAGCAGTTAAAAGGTCAGTAAAAGCCCTTTTTGCTAACCTAAAAGGTTCTATGAGTTCACTTGCTAGTTGTGGTTCATCTGATGTACAATAACTGTAAATTAACTGACAGAACCTAGCAAAGTAAATTACATTCCTGTCCTCTTCCATTCTATCTCCTATAAAACATAACATAGTCTAGGCATAATCAAAGTGAGACTGGTTTAGGAGAGCATACCCAATTTGTTGAGTCAGAATCGGAATGGCGTCAAAATTTGAGCATTTGTTTGCGAACGCCTTGGTGATGCAATCGAAGAAAAAGCTCCATTCTCTTCGAATATGTGGGCGTTTAAGTTGGCCCAACTTTGCCAAACTCTCCTCATACCCTAAATTAGCCATCATTTACTGTAGCAATGGCTCCTCAACAGCAGAACTGAACTGGCAGTTCTCAGGTAGATGTAGAGCTTTCCTGACTGTTGCCGGAGTAACAACGTACTCCACCTCCTTTGCTATAAAAACGATGCTTGGAGTCCCATCCTTACCACCATCATCATAAAGTCCCGTTCGCCAGAACGTCAGAACTTGAGTTCCAGATAAAGTGGATGGCTGCGTCAAAGCAAACCCTATTTCAATGTGAGCCAAGAAGTCCTGAACAATATGAAGTTCCGACGGAGCTTCACTTTTGGTTAGAATGGCAGTGTAGTTGTTGGGGACAAACTTTGCTCCATTAAAGATTAGATCCTTGGGTTACATTAAAAAAGAAGTGAGAAATAAGAATGCCTGAAAGGTGTTTGGTAAAATGCCTGTGTAAAAACCGTCAGAGAATATAGAGAGAATAAGAGAAAAGAGAGAGAGTATTGAATACAAAAGTAGATAAAAGATTTAAAATATTTTATCTCTTTTACTTATACGCGCCACTTGACAGCATTTAAGACGAATTGGAACAGTCTTTACACCTGTCAGCCATTTAGTAGTTAAGGCAATAGTTAATGGGCACGGGAAATAAGTAATGATTACTATGCACATGCAGTTTTTCAATAAAAAAAATTGTTCCCACTAAATAAATGATTATGACTGTCTTTATCTCACTTAAACCAATATTCTGATAAAATATAACCGTTCAAGTATTGACCAAAAATAAATCAAGTAAATAAATACTGCCACGTAAGCATCAGAACTTGATTATTATCAGAATTTAAAGGTCATCAGAATATAGCTTCTGTACTCAAAAAGTGAATGTTTATTTCTGTAATTCTTCACACAAATACTGATATGGTTTCCTCAGAACTTAATCATTAGAACTTCCATCAGAACTTGTCCTCAGAATTTATGCAACTAACACTTAAACTGTTCATCTAAAATAACATTGATCACCACAGTAATTTTCATCATTCATATGGAGTGTAAGTGTGTGCTTTAAGCTAAATATCAGACAAAGAGTAAAGTCTGATTCATTTCAGTACATCTTAGAAATAAGGCATAACTAAGAACTTTGCTCAAAATCTGTCATTAGTCTGAAGTCTACTATAGAATGAGTTCATGTATGAGTCCACCTCAATTATTTTATGCTCATTTTATGCATCTTTTGATATTCTTTTTCACAGGAGCTCCTCAGTGTAAGTGAGTCACAACTGCTTATCAGAATTAATACTATTATCAGAGTATTTCTCCAGTAATCAGAGAATGTGAAAAGTCGCCAATAAAATTTTATTTTTCTTTTCTAATGCATATTACTTAATACCAGCAATGCACTTAGGTCTTCCCTTCCACATATATTTTTCTCTAGATCTCAAAGGAGTACCTGATATTTATTTCTTTTCTTCACTTTTTCTTTTGATAAATGAGGCTTATAAGCACTTAGTACATCCATAAGATTTACCAACATCAGAACTTAACAGATAAGAAGCACTATTCTAGTTTTTGACTTAGTAATAAGATACACAAAGTAAACCTAATCAAGCTCAATATCAGAATTTGCTTGTGTTAAAAGATTTCCACATAAACAATTACTTCAAACATGGGATCTTCAATATGTTAGAGACTATTAGGTCAGTATCTAGCACAGTTATCCTCATTGGATTGAATAGTCACAGAAACATTCATATCACTATCAGAGTTTAGAAATTCACATCAGACATTAATCAGCACTTAGGAAAATTTCAATTTAAGCACAAATTACATAAAGATAGTAATATCTGTAAATACTGATCATAAAGTCTGATGTATCAGAACATAAACTACACAAATTTAGAGAAAGAACCTGAAACCATTCCAAGTTCATTTACCAATCTTGTAAACGTAGCTTCACACAGTGGTTTTGTGAAGATATCTTCTAGTTGTTGATCTGTTGGAACAAAATGCAATTCCACTGTACCTTCCATCACATGTTCCCTTATGAAGTGGTACCTAATGCTGATGTGTTTTGTCATTGAGTGCTGAACTGGATTACCTGTCATAGCAATAGCACTTTGATTATCACAGTAAATGGGTATCTTAGAATATGTTAACCCATAATCCAGTAATTGATTCTTCACCCAAAGAATTTGTGCACAACAGCTTCCTGCAGCAATGTACTCTGCCTCTGCAGTTGATGTGGAAATTGACTTTTGTTTCTTGCTAAACCAAGAAACTAATCTACCTCCAAGAAATTGGCAGCTTCCACTTGTGCTTTTCCTGTCAATTTTGCACCCTGCAAAATCTGCATCTGAGTAGCCTATTAGCTTAAAGTCTGATTCCCTAGGATACCATAATCCTAGATCAGCTGTACCCTTAAGGTACTTGAAAATTCTTTTCACAGCCGTTAAGTGAGGTTCTCTTGGATCTGTTTGAAATCTTGCACAAAGACAGTTAGCATACATGATATCAGGTCTACTTGCAGTTAGATAGAGTAATGAGCCAATCATACCTCTATAATCAGTAATATCTTCTGATGTACCAGTATCCTTATCCAATTTTGTTGCAGTGGCCATGGGAGTGGATGCACTTGAACAGTCTTACATTCTAAATTTCTTCAACAAATTTTTGGTGTACTTAGATTGACAAATAAAAGTTCCTTCTTCATTCTGCTTGACTTGAAGGCCCAGATGATAGCTAAGTTCTCCCATCATACTCATTTGATATCTTGACTGCATTAACTTGGAAACCTTTTACAAATTCTGTCATTTGTAGAACCAAAAATGATATCATCAACATATATCTGTACCAAAAGTAAGTCTTTTCCATGGTTGGGATAGAATAAAGTTTTGTCAATAGTCCCTCTGTTAAATCCACTTTCCAGAAGAAACTGAGCTAATGTCTCATAACATGCCCTTGGAGCTTGCTTAAGGCCATAAAGTGCTTTATCAAGTCTGTAGACATGATTAGGAAATTTTGAATCTACAAAACCTGGAGGTTGTTCAACATATACTTCTTCTTCCAATTCTCCATTAAGAAAAGCACTTCTTACATCCATTTGAAAGACTTTAAACTTTTTGTGAGCAGCATAAGCCAAAAATATCCTTATGGCTTCCAATCTAGCAACTGGTGCAAATGTTTCATCATAATCAATTCCCCCATGTTGAGAATATCCTTTTACAACCGGCCTTGCTTTATTTCTTATAATTATGCCGTCACTATCAGTTTTATTTCTAAACACCCACTTTGTACCAACAACAGATCTATTCTTTGGTCTTGGCACTAGGGTCCAGACTTTATTTCTTTCAAATTCATTTAACTCTTCCTGCATTGCTTGCACCCAATCAGCATCTTGAAGAGCTTCTTCCACTTTTTTTTGTTCAGTCTGAGAAAGAAAAGAATGATAGAGACATTAATTTGATGTTGTTGTTCTAGTTCTAACACCTGCTTCATGATCTCCAATAATCAAGTCAGGTGTGTGTGCTTTAGTCCACTTCCTTGTAGATGGAAGGTGATCTCTAGAACTGGATGCTCCCCCATGATCTATGATGTCTCCATCAACATTTTCTAATGCTCCCCTGAAATTATGCTCTCTGAGTTGGATCCTTCAGAATTTGAGTTTCCAGAATTATCAGAACCTGGCTCATCAGAACTTGATGAATCAGAACTTGAAGAGCATGTTCTAGGTTCTGATGCTTCTTGAGATGTGGTTGGATCTTCAATATGCTCCCCCCTGCACAGTTGCATTTTCCTTTGGCGTAGTCACTACAGTTTCAATAACATTAGAGTTTAACCGATCAGAGTTTGCAGTATCAGGATTTAGACTATCAGAATTTAAAACTTCATTCTCAAATCTCAGCTGATCATGATCATTGAAATCTTCAAGTCCAGTAATCTTCTTATCATCAAAAGAGACATTGATAGATTCCATGACAACCCTTGTTCTTAAATTGTAGACTCTGAAGGCTTTTGTGGAAAGTGGATATCCAACAAAAATTCCTTCATCAGCTTTTAGATCAAATTTGGATAGCTATTCAGGATGAGTCTTAAAAACAAAATACTTGCATCCAAATACATGAAAGTACTTCAGATTTGGCTTCTTTTTCTTCACCATCTCATATGGTGTCTTTCCATGAAATAGGTTGGAAGCTTTGCTTCTTCAAGCATTGTACGTGCAGCTTCAATGAGAGTTCTATTCTTCCTTTCAACAACTCCATTTTGCTGTTATTATTCCATGGTCTTTGCAGAACTCTTCCATGATCAAATTCTTGAACTCAGTGTCATTATCACTTCTTATGATTTTCACATAGTCTTTGACCAATTTATCCAGTTGTTTGACATGATCAATCAAGATAGATGTAGTTTCACTTTTTATGTGCAAGAAATACACCCATGTGTATCTGGTAAACTCATCTACTATGACCATAGCATATTTCTTCTTTGCAATAGACATGACATTCACTGGACCAAATAGATCAACATGTAGTAGGTGATAAGGCTCAAGAATTGAAGATTCGGTCTTGCTCTTGAATGAAGATTTTCTTTGTTTTGCCTTTTGACATGAATCACAAAGGCCATCAGGAGCAAATACTGATTTTGGCAGTCCACTCACAAGATCTTTCTTGACTAGTTCATTTATATTGTTAAAATTTAAATGAGAGAGTTTATTGTGCTAATCCCAGCTTTCTTCAATTAATGCTCTGCTTAACAGACAGATTGCAGAACCATCAGAACTTGTTGAAAGCTTGGCTTCATAAATATTACCATGCATGTATCCCTTCTGAACAACTTTTCCTGTAAATTTGCTTACAACTTCACAGTGTTCTTCAAAGAAATCCACATGATAACCTTTGTCACAGTTTTGACTAACACTCAGCAGATTGTGTTTAAGTCCTGAGACTAGAGCTACTTTTTCAATGATGACATTCCCAAGATTGATATTGCCATATCCCAGAGTTTTTACCATGTTGCCATCTCCATAAGAAACTCCTGGGCCAGCTTTCTCCATAAAGTCTGATAGCAGGGCTTTATTTCAAGTCATATGTCCTGAATGTGACGACTGAGAATTTTGCGACATAATTAAGTCAATAAAGTATGCTTTATGTGATGTGATTATGATTATATGATAAAGTGTTGATTAATTTTCTTTGCTGTATATTAGAATCTAGGAGCGTAAATAAAAACGTTCCAATTTAAAGAGTCAGCTTAGGAGATAAGTTGTGTTGTCGGACCGTCAGGTAGAACGGAACATGTCCTAATAAGGAGTTAAAGAATATAAAATGTGAATTATGTGTGATTGAGTAAAATGAATGTGTAAGTAAAGTATTTCGTCCTAAATGACGTGTCGATCGATAATGATAATGAGAAGCGTAATTGAAACGCTGAGTGTCGGGCCGTCAGGCTGAACGTGACCCGGTACGCGTAAAAAGGGATAAAGATTAAAGAAGAATAAATTCTATGATCAGACCTGAGTTGTTATGTGATTGTATATGTGAGATTTCTTGTCTGTGTGCATGACTATGTGCTCTGTGACATTTTATGAACTTAAAGGAATTATTTGATTTAAATAAAGGTTTATTTAACCTTCGCACATTTTTATAAAATTATCTGAGTGAGATAAAAACATGGGATTTATTTTGTTATCTTCATAGTAGTCCTAGAGACTTTTTAAAAATGATGAAAGGATTTATTTGGTGGTCTTTGTATTTTAAATTGATTTTTAGGTGGAAAAGTGTTATTATAAGTTCGAACTTGCAAAAATCATATAAAATCAACCTTTCGCTCAAAAATCTATTATGAGTAATGGTTGGAAAGCTAATTTCGAGATCTACGTTTCAAAATTGTCAATCGCTATAATTTCCAACTTTCTGAGAGAGATATATTTATTTTTCCACCAATAATCTGTGGGAGTAAAAAGAGAAAGGAAAATCACTTTATAAAAGGGAATTAGAAATGTACTAAATTGCCCTTGATTTTGATTGAGTATAAAACTCATCTTTTCCCCCTTTTTCTTTCTTTTTCCCGAGCACATCAATCTCTCTTCTCTTTCTTTCTCACCCTCTCTCTCGGCTACTCTCTTTCTTTCTCTCTCTCTCAGTTTTTCTTCTTTTCTCTTGGTAAACTCCTTGTTTCTTTGATAACTTTCACCAATTCTTCTCAAAATCTCTTGCTAAACATATATAAGTGGTTATTGGAGTGTGCATGTGTGTGTTTATGCTTGCATGCGAAGTGTGTGTTTGTTTGGGTTCGATTTTGAGCCGAGACCTGGGGTTTGCTTGATCAATCCTTGTTTCTGTGATTATTGTGATGAAATCATATTGCATGTATTGTTGCTACATTTATTTTTAGAGGATCGGAGGTTTTATGGTTGGATACCCTCGAATGAAGGCACCACCGTGAAGCCACCGCCACCGGTGATGAACTCCGGTGAACCGGTGGTGAGTTGTGATGTTAAAAACTGAACTCTAATACCATAAAATTTGATTTTGGTGTTTGCATGCTTGGATCGTTTAGATTTCAAAAAGGGTTTTGATTTCCAAAAGTTAAACTGATAAGTGTTTATTATAAATGAGTTATCGATTTGATTATGGGTTGATTTGTGATTTAAGGATTAAGAGAAATCATTTGCATGTGTTGTTTTCTTGAAAAACCCGAATGGTTTGATCCTTGAAGTGATTGATTTGATTTTTCTTGTTGAATAAAGTAATTATGGATTGTTATTAGAATGGTTAGTGGATTAAAAGGAGTGAAATTTCTATTGCATGCTAAGTCTTGGTCCGGGTTTTGTACTAATGAAAAAGGGAATTAAAATTTTGTAACTTGATTCTTGGTTAATTAGCTAGTCTCGAGATTTGCATGATGATTTACAAGAGGAATTAGTAATGCATGTTAAAGTATAGCCTTGCATGTAAATGTTGATTTAAAAATAAGCTAAAAAGGATGAGTGTTGGAATAATCTCAAGTTTTAAGAAAAACTAATGCTTGCATGTCAATGTTCGACCCTTGAATTGTGTTTTGTGAATATAGCTGAATGGAATGTAGGAATAAAAGGAATTGATTTGATGCTAAGACAAGGCATGAGTAATTTTAGAGATTATGTGGTTTATATGTTTGTTTTGGTTTGAATTTTTATGTTAAAAGGAAAGAAAATGATTCTTTTTAAAGATTTTTGATTATGTTATATGTTTATGTGAGCTAAGGTGGAGATTGATTGATTTTGAAAACCATAAGTGATAGCTATGGTCATAAGTAATTAGCTATGAATGAAATTGTGTGTTCGTATGAGTTATAAGTGTTTGATTTGGAACATAGTCAAGATTTAACGAGTATAAGTTGGTAATCGATATATATCTAGAGATATAAAGGCTATAAGAAAAGAATGTGTTATGTGATATGTGCATGTGTGTATATAAGTTGTACTCGTATCGTTCGAGTCAGAAGTATAATCGAGCTATCATATTGAGTGAACGTTCCGGGAACGTGAGTTGAGAACTAATTAAGGTTTGGCTTTGGATTGTAGATTCGGTACGTGAGGGCATTCGGGCTAGGAAAGGGAAAAGTATACTAGGTGGCAGTAGTTCAACCTTTGTGAAACAGGAAAGCGAATTCAGGCAAGTAACTCTACTTACTTGTGAAATTGTTATAGAGAGGATATTGTCCATGCCATGTAGAGTATTGAACTGTTTTAGTGATATACCCCTGTTATTGATTCTTGAGATACCCTATCATTGTTCTTGTGAACTTGCTATTGATAAGATTATTGTTCAAACCCTTTAATAACCTTTTCTTATCCTGATTACTTGTTAATACCATGAACTGTTGTAAACCCTATGAGGACCTTTACGAACCCCTTGTGTAATGATCCTTCATTCTTTGGTTTACCTTATACCCTATTGATCCTTGAAACAGTCTTGATTCCCTAATTTGAGTACCTTGTTATCATTTGATCAAGATCCCTAGAATTGAACTTTGTTTATCCTTGATTCATTTCCTTATCTTTGAATTCTTGAAATTTGAACTTAAGAATGAGTTTCGACTTGAAAGAGTCTGAATGATTTCATATGCTCGGTAATGATAAAATGAATTTAGTAAAACCTTTCTTTTCCAACAAAAAGGTTTTTCAAACGAATTACTGATGGATTGGATTGAGACGTAAGAGACTAGTGGGACTAGTCCAGTCATGTTAAGAGACTAGCGGGGCTAGTCCAGTATAAGGCTCAAATTATGCCATTTGTACCTTAAAGACCGGATGGAGGTCGGTACGGGCTGATCACCCGTATTAATATGAATTGAAAGTTAAAGTAGTCCAATCAAGGGTTCCATAATTATTGAAATTTTATTCTGTGAATGATTTATTGAAAAAGAAATGGTATATAATGTTTGAAAAGAGTTGATTGTGATATTGATTAGCTTACAGCTTGTGAAACCTGAATTTGGATTCTGATATCAATCATATAATTGATTCCCAATGAAGAAAAGAGTATCTCTTTCTTTTAAAGATCATTTGTGATCTTGATAATGATTTGTGATGAATGTCGGCTTTCACCCTATCTCGAACCTTGTTTCCTGAAAGCCCAAATCTCTTCTTCTTAACCCTTTCATAGCCCAAAAGACAGAAGTCTGCCACCTAGAAATGATTAACTAGAATGCCCTGAGAACGGTAATGGTATATTGTGGATTTTGTATCGTAGAACTGCTTTTTAGTTACTTGTTGAGTTTTAATACTCATATGTTTTTTTAATCTAACCATGGCAGTTAAGCAAGAGGATGACCAGGCTTAGGCGCACTGCTCGTAAGAGTGTACCTGGTGTTCCCTACCGTGTTGAGGGCTTCCAATTGCCAGAGCAGGTAGTGCAGGTTTTGTGTGAGCAAGCGCTTAGCCAGAAAGTTGTAAAGATACAATGGGTTATCTGTAGGTTCCCAGCCGGAATCGATATTGTTTATTTAAGAATATTTTGGGGTTGTAAGTTATATTTTATGATTGGTAGTTGTAATCTTGTCTCATACTTTATCCTATTGATCCTGTTAGTAGTTAATCGGGGTTTATGCTTATTTAATTATTAGATTAAAGGAGTGTGAGTCCTCATTTCCTAACCCCGAGATTGAGGGCGTCACAAGTTGGTATCAGAGCTACGGGATCTAGTCCCTGAGACAAGTTAGGAATAAAAAGGGTATTTTGGGAATATTTCTATATCGCGAGAGAGTTCGACTCATATAGAGTTGAGTTAGACTATTAGGTATAGTCTAAGAAAAGTGTTTATTAGTGCAGTGGAAACTAGAGTTAGGGTGTGAGTCAGCTGGAAGCTTTATTTAACCCTAACATTGTTTTGTTGTTGTTGTTTTGTGTTTTCTCTCAGGATCCTAGTAGTGGTAGTGACTCAGACTCAGAGATTAGTTTGACCGGTTCCTTAGTGGACCCCATTTCACCCTCTCCAGAGGAGCCTGTGTATGTTAGTTCAGACCCGGAGGAGGACCCTTCTGAGAGTAATGAGATCCCTATGCAGATTTCACCCTTGAGGCCAGATTCAGAGACCCCTGCCCCTGAGCCAGAGTCTGAGATGCCTAAGACTGTACCTGTCAGTGTTGGTGGCAAGTTAGCCCAGGATCGAGACTTTGTTTACTCCCGTATCCCTGAGTTGGGAGCTTTGGTGGATAGGCTGATCCGAGACTCTAGGCAGAGGACTTCAGTAGTGATGGAGGAGTGGAGAGCTTGGATTCAGTTGGTAGAGCAGGTTGCCTGAAGGAGATTGGATGAGGGACCATCCACTAGTGATGCTGATGCTGAGGCCCGGAGGCTGCATAAGATCATTCGCTGGATGTTGGTTGTGTTGAGAGAGATTCTAGATGATTAGACGGGACTGTTGGTTGAGCCCGTAGATTGTTGTATTTCAGGACTGTGTTGTAGCAGTAGTTATTAGAAGTTAGGGGTAGATAGGGGAATATTTTCCAGTTTTTCCTCTATTTAACCCTGCTATATTATTTTACCTTATTTCAGAACCTGTGATAGCCAGACTTATCTTTATGTACCCTTTGTTTAAATAAATCCATTATCTTGTTTTCCATTGTGCACCTTAAATATCTCATAAACTGTTCTCAATATCATGATTCCATACAACAATATTTAAAGATCGTAAAACCCTATTTTGTGCCATGATAAAACAACACTGATATGAGAATTATATAGTAATAGGATTGCATGTGCAAATTGGGTAAAACTTAAAACCCGCACAAGAGATTTTTTAAAAACTGTTGTTATAAGCCATGCCATCATATTGCTAAATAATTGCTCAATCAGGTTTTATAAGAAATAGCCAACTCACCATATCACCAAAAAGAAGAAATTCCCACCCAAGACCCAGAAATAAACCCAGAAACCACCATGATGAGCAGACTTGCTCAGCTTTTGCAACAACATGTGGCCCCTAAAGTTGGAAATTTCAAATACTTTTAATCTGTTCATCCCCAAGAGTTCTTAGGTTTTCCAGACCCGATTAAAGCTCAGTCGTGGTTGAGAGAAATGGAAAAAGCTTTTGAGTTAGCAAAAGTTAAGGATGACAAGAAAGCTCAGTATGCAAGTTATTACCTTAAGGATGAAGCGAGTTTCTGGTGGGAATCTTCGAAGGCATTGCTGGAAGGAAAGGACTTATCATGGGAGAAGTTTACTGAAATGTTTCTGGATAAATATTTGCCAAGTTATATGCAAGACCAGTTGGAGATGAAGTTTTTGGACCTTAGACAAGAAGATATGTCGGTAGCAGAGTATGAAGTGAAATTTTCAGAATTATCTAGATTCGTACCTGAGTATGTAAATACGGAGGTAAAGAAGGCTAAAAGGTTCCAACAGGGACTTAGGCCTTGGATTCGAAGTCAAGTGGCGTTGTTGGAAATCAAGAGCTATGCTGCTCTAGAGCAAAAGGCAATGATAGTGGAAGGAGAGCGTGAAACTGCAAGAAGAGAAAGTGAAGGTAGAAAAAGGAAGTTTGAGAGCTCGGAGCAAGAGCAAGGGAGCTCAAAGTTTAGAGGGAAGTTTGGCAAGAATGGTGGAGGTCAGAACCAAAAGTTTCAAAAGTTTAAACCCGGTAACGAATCTCAGAAGAACCGTTTCCAGAAAACAGGACAACCGGGGAAAGATAATAGACCTTAGATTCAAGAATGCAAAGTTTGTGGGAAGAGGCACCCAGGAAGGTGTAATAAGTTGGATGTGACCTGTTTCAAGTGCAACCAGAAAGGGAATTATTCTTCAGAATGTCCAAGTGGAACAAGGAAGCCTGACTTGGCTTGTTTCAAGTGTGGTAAAGTGGGCCATATGGCCAGAAATTGCCGGGAGCCTGTTCAAAAGGCCAATGTTCTTAGGATTGCTGGACCGCCGTCTCTCCCAGCACCATCAGCTCAACCCAGAGCTAGAACCTTTAACATGACAATGAAAGATGCGGTGCAAGATGTGGACGGGGTAGGAGGTATGCTTGTTATTAACTCAGAAAAAAGTAAAAGTATTGATGGATTCTGGAGCAACTAGATCTTTTATCTCTGAAAGTATTCTTGATAAGTTAAATTGTGTTGCGTACCCTCTAGAACCTAATTTGATTATCGAGGTAGCAAATCAAGAGAAAGTTCTTGCTAGCAAAGTTTGTCCCGATTGTGATGTGGCTATAGAAGGTCGGCACTTTTCTGCTGACTTAATTCCCTTTAAGTTAGGAGAATTTGAGGTTATACTAGGAATGGATTGGTTGTCAAACCATGAAGCGCAAATAGAATGTGTTATTCCTAGTGGACTAACAATGAGATTTACAGAAGGGGGGTTGAATGTAAATCTCAAAACTTTTTCAAGTTTTGAGCAGTTTTAAAGGCTTTGTGTTCAAGATAAACAAGTGTGTGAATTGCTTTAAGCTAATACAGACATATATATATTCAAGCACTAATGTAAAGAACACAACAGACCTTAAAAACTTTTCTGGTGGATTGTTGTTCCACCAGAGATGGTATTTCAGAAAATCTGTGATTCAAGAAGTTGATCACAGCTGCGTCCTAGTACAAACTAGATAATTTTTCTCTCAAGATTTTTCTAAACAGCACTGAAAAAATTCTCTTCTAATTACTAGCTGCTACTTGGTTTATATATCACCAAGTTTACAAGTGAAGACAAAGATAAAAAGTACAATAATAAAATAAGTTCTCCACTTGTTTCTTCTCCATTTTACTCCAGTGCATTGTTGACTATTGCCTCTTTATACTAGAGTAGAACGGCTGCTTTTTCTGATGTTCCTGAAATAGGCTACCACATCTCAGTTGTCTCTGTCAACCCATGTGCCTCTGTTTGTAGGTACAACTACCACTTGTCAACTGCTATTTAACAGAACATCCGTTGAAGCCTTCATCCGTTGATGGCTTTATCCGTTGATGTGTTAGCAGTTGAAGCTCTATCCGTTGATGCACTCATCCGTTGAAGGATGTTATCCGTTGAAGCTTTAGAGACATCCGTTGAAGCTTTATTTCTCATCCGTTGAAGGTCTTTAAGTTATCCGTTGACACCATTTCATTTATACAAAATTACAAGGCATGAAATACTTACAATTGGCCTTCCTATCTGCATATCCTCTAGTAGTCAACATGACTTATAATTTCCCTCAACATTTAAGAATTTATATCTCAAATTCAGAGACTAAAATGTGCTACAACACTAGACTTATTTCTAAGTAAAGCTACACCATCAACGGATAGCCAAAATGGTCTTATCCGTTGAGGCTACAAACACTAGATTTCTACTTAAGTGTTTTGTTAAACATATCATCAAACTAATGCACATATATTCCTAACAATCTCCCCCTATTTATGTCTATAAGAATTGTAGACATAAATTCAAGGTTAACTTGATGATAACAAAACACTTAACAAATATATGAACTGAAACTAAGTAGAAATTCAAAAGTGCTGCAAAAGTGTATGTACTAGAAGGTAATTGAAGATTTACAGTATTTCCAAGGATGCTCCTCTAGCCTGAGCAAATCATCTTTTTCTTCTTTGATCCCTGGTTTTCTTTCCTAGCCCTTTGTCATTTTTCTCAATTTGGAGTTGGAGTTGTCTGAAGAATTCAGCTTCATCTTCATCACTGATATCCAACTTAGATTGCATTTCTTTGAGAGTTTCATTACTGGCAATCTTGAGTTGGTCTTCAAGTCTGAAAAATCTTCTGACTCTTTTATCATCTCTGAATTCCATCAACCAATGAGGTGATTTGTGAATTGTAGTTCCCCTTTCTTGAATGAGTAAGGTTCTGGGCAAGGCATTGGGCTCCCTCCAAGTTTTCCTTATGTTGGCAATCTTGTTGAGAATTTCAATCTTGGCAGTCCTGGTAAAGCCAGAATCCTTTTGTATGGCTGAAAAGACTCTGATCAAGGTAGAGTAGCCTTCATTCAGAATCCTGTAGAGAGGCCATGTTCTTTCCCCAGCTCCTTTGTATCTGAACACCAATCTCTCTGGTAGCTGTCTATAAGCAGCAATTCCCCTTACATCCTCCAGCTCATCTAGATAGAGTTCAATGTCTGAAATTTCTTTTATGTCACAGATGTGAACATAATCATCTTTAGAAATGGGTGGCTTAGGGTTAGGTTTATATTTTTGAGTGAATTTCTTAGAGTTAGGGGAGGTGTAGATTTGGATTTTCTTTTCTGTTTCTTTGGTAGTGGAAGAGTGGTTAAAAAGGTAGGCAAATTGATGGTGTCCCAATCAATAGGTTCCTCTTTTGGGATGATTGGTTCACCATGGATGTTTATAGTGGGATCAGCAACAAAGGGTTCAGGTATGAAAGGTAGAGATTTAGTTTCTTCAGTGTTGCCATCACTCCTTCTATGTGCCTTGGCCTTTCTTCTGTTTCCCTTCTGCCATTCCTCTTTTTCCTCCATACTTTCACCAAATATACTCCCAAAAACCTCATCTAAGTTTGCAATCTTGTCTTCACCCCTGACTTCAATTCCTTTCTCATTTTCAACTAGACTTGACTTTAGCTTTTGTTCAAGCTTTGTTTGTGCTCTTTTGTCAGCCTTGAGTTTTTCAGCTTCTTTCTTTAACCTTTTGGTTTCTTCCCTCTTGGCTATTGAGAATTTGGGATGTCCTTGCATCACACATATACTCTTTCCCTCTCTAAAGATAATAGCCATGTTTCTCCTTACTGCCTCATTCATGGTCTCCTTGTGTTTTATGATGCTAGTACCCAAAACTTTGTCTTCATCAGGCTTTGGAAGAGGAAAGTCCACTTCTTTCATCTGAGCAAAGTCTAGAGGGTTCTTTGTGGAGTCCTTGCTGGATCTAGTGTTGGGCTTGAGAACCATAGGTTTTAGATTCTTGAAAGAAGTCTCTCCAACCTTATTTCTCCTTTCTGGCTTGTGCTCCATATTGATTGGTTCAACCTTTGTGCTATGTTTCACAGATATTGATTTATCTTATGTTGAGCCAAACAGCTGTTGCATCCTTTCATCAATTCTCCTCCTTTGCTCTTTCACTTGAATTTCAGCTGCTGCTAGCTGGATTAAATCAATTCCATCAGGCTTTCCTTTGATTTGAATGATTGGAGAAGTAGTGATGGCAGGAACTAGCACTTTAGATATTTGGATTTTTGTAGATGGCTCTCCTTCCCCTTCCCTTTTACTCTCCCCCTTTTTGTTATCATCAAGGAGAGGGGTCAAGCCCTGTGCTTTTGCCAGCTGCATAAGTAGATTTGTTTGAGATTGTTGGTTGTGAAGAATGGTGGCCACAGAATCTTCAATAACTTGAACTCTGTCTTCCAATTTGGCCAGCCTTTTTTCAGTATGTGATTCCTTTTTCAATCTCAACAAAATGTCTTGCATTGTACCATAGGGCATGACTGAATCCAATTTTTCAGAATTGTAGGATTTCAAGTCAGCGATATCCTTTCTGAGTTCATCCACACTCAGATTCTGTCTTACTTGCTGGAACTTCATGAGATGCAGTGAGTCCAAGTGAGCTGTAAGGATAGCCTTTGTACCAGCATGAGAAGTTTTCTGAATGGCCTGTTTGATAGTACTGATTTGTTTGACTAAGGAGACATTGAATTGCCCTGTTGTAGACTCCTTTGTGAAGGCCCATTCAGGTAGATTTGGAATAGAACTAGGGTCTTCATCTCCCCCTAAGTTCATGCTTCCATCAGAAGAAACAAAGTCATCATCATCAGAATTTACTCCAAATTCTTCAAATGAGTCACCAGCTGTTGAAGGCATCTTGTTAATAGCAGCTTTGTCCCTTTGAAGAGATGTTGTTGTATGTACTAGATGTAGTGTCTTTTCTGCCTCCACATTGCCCTGTGCAGCCAATAATTGATAGGCTGAAACAGGATGAGTAAAAGTGTCAGCATCCAAGGAAATGTTATCAATAACAGCTTTGTAATGTTGCTGAAATTGTCTTTCCTTTTCAGCATCATTCACAATCATTGACTCACTAGCAATGGCTGGATCCATCCTTATTTCTGCTGTACCTGCCTTTCTCTCATTTTCTCTATGTTCTTGCATCAGGGGCTCCCCCTGGCTCACACAACTCACTCCCTCACCTTCACCTACTAAGGTGGTACTCCTCTCACTTACTTTTGCCATGCTGGAAAAAATAGCATGCATGTTTGAGCTCTCAATCTCTCCTTTTGCCTGGGAGCAACCCAGCCTCTCACTCAAATTGTCACTCCCTTCCCTCAGTCCTAGAAGTGATTGTACAGTAATCAAGTCTTCTACACTTGGAATTGTTTCAGTTGTGTGTGTAGAGACTATCAACGGATGAGGAATAGCCGTTGAAGGTGAAACTGATGGTATCAACGGATAACTGCTGTTAAGCTTATCCGTTGAAGAACAACTACTTGTCAACGGATGAGTGATATCCGTTGAAGAAGGAAAAGAAGTAGAAATTGAAAGTGATATAACTGTTGAATCTGTGTAGATTGATATGAGTTTTGGTGACACAGATCCTTCAATTACATCTGAAAGAATTTGCGGGTGATCCAACAAATCATCTAAAAGATGATGATCACCTGTATTTGAGTGAGGCTCCTCCCTGAGTTGTAAAGAGGGAGAATCAGGAATTGATGGGAATAACATATCCACATCTAGAGATGGTGAAGAAGTGTGTGGTGATTGATGTGTGTTAATTGTGAGAGAATGGGGCTGTGACTCCACATTTGTTGGAGCCACATCAAACTGAGTTTGAGAAGGCATAGATACAGATGGATGTATCTGTGCAGTGTGTGCACCCTGTGTAGAAGATTGGGTTCTTGCTCTCTTTCTTCTAATAAAGGCTTTTGTTGGTGAGTGTTTGGCTTTAGTGTCCCTCCCTCGTTTGTTCTGTGTTCCTGGTTGGGAACTATTTTCAATAGTTACATCCTTTTGGGAGGATGCAGCTAGGGATAAGCTAGTAACCCTTTCAACCACCACAGCTTTTTGAGAAACTGTGGCTTGGCTAGCTTGGGAAGCACTTATCTCTCCTTCCTTATCCTGGGGGTTTCTTTGATGTTCACCCCTCCCCTCACCACTCACACCCTGTTCACTCCCCTCAGGGTTAAGGGTAGGTGTTACAACTATTGTCTTTTGAGAAACAACAGAGGTGGTTTTCTTTGTCTTTGATTTTGAAAGTTTAGTTTTGGTGACCTTGGTAGGAATCTGTTGGGGCATTGTCACAGATTCCATGGGCACACTAGAAGATAAAGAAATAGAGGGGTTGGAAGAAGTAGGAGTTGTAGAAGCAATTACCTCACTTACCTGAGGTGCATCCATGATTGGTAAATATACCAGTGGTACACTGCTGTTGAGATCCATTCTCAATAAATCTGCAAGAACTCTTTTCTCTTGTGCCCAGCACTTGAGTTTGTTATTCTCATTGGTTATGACCAAACCTTCAGCAACATGGTTAGCCAATAACATAAAGAATCTAGCATAATAGATGTTATTAGATCTATTAGCTTTGTTACCTAATCTAGTACCCAATTCTAGCATAACATAGTTGCTAAAATTAAAATACCTATCAGAAACAAGCATATAGAGCATATTAACAAGAGATGAAGTTATGGCATCAAAATTGCTAATTTTCCCAGAGAAAACCTTGATAAAGGCATCCCCAAGAAAACTCCATTCTTTCCTAAGGCCTTTTCTTTTAATACTCCCTAAACTAGCAGAGTTAAGAGAATAACCTATGAAATCTAACATGCTGGATACATCATTATCAGTGTGTGGTGTCATGGCATTGTTCTCAGGTAATTTAAAGCATGCTAGTAAATCATCACAGTTAACACAGTGATTTTTACCTTTGAGAGTGAAAGAGATGGTCATATCTATGGAGTTGAACTCAGCAGTTGTCCAAATCTCCTCAACTACTTCACAGTAAATCGTTGGGGCTTCCAGCATTGCATAGCTAAGTTTACAGTTTTTGATGAAGTCCATCATTTTGTGATAATCTGAGTAGGCTTCATTCTTTGCTACCAAAGCTATGAAATTGTTCTTCTCATAGATGAACCCGGATTGAGACATAATCTTTACTACTGGTGCCATTGTTGTGAGTAGAATTTGCAGAGAATAACTTGAAGGTTTTGCAGAGAGAAAATGGTAAAAGCTTTGAAGTTTCAAGAAAGCGTAAAGTAAAAAATGAAAAATCAGAAGGGCTTATATACTTTCTCAAATTAAAAAGCATAAATAAGAGATTAAACAATAAATATATGTAAGTGAATTTCAGCCGTTTAAGAATAAACTGTAAGTATTCTAAAAACTACCTTTAAAACAAATACATACAGCTGTATGTATGAGTATCAACGGTTAAGACAATAGAATCAACGGCTGTGAAACACCTGAATCGACTGATGTGATATTTCAACGGATAAGGTAAACTGTCATCCGTTGAAGAGCACTTCAGTTTTATCCGTTGACGGATAAAAATTCCCGAAATGTATATGACTTTCAACGGATAATGAACATCCGTTGACAGAACAATTTTGACTTTCAACGGATAGGGAATATCCGTTGATGGAATAATCTGTGTTAAAAATCAAATTTGTTCTTGCAGTTAATACATTTCAGGCTTCAATTCAAATTGTAATAAGGACATGAATTTTAAGAGTAATTAAGCATACCTAGCTCACTTACCAATCTTGTGAATGTTGATTCATCAAGTGGCTTGGTAAATATGTCTGCAATTTGTTGTTCACTTGGAACAAAATGAAGTTCCACTGTACCTTTCATCACATGTTCCCTAATGAAGTGGTACTTGATATCAATGTGCTTGGTTCTTGAGTGCTGCACTGGATTTTCAGTAATGGCAATGGCACTTGTGTTGTCACAAAATATTGGAATTTTGTCAACAGTCATACCATAGTCAAATAACTGGTTCCTCATCCATAGTATTTGTGCACAGCAACTACCAGCTGCAATGTACTCAGCTTCAGCTGTTGATGTGGACACAGAATTCTGCTTCTTGTTGAACCATGATACAAGCTTGTTCCCTAGAAATTGACAGGTGCCTGTTGTGCTTTTCCTGTCTATTTTGCAACCTGCATAATCTGCATCTGAATAGCCAATTAGATCAAAACCAGACTCTCTAGGGTACCAAATTCCTAGATTTGGAGTCCCCTTGAGATATCTGAAAATTCTTTTAATGGCCACTAAGTGAGATTCTTTAGGGTCAGCTTGAAATCTAGCATAGAGACATATAGAAAACATTATATCAGGTCTACTAGCAGTTAAATATAAAAGTGAGCCAACCATGCCTCTATAACTTGTAATATCCACAGACTTTTCAGCCTTGTTTAATTCAAGCTTAGTGGCAGTGGCCATGGGAGTTTTTGCAGGTGAACAATCCATTAAGTCAAACTTCTTTAAAAGATCATAAATATATTTAGTTTGACTAATGAAAATTCCACTACTAACTTGTTTTACTTGTAACCCAAGAATGTAAGTTAGCTCTCCCATCATGCTCATTTCATATTTACTTTGCATTAATTTAGCAAACTTTTTACAAAGCTTATCATCTGTAGATCCAAATATAATATCATCTACATAAATTTGTACAAGTATCTTAGAGCCATTAACATTTTTAAAGAAGAGAGTTTTGTCAACAGTACCTCTTGTGAAATGATTATCTAGAAGGAACTTTGACAAAGTCTCATACCAGGCTCTAGGTGCTTGCTTTAGTCCATAGAGTGCTTTCAACAGATAATACACATGGTCTGGAAAATTTTGATCTTCAAAACCTGGAGGTTGGCTTACATAAACTTCTTCCTCCAATTCCCCATTTAGAAATGCACTCTTGACATCCATCTGATAGACTTTGAAATTGGCATTAGCTGCATAGGCTAGAAAGATTCTGATGGCTTCAAGTCTTGCAACTGGAGCAAATGTTTCATCAAAATCTATTCCCTCTTGTTGAGAATAGCCTTTAGCAACCAATCTGGCTTTATTCCTTATGACAATGCCATTTTCATCCATCTTATTTCTGAATACCCATTTTGTGTCAATGGAACTCTTGTTCTTTGGCTTGGGTACCAGCTTCCAAACTTTGTTTCTCTCAAATTGGTTCAGCTCTTCCTGCATAGCTAATATCCAATCTGGATCCATTAAGGCTTCTTCCACTTTCTTAGGTTCCTCCTGAGATAGAAAACTACTATACAGACATTCATTTTGAGTAGCTTTTCTTGTTTGCACTTTAGATGATGCATCACCAATGATTAGTTCAAAGGGATGATTCTTGGTCCATTTCCTTTGAGGTGGAAGATGTGCTCTAGATGAGGTGGCCTCAGTATTGTCGTGATGTGAGACAGAGTGTTGATCAGTTGAAACTCCCCCTGAGTTGTTGGTCCTTTGCAGGAAACTTGGAGTTCTATCAACTGATGATGTAAATCGATTATCCGTTGATGAACTATGATCAACGGATGCTTCATTATGTACTTCAACGGATGATGCACTATATCTTTCAACGGATACTGCATTGCCTCTTTCAACGGATGCAGAATTCTGTGCATTATCCAAGGGCATATCTTGAATCCCTTTTGAAGTGTCATCTCCATCAATCTCCTCTTCACTATCATCACAATATATCTCAATGTTGTCAAATTTGAGTCTTTCATGGTGTCCCTCATCTGTTAGTCCATCAATCTTTTTATCATCAAACACAACATGCACAGATTCCATAACAATGTTGGTTCTTAGATTGTAGACCCTATAAGATTTTCCAGCTGAGTAACCAACAAATATCCCTTCATCAGCCTTTGCATCAAACTTCCCTTTATGGTCAGATTGATTTCTCAGTATAAAGCATTTACATCCAAAGACATGAAGAAAGTTTAGAGTTGGTTTTCTTCTCTTGAACAACTGATAAGGAGTCATGCCTTTAGCTTGATTGATCAAAGAAATATTCTGAGTGTAGCAGGCACAATTAACAGCTTCATCCCAGAAATATGTTGGTAACTTTGATTCTTCAAGCATTGTTCTAGCAGCCTCAATTAAAGATCTGTTCTTTCTTTCAACTACCCCATTTTGCTGAGGTGTTCTTGGAGCTGAGAACTCATGCATGATTCCATTTTCTTCACAGAACAGCCTCATTGTCAAATTCTTGAACTCAGTTCCATTGTCACTCCTGATATTCCTAACCTTCAAGTCAGGATGATTATTGACTTGCCTGATGTGATTGATAATGATTTCACTAGCTTCATCCTTTGATCCAAGAAAATAGACCCATGAAAACTTTGAGAAATCATCTACAATCACCAAGCAATATCTTTTTCTTGCAATTGACAATACATTGACTGGTCCAAACAAATCCATATGTAGCAGCTGTAATGGTTCATCAATTATTATTTCAAGCTTCTTTTTGAATGATGCTTTCCTTTGTTTGCCTTTCTGACAAGCATCACACAAACCATCCCTTGAGAATTCAACAAGAGGAATTCCTCTAACTAAGTCCTTTTTGACTAGATCATTCATTGTCTTGAAATTCAAATGGGATAGCTTCTTGTGCCATAGCCAACTTTCAGCTGAACTTGCTTTGCTGAAGAGACAAGTAATAGATTCTGCATCTGTAGAGTTGAAGTCAGCTAAGTACACATTTCCTTTTCTAACTCCAGTTAGAACCACTTTGTTGTCTTTCTTACTGGTAACAACACAGGCTTCTGAATTGAAGGAAATTGTATTCCCTTTATCACATAGTTGACTGATGCTAAGTAAGTTGTGCTTGAGACCATCAACTAATGCAACTTCATCAATTATGACATTCCTTGTTGAAATCAAGCCATATCCCATAGTAAACCCTTTGCTGTCATCTCCAAAGGTTATGCTAGGGCCAGCTCTCTCCTTAAACTCTGTGAGCAGGGAGAAATCTCCTGTCATGTGTCTTGAACAGCCACTGTCCAAGTACCATAGATTTCTTCTTTTTCCCTGCACACCATAAAATCAATCAAGTTGATTTTGGTACCCAAGTTTCCTTGGGTCCATTCTTGTTAGCCTTTCTCCTAGACTTCATTCCTCCTGCATCTTTAGACTTAGGTAACTTTGAGTCAACCTTGATCTTAGATGTAGTTAGTTGAGGTGTAGGGTTAGTCACAGAATCATTTAGCACATTTGGAATTTGATAAGGCATGGATTGTGCAAGCATGTTATTCCATATTGGCATATTGTATGGCATTTGAGGCATACTAAATGCAGCAAGATAAGGATTGTTAAAATATGGCATGTTTGCAAAATGTGCATAAGGATTCTGTTGAGACATAACAGGCATAGCATGCAGAGGTGATGCAGACATATTAGGCATGGAAGAGGCACAGGTATGGGAGTTTTCTTAATAGATTTGCAATTAGCAGATAGATGATTAACACTACTACAATGCACACAGCTTTTTCTAGGAGCATACTTATCAGGTGTGTAATTGTTATGTTTGTTAACCCCAACCTTCCCATTTCTATTAGATTTCCTTTTAGTTTCCTTTTTATCCTCAACCACTTTGAGCCTATTCTTTAACTGTTCTAAGGTCATGTGTCCTATATTCACCTTACTGAAATCTTTAGATGTGCTTGCTTCTTCTTTGACAAAGTTCTTGGAAGTTGAACCAAACTTTTTGTTGAGTTTCTTTAATTTTTCACTTTTAGAAACATCTGCCTGTTTTAATTGAGGAACCTTCAACGTATGCTCCTTTTCTTCCTTCAACGGATAACTTTCATCATCCGTTGATTCCACATCCGTTGACAGCCCATCAATTAATTCCAGTTTCTTTTTGTTTTTATCCCAGGCAGTCTCACAGAATGATTCAATTCCTTGGACCTTGGAAATTTGAGCACTAACATCCCTAGATGTCTTCCAGGCTTTAATCACCTCTTGCTCTCTCTCTAATTGATTGGAAAGTATTTCTACTTTCTTAACAGATTTAGCTAGTTCATTTTCAACAGATATACAATGTAGCTTAGTTTTCTCTAGGTCAATCAACTTATCTTCTAACACAGCATTTCTATTACTTAAAAACAGATTGTTCTCTTTAATCCTACTATTTTCTTTAGCAAGAGATTTAAGAGACACACGCAAATGATACAATTCAGTAGACATGTCATTAAAAGCATCATTGCACTCTTATTTAGTAAGCTGTGTTAAATCAGTAGTGATTACCTGGTTGCTTGATGAACTAACTTCATTTTCCTCAGAATCAGCCATGAGAGCCAAGTTGACATATTCCACATCTTCATCCTCTTCTTCTCCATCAGCTGCCCAGTCTTTTTCTTGAGTAATGAAAGCCCTCTCCTTTTGCTTGAGCAGATCAAAATATTTCTTTTTGTAATCTACTTGGTCAAATTTCTTCTTTTCAGAAGTTGGCTTTCTGCACTCACTTGCAAAGTGTCCACTTATACCACAATTGAAACACTTGAACTTGGATTTGTCCACCATGTTCTTATGAGGTTTAGTGGCTCTAGTGTTTTTCCTAAATTTCATCTTTGCAAAACTCCTGGACAGAAATGCAAGATGCTCATCAATACCATCAGAGTCATCTTGGCTGGAGTTGTCTTCATTCTCAGCAACTTGCTCCTTACCCTTGCTTGATTCTGATTTGCTTGTGCCATCTTTGGAGTTTGATGTAGATCTCACAGTTTCTTGTCTGCATTCTTTCTCATTTTCATCTACCAAGGCAACTGAACCTCCTTTCTTTCTTCCCTTCTCCAATACCTCATCATGTTCCAGCTCTAGTTCATAAGTCTTCAAGATTCCATATAATCTTTCAAGAGTGAAGTCCTTATAATCTTGAGAGTTTCTCAAGGAGACAGTCATGGGTTTCCATTCCTTTGGCAAGGATCTTAAAAATTTAAGATTTGAATCCTTCACCTGGTACACTCTACCATACAGCTTCAGTCCATTCAACAGCTTTTGGAATCTATTGAATGTATCATTTAAAGATTCATTTTCTTCAAAATGAAAATACTCATACTGTTGAATGAGAAGCTGCATTTTGTTTTCTTTTACTTGTTCTGTACCTTCACACAGTAGCTGAACTGTGTCCCAAACCTCTTTGGCAGTTGTGCAATTTATCACATTATCAAAAATATCCTTGTCAAGACCATTAAACAAAATGTTCATAGCCTTCTTATCCTTGTGGACTTCTTCTGTGTCTTCCATTGTCCATTCTGCTCTAGGTTTTGGAATGGATTGACCAACAGCAATTGTGGCCGTAGCAACTGTGGCTACTTTGTGGGGAATGTGAGGACCATTCTCAATACGGTTTACATAACCTTCATCTTGGGAGAGTAGATGAAGGTGCATTTTCACCTTCCAATGGTGATAACTGTCTTTGTCAAGAACTGGGATTTTTACTCCAATATCCTTCTTACTCATCTTTGTTAGTTTCCAAGATCTTTAAACTCTTTGTGTGTCAAGAGCTTGCTCTGATACCAATTGTTATTCCTAGTGGACTAACAATGAGATTTACAGAAGGAGGGTTGAATATAAATCTCAAAACTTTTCAAGTTTTGAGCAGTTTTAAAGGCTTTGTGTTCAAGATAAACAAGTGTGTGAATTGCTTTAAGCTAATACAGACAGATATATATTCAAGCACTAATGTAAAGAACACAACAGGCCTTAAAACTTTTCTAGTGGATTGTTGTTCCACCAGAGATGGTATTTCAGAAAATCTGTGATTCAAGAAGTTGATCACAGTTGCGTCCTAGTACAAACTAGATAATTTTTCTCTCAAGATTTTTCTAAACAGCACTGGAAAAATTCTCTTCTAATTACTAGATGCTACTTGGTTTATATATCACCAAGTTTACAAGTGAAGACAAAGATAAAAAGTACAATAATAAAATAAGTTCTCCACTTGTTTCTTCTCCATTTTACTCCAGTGCATTGTTGACTATTGCCTCTTTATGCTAGAGTAGAACGGCTGCTTTTTCTGATGTTCCTGAAATAGGCTACCACATCTCAGTTGTCTCTGTCAACCCATGTGCCTCTGTTTGTAGGTTCAACTACCACTTGTCAACTGCTATTTAACAGAACATCCGTTGAAGCCTTCATCCGTTGATGGTTTTATCCGTTGATGTGTTAACAGTTGAAGCTCTATCCGTTGATGCACTCATCCGTTGAAGGATGTTATCCGTTGAAGCTTTAGAGACATCCGTTGAAGCTTTGTTTCTCATCCGTTGAAGGTCTTTAAGTTATCCGTTGACACCATTTCATTTATACAAAATTACAAGGCATGAAATACTTACAATTGGCCTTCCTATCTGCATATCCTCTAGTAGTCAACATGACTTATAATTTCTCTCAACATTTAAGAATTTATATCTCAAATTCAGAGACTGAAATGTGCTACAACACTAGACTTATTTCTAAGTAAAGCTACACCATCAACGGATAGCCAAAATGGTCTTATCCGTTGAGGCTACAAACACTAGATTTCTACTTAAGTGTTTTGTTAAACATATCATCAAACTAATGCACATATATTCCTAACAGAATGTAAAAGTAAAAAGGTGAGGTTAAAAACCAAGGATGGTGAAGAGGTGATATTTAAAGGAAAGAGACAAAAGAAGAAATTCCTAACAGCTATTGAGGCGAGAAAATTAATACGTCAAGGATGCGAAGTTTATTTGGCTCATGTCATGGATGTGGAGAAAGAATCCGTAAGGATCGAGGATATTCCAATAGTAAGAGATTTTCCAGATGTGTTTCCTGAAGAATTGCCTGGACTACCTCCAGACAGAGAGATCGAGTTTACGATTGATTTGGCTCCTGGAACGGAACTAGTGTCGAAAGCTCCCTATCGTATGGCGCCAGTCGAGATGAAGGAATTGGTAGCTCAGTTACAAGAATTGTTAGACAAAGGAGTAATCCGATCGAGTGTATCCCCGTGGGGCGCACCGGTGTTGTTTGTAAAGAAGAAAGATGGAAGTATGAGGTTGTGCATTGATTATCGTGAATTGAATAAGTTGACGATTAAGAATAAGTACCCTCTACCGCGGATCGATGACTTGTTTGGCCAGTTAAAAGGAGCTTCATGTTTCTCCAAGATTGATTTAAGATCTGGGTATCATCAATTAAAGATTAAAGCGGAAGATATACCCAAGACTGCGTTTCGAACGAGATATGGGCACTATGAGTTTTTGGTAATGGCGTTTGGCTTGACGAATGCGCCAGCCGCATTTATGGATCTTATGAACAGAGTGTTCAAGCAATATTTGGATAAGTTCATTATTGTGTTTATCAACGATATACTGATTTACTCCAAGACAGAAGAAGATCATAAGGAGCATTTGAGGAATTTCTTGGAAATTCTGAGAAAAGAGAAGCTGTACGCTAAGTTTTCAAAGTGTGAATTTTGGCTAAAGGAAGTGCAATTTCTTGGTCATGTAGTTAATAAAGAAGGAATCAAAGTGGACCCAGCCAAGATAGA